>NC_090021.1:330398279-330728592 GCF_037176765.1 Anolis sagrei
TCCTAACAGCTGGTAAACTGGCTGGGATTTCTGGGAATTGTAGGCCAAAACAGCTGGGGACCCACAGGTTGAGAACCACTGCCATATATGGAGCCATGACAGTTATTTATTTATTTATTTATTTATCGTGTCAAGAGCAACCAGACAGCTGTATTACATTTTTAACAAAACAAACGGTTTGCAAGCTTGGTAGTTGATTAAATGTCCTTTGACCAGTATCTGGCCACTTGGAGTGCCTCTGGTGTTGCTGCAAGAAGGTCCTCCATTGTGCATGTGGCAGGGCTCAGGTTGCATTGCAGCAGGTGGTCAGTGGTTTGCTCTTCTCCACATTCGCATGTCATGGATTCCACTTTGTAGCCCCATTTCTGAAGGCTGGCTCTGCATCTTGTGGTGCCAGAGCACAGTCTGTTCAGCGCCTTCCAAGTCGCCCAGTTTTCTGTGTGCCCAGGGTGGGGGGAGGGTCTCTCATTTGGTATCAGCCATTGATTGAGTTTCTGGGTTTGAGCCTGCCACTTTTGGTCTCTCGCTTGCTGGGGTGTTCCAGTGAGTGTCTCTGTAGATCTTAGAAAACTGTTTCTTGATTTAAGTCGTTGACGTGCTGGCTGATACCCAAACAAGGGATGAGCTGGAGATGTCACTGCCTTGGTCCTTTCACTATTGGCTGCTACTTCCTGGCAGATGTCAGGTGGTGCTAGACAGTGTAATTTCTCCAGTGGTGAAATTACATGTCTCATTAAGAGCCACATCCACTGTTTTAATGTGGTGAGATGTGTTCAACACTGGGCATGCATATTCAGCAGCAGAGTAGCATAGCGCAAGGGCAGATGTCTTCACTGTGTCTGGTTGTGACCCCCAGGTTATGCCAGTCAGCTTTCGTATGATATTGTTTCTAGCACCCACTTTTTGCTTGATATTCAGGCAGTGCTTCTTGTAAGCCTGAGCACTGTCCAGAGTGACTCCCAGGTATTTGGGTGCGCTGCAATGCTCCAGGAGGATTCCTTCCCAGGTGATCCTCAGAGCTCAGTTACAGTGGTATGAAAGTGATATAACTCAGGAGTGTGGATACAATGTCTTCAAGTGTTGTGTATGCATCTGCCTAAATAGGACTTTAAATGCAACTAGGACATATTCTGGAGCAACGATTGGACTTCAACTTTAAAAGCTGAGAGGGAGCTTTTTCTTAAAGTTTTCAGTCAGCACAAATTTAACTTCAGATTTGGCTCGATGTCATTGAGCCTTCCCTTTTTACACAATATTTCAAAGGTCAAGGAAAATGTGGGTGGATGTAATAGTATAAATTGCATCACCATTTCTGTGGAGCAATGCTGTCTTGTGTCATATGTATTTGAAGAATTTAAGGTTTCCTTCGTGTGTAAAGAAGCCTAAATCCCCCAGGCTCGTTTTTACCAGCACAAATAGCACAGTTAACCAGCATTACTTCTTTAACTTTGGTACCTACCGGATGTAGAAATAACATGGAAAGAATAAGAATAGGGTCCATAAAAAGAAGCATCGAAGTTTCAGCAAACTTAAAAACAACTACCATAGAGCAACTGCTTTGGGAGATGGCGGTCGGGCATCCGGACAACGTGGCCAGCCCAGCAGAGTTGATGGAGGAGGACCGTTGCCTCGATGCTGGTGGTCTTTTCTTCTTCCAGCATGCTGACATTTGTCCACCTGTCTTCTCAAGAGATTTGCAGGATTTTTCAGAGGCAGCGCTGATGGAATCGTTCTAGGAGTTGCATGTGACGTCTGTAGATAGTCCACGTCTCGCAGGCATATAGCAGGGTTGAGAGGACAATAGCTTTATAAACAAGCACTTTGGTATTCCTACGGATGTCCCTACGGATTTCAGGGCACCACAATCCAAGAACGTTATGGCCAAGCTGGACTATGTCCAGAGGAAAGTAACCAAAATAGTCAAAGATCTGGAAAACAAGAATCCTTCAGAGCTTAGAGAGCTGGGTATGTTTAGCAGGGAGAAAAGGGTACACAAGAGGGAACTAAATATAGCCATGTTTAGCTATTTGAAAGAATGCCACATTGGGGAGAGGGCAAGCTTGTTTTCTGCTCTTCTGGAGACCATAACATGGAGCAAAAGATTTCAAATTACAGGAAAAGAGATTCCACCTAAACATTAGGAAGAACGTCCTGACAGTAAGAGCAGAATAAACTGCCTTGGAGCATGGTGAAGTCTCCTTCTCTGGAGATTTTAAAGCAGCGACTGGAGGGCCATCTGTTGGGAAGGCTTGAACTGTGTGGTCCTGCTTGCCAAGAAGTTGGACTGGATGATCCTTGTGGTCTCTTCCAACTCTAGGATTCGATGATTCTATAACTTTTCCACCAGCTCACAATCATAACTTGTAGACTAGAATCAAGTTGGAAGAGACCTCATGGGCCATCCAGTCCAACCCCCTGCCAAGAAGCAGGAAAAATAACTATAGATCATATTTTATTTTACCATGCTGTGGGGAGATGGTTTATTTGCTTGCCCCTTATTTTTCTATTTCTCTATTCACATACGCTCAGCAATAGATTCAGTATGCCGCTGCTGTTTACCTTGCCTGTTGTAGAAAGGCAGACACAGCCACATTGGAGTTAGATATAGCAGGATCTCATTCTTTCCCAGCTCCAACTTTAACATTCTCTGTTAGGCTGTATAGTTGGCCCTCTTTAATCCACAGATCCCACCATATGTGGCTTGAAAATATTTGTTTAAACTCCCAAAAGTAAATCTTAATTTTGCCATTTTATGTAAAGGACACTCTTTTACTGTGCCATTGTATATAATGGGACTTAAGTATTTGCAGCTTTTGGTGGCCAGGAAGGGTCCAGGAATCAAACCCCAGAGGAGACCAAGGGACCACTGTACTATAAATTATTAATGGATTGTAATCTTGTTATTACATATTGTTATTACTATAAGATGTTTAACTTATTCTATGATTATGTTTGGCATTTTAATTTATATTGATTTAATTTATATTGGCACAATGGGTTAAACTCTTGTGTTGGCAGGACTGAAGACCAACAGGTTGCAGGCTCGAATCTGGGGAGAGTGCGGGTGAGCTCCTTTTGTTAGCTCCAGCTCCCCATGCAGGGACATGAGAGAAGCCTCACACGAGGATGTGAAAATATCAAAACATCCAGCTGCCCCCTGGGCAATGTCCTTGCAGACAGCCAATTCTCTCACACCAGAAGCGACTTGGAGTTTCTCAAGTCGCTCCTGACATGACAAAAAAAGAAGAAATTTTTGTTGTTTTGTTTTGTGTTATGTTATTTTTTTTTCCTGATGTTATGATATTGTGGGAAAGCAGCATACAAAAAATGAGGAGGAATGAACAGTTTAGCATTTAAAGGTTTATTGAACCCAAACAAACTAAGATTTGTAAGACAAATAACAATTCGTAGTTCAAAATTTGCTTGAAGTTCTGTCTTGTTTGAGCAAGAACTATCCATACTTTACTCATTCATGTAGGAAAAGTACTAGGATATTGATATAACCAAGGAATAAAGGACAAACAAGGTTCGAGTACTTAGGAAAAGTTCCATGAAAACCTAAGTTGTGTTATTAATGACTGATGTGGGCGACATACATTTATGAAAACTGCCTATTTCTTCCTACTTACACCCTTAGCCTCAAATTATCTTGATAACAACCAGGTACGCCAGATAAGTATGATTACTTTCGTGATGAAAAACCATAGGGCTGTTCAGGGAATGAAGAGAGCTATTAATATTGAGCACATTTTATCTTGAGAAGATTCAGACCCATGCTAGAGCCACCTTCTTTAGGCACCTACTTTGAGGTCATCTTGACTCCTTCTCAGGACACGAAATGATTCAGGCACAGCCGATGAGTTTACACATTGACATTTCACACATCAGTAATAACAATGCTTCGTGTACTTGCAAGGGTGGCGGAGATGTGTCCCTCGCATTTTGCAAGCTGATTAAATTGTGTCTGCGATCGAATGGGCCAGGCGCTAGGTTTCCACCTCATTCATCTGGATGATGGAAGGGCAGTCACAATATTTGAGTAATGAGACCTTTTTGGATTAAATGGAGGCTTGTATGATTAATTAAAAGTAAGTGGCAGCAAGCAGATCTGATGCTGACTGGCTTGAGGGTCTAGATGGGCAGAGAATGGAGGAGGAAGAATGAGAGAGAGAAACAGAATGGGTTTTTTCCAGAATTTATTTCCCTCCATTGGCATTGATTCAGCCCTCCAGGTGTTTTGGACTTCAACTCCCACAATTCCTAACAGCCTCAGTCCTCTTCCTTTTCCTTTTCCCTTTCCTTTTCCGCTTAAGCAGTTGAGGGGGAAAAGGTAGGGGCCTGAGACCAGGAATTGTAGGAGTTGAAGTCCAAAACACCTGCTGATGCCTGGTATAAACTGTTTGTGTAATTCTCTCATTGTGGGCCCCCAGGTGGTGAAGTAGGTTAAACCCCTGTGCCAGCAGGACGGAAGACCAACAGGTCGCAGGTTCGAATCCGGGGAGAGTGCGGATGAGCTCCCTCTTTCAGCTCCAGCTCCTCATGCGGGGACATGAGGGAAGCCTCCCACAAGGATGACAAAACATCAAAAAAATCTGGGCGTCCCCTGGGCAAAGTCCTTGCAGATGGCCAATTCTCTCACACCAGAAGCAACTTGCAGTTGCTCACGTCGCTCCTGACACAACAAAAGAAAATGTGGAGAAAAAAAGTGGGGTATAAATAAACATCCCCTTTGGGGGTCAAAACCATAAAGAGACATGGTTGGGGCTGGAAGACAAAATAGAGGCAATTTGGAATTAGTGATGTGTGTATATAGCGTGTGTGTGTGTGTGTGTGTGTGTGTATAATTGTAATGTTAGTGTTGTGTGCCTTCAGGTGATTTCTGACTTATGATGACCCCAAGTTGAACCTTTCATGGGATATTCTAGGGCTGCGAGTGTGTGACTGACTCGTGGGTTTCCATGACCAAGTGGGGAATCTACCCCTGGTTTCCTGAATCGTAGTCCAATGCCTAAACTACACCATGTATATAACTATAAATTATATATCATTATATAGAGCAGTGGTTCCCAACCTGTGGTCCATGGACCACCAGTGGTCTGCAAGAACTAAAATATGGTCCATGGCCTCACTGTTGCACCGTTACTGCACCTTTGCAATGAGAGTGACTGGTCTTGCAAAATCCTCTTATAATGCAGAGGATTATTAAATATTTATTATTTATTTACGACATTTATAGCCCGCCTTACAGATTGGCATGGTTTGATGCCATACATTCATAAAAGTGCGATTAAAAACAATCAACATAACAATAAAAAACATATATAAAAACATTAAAACATGTAGTCACTGGTGTCATCTTGTTAAAATCGTTTTCCATTAACATCGTCTAGCCATTCCATGTTCATCATTCATAGTTTCATGTTATCAATTCAACTACATTCTCAAAAGCTTGCTCAAAGAGCCAAGTTTTTACCTTCTTTCGGAAAGTCAGAAGGGAGGGGGACAATCTAGTATCTCTGAGGAGGGAGTTCCATAGCCAGGGGGCCACCACTTAGAAGGTCCTAGTTTTCTGTGGGCGAGCAGATAGTGACTACTGGATAGCATGTGTTCTGTATCAGAAACTAGAACTGATGTGATCTATCTAATTCAATGTTCTGAATCAGCACCTCAGATAACCAAACCAAATCTAAAGTTGACTGGAAATTGATTGTAACCCTTTCGATACTAATGTTGGAAAGTGGTCCCTGGTCAAAGTGGTCCCTGGTCAAAAAAGGTTGGGAACCACTAATGTAGAGAATCCTAATTTTGAGAATATGTTCATTAGGATCCCTTTTCCTCAGTTCTGAAAGGATTTTCTCCATCTCACGAATCATTACTTTGTACACAACCTCAGTTGGTGGAGTGCAGACATCTTGTAAGTGAAAAAGTAGATCCTTCAAGGCTATTATCTGTCTATCTCCTTAAATTAAAACAAGCCAAGAAGTGGGAGATTTCAGGTATTGAATTAAACCTGATGGATCTTACCCACACTGTTCAGACTGAAACTCATCCAGGTATCGTCCATGAAATGTGAGGTTAACCCCGATAAAGCCATGGCTGCTAAAAGGGAGTCAAGGTTGGTGTGGAAGTGGAAGAGATTTTTATTGGGAAAGGGCCTGGGAAATATTGTCTCGGCTGGCTACTGAGTAACTTGCCTACCCATGATATCCAGAAACACCTCCCTGCCAAGCAAACCATTGAGGGAATTACACTGTCCTAATGGACAAAGATGTATGATTTATCCTTCCTTCCTTCCTTCCTTCCTTCCTTCCTTCCTTCCTTCCTTCCTACCTTCCTTCCTTCCTTCCTTCTTTCCTTCCCCATTGCTACAGCCAAATAAGAATGGAAATTATTTTGGCCTGGTCAGGGGGTGTTAACTACCAGGCTACTATAAAGCTTATGTCTGGTTTCATGAAAATGTGAATGCAAATTCCATTACTTTTGCCCTTCTGTATTACAAACCAATGAGCTGCGTCACTGTCTCCTATGATAATCTCTTGATGCAATGCTGTTCCATCATGATGTTGGGTTTTGTACCAGAACACGGTGTTGGTTCACAGTAAATGAGATTATCAGCAAAGTGTTGCAATCTCATGGCTAAAAGACATAACCTTTCTAGTATTTGATACCTATGGGAGGGGGGGGGGGTGTCCATCCCATCCCCAAAATAAATAAATGCCATAAGGGACAGCCAAGAAAAACAGAAAATTGGCAGGCATCAATGGTGGGTAGTGCTCAGTGTCTTTTAAAACATTGCTGTAAGGTTGTAAAAGTTTTACTCTTTTCCTTAACATTAAAACTGAATAATTGCATCAACTCTATCCATCTGAAATCCAGTCCAGTTGAGAGTTACAAATGTTTAACTTAGTGTTACAAATTTGTAATTATTTGGTATTCACAATTCACAATTCTCCCTCATTTCGGGGACATGTGAATACTGTGAAAGTTGTTGGAGCATGTAAGGAATCAGTGAGTGTGTGTCAACTGTAAAATAAGACGCATGACGCAAATTGATTGGGCTATGCCCAGGAGCAGGCTGAGCCTGGGACTTTTGGATACTGTTACATTTTTGTTCAGGCTTCAGCTATGCATGTGCTTGGAGCAGCAAAGAGAGAGAGAGCAAGCAGAGAGAGAGAGAGACAGAGTTTGGTGTGTGCTCTCGCTTCATGAACTGCTGAAGGAGTTTATCTACATGGACAATGACCATTTTAAACTTTTCATAAAAGGACATTATGTGAGTTGATACAACTGATCACATTGTACATATGTTGTTCTGAACTATGAAGAGTAAACTACTTGTTATTCATTCTTCATCTGTGTGGCATATTTTCTTTCTCTAGCAAGGCAGAGTGTGGGATGATCAAATATGAACTACACGTGGTTTATTTTACATTTCGCCACAAAAGTTTCCTAATCTCCATTTACCTGGAGGCAGCAGCACTATTTGACAAAGAAGGCTAAAGACCTTGTGAAACTACACCTCCCATGCCTCCATAGTTTTGCGACATGGCAGTTAAAGTATGACAAACTGCATTCATTCTACAGTTTTAGACACACTCTTAAAAAGGAATTTCCCATAGTCTTTCAAGGAATAAGAAATCATCATCAACAACATCATCCTGCTTTCCTCCCCAAAGTAGACTCAAAGCGACTTATAATGCTAAAGAGAATACAATTTACTTATCTAAAGTTTCCAAGATATGAACACTAAAAATAATTTAATAACCAATGAAAGTATCAACATATTTGAAATACAACACAGCACTCCCTGGATCGTTGTTAAAAGCTTTCTTTCTTGAAAGCCTGCCTGAATAAAAAGGAATAAAAAGAAAACGGCTCTTTGAAATGGTGCATACTGCAACACATTCATGCTGAATCAAAAAGTGCAGAAAATATTTAATTCTCATTGGATAAATTGTTCTTATCCATATGCAGATTTAATTGACAGATCAATGGTTCTGATTCATTGACTCATTTTCCCCTTGCAATCACATCACTGCTGTTTAAAATGAGAATCAATGTAGTGTATTGTTTTCATTATTGTACTACGACTCTGGGAGACCAGGGCTCAAACCCCCATTTAACTATGGAAACCCACTTCGGGCAAGTCACACTCTCTCAGCCCTTCAGGAAAGCAATAGCACTTGAAAACATCTGCTCTACACTTGCATCTAAACCTGGAATACTGTGTCCAATTCTGGGCACCACAATTTAAAAGAGATGTTGACAATGTGTCCAAAGGAGGGTGACTAAAATGATCAAGGGTCTGGAGAACAAGCCCCATGAGGAGTGGTGTAAAGAGGTGGGAATGTCTAGCCTGCAGAAGAGAAGGCTGAGAAGAGACATGATGAGGGCCATGTATAAATATGTGAGGGGAAGTCATAGGAAGGAGGGAGCAGGCTTGTTTTCTGCTGCCCTGGAGAGTAGGACGCAAACAAAGGCTTCCAACTACAGGAAAGGAGATTCTACCTGAACATTAGGAAGAACTTCTTAACTGTGAGAGGTGTTCAGCAGTGGAACTCTCTGCCCCGGAGTCTAGTAGAGGCTCCTTCTTTGGAGGCTTTTAAACAGAGGCTGGATGGCCATCTGCCAGGCGTTCTTTGAATGCATAAGTAAGTAAAGTATTATGGTTGACGACTAAATCATAACAGGGGGACCCAGTCCCACACTTCTATACCAAACCCAAGGGGTTATATACTTCAAACATCAACTATTTTTAAAATCTAGGCTAAAAACCACATACAAGTAGTTATTCTTCTTTCTTTCTTTAGCGATCCCTCTTAGTCCGAGGATGATGGTCCTCCAAGTTCGGTGTCCTGGGGGTGGGTTCGTAGGTGACTGTAGAACCCTGTTCTTGACCTGCATCTTCTCCCACAGTGAGGGCATTGGTTTCCAGGTGGAGGCGGTCTCGGTCGGGGTTGGCTTGATGCGCCTTCCTCTTGGCACGTTTCTCTCTTTCACCCTCCATTCGCGCTTCTTCAAATTCTGCAGCACTGCTGGTCACAGCTGACCTCCACTGGAGCGCTCAAGGGCCAGGGCTTCCCAGTTCTCAGTGTCTATGCCAGAGATTTTAAGGTTGGCTTTGAGCCCATCTTTAAATCTCATTTCCTGTCCACCAACATTCCATTTTCCGTTCTTGAGTTCGGAGTACAGCAACTGCTTTGGGAGACAGTGGTTGGGTATCCGGACAACATGGCTGGTCCAGCGGAGTTGATGGCGGAGGACCATTGTTTCAATGCTGGTGGTCTTTGCTTCTTCCAGCATGCTGACGTTTGTTTGCCTGTCTTACCAAGAGATTTGCAGGATTTTCCGGAGGCAGCGCTGATGGAATTGTTCCAGGAGTTGCATGTGACACCGGTAGACAGTCCACGTTTCGCAGGCATATAGCAGGGTTGGGAGGACAATAGCTTTATAGACAAGCACCTTGGTATCTCTACGGATGTCCCGGTCCTCAAACACTCTCTGCTTCATTCGAAGGCAGTCTAAAAGGAGGTAGTGGGGATGGGGGCAGGGGGAAAGTATCCAACTCTATAAATATCAACCTATATCTGATTTCCCATCTATATTCTAGAGGTGAAGCTTAGATCTTTTGACTCTCAATAATAACTTTGAATGTTATTTTCTTCTTCTTGGCAGGGGGTTGAACTGGATGGCCCATGAGGTCTCTTCCAACTCTATGATTCTATGATTCTATATCACTTTCAGGTTGCAGAGAGTTCTTTTCATGAGTAATAAAACTAAATCTATATAACACCATCTTTGTAAATTTAATGAGCAATAATCTCACTCTTTTGTGATTAAATGTAAACTGTAATTATATAGTTGTATGGTTAATGTGTTGAATGGCATTTTAATGATTGTTTTATTCCACATGGAGATTTAATCAACCAGTTAATTGAAGTACATGTTATTAATTGACTCTTTTCCTTGTAATTAAAATCACTATCTTTTTACAAATACCATAGACATATTTAAAGTGCTGGTTATATATAGCATCCTTACCATTTTGTGGGGTCTGTTATTATTTTGGAACACTAGATTGCCTTCCAAACTGGAAGACAATAATAATAATAATAATAATAATAATAATAATACACATTATTTATATTCTGCCCTTCTCTCCCAGGGGACTCAGAGCGGATTACAGCATTTACATACATAGGCAAATATTCAGTGCAATCATATACAATGAGACACACAAGCACAAACAAGGGTAGAGGCTTCTCCTTTCATTTCCAGCTTCTCATCACTGGCTCTAAGGAGGTGCTTTCCTCCATTTTCAAGCTGAGGAGCCTGCATTGTCATCTCCTGGTTGTGTGGCTGGCAAAATTGCACTTTGCCTTTTCCTGACGAAGCAGTACTTATTTATCTACTCACATTTCGCATGTTTTTGAACTGCTAGGTTGGCAGGAGCTGGAACTCTTGTGGATCAAGCTGCCGACATTTAGGTCAGCAGTTCAGTGCTGCTGAACCCTTGTTCAGCAGCATAAGGGTTTAACCCATTTTGTCACTGCGGCTCCAAGTAACTATGAATGCAGTTACTTGTTACTAGATCTTGTTATCACTAACAACATTGTGTCATGAAATGAGCAAAAATGTTGCTACTTACAGTAACTTGCAGGCATATAACTGTATAGTTGTTGTTGTTATTATTATTAGTATGTTTATTATTATGTTTATTAATATTCCGCTTTTTCTCTCCACCAGGAGACCCAAAGAGGCATGTTATGGCCTAAATGGCAGGAGAAGAATTTCTTTGAAGGGTTTGTGATATAGTGACTTCTCCTCTGTTGCGGGTGTTGAGGAGATGAGGATGAGCATGAGACAAGTATTTGTGTCATAATGCAGGGCATCAGCTTGTATCGTTCAGAACGTTATATTTCTTGTAACTAAACAATGTAGTTAGTGCTGAGGAATTTCTCTTTATTTAAAGTCCATTGTGATCTTGCAGCTTTCATGTTCATGTTTTAGGACTTTGTCATGTTCTCATGGGACTTTGCCTTGCATGTGTCTTCATGGATCTTGTTTGCCTATGTTACCTTGGATTGAGCTTTTGAAATATACGTTTGCCTTTTTGAACTTTTTATCTTTTTCTTTAAAAAACCATAAGGCCTGGCTCGAGAGCAGTACATGTGAAAAAGATCTTGGAGCCCTCGTGGACAACAAGTTAAACATGAGCCAACAATGTGATGTGGGGTTTTGGCCTGCATCAAGAGGAGCATAGTGTCTAGATCAATGATGGGCAACCTTTTGAGTTTGGTGTGTCAATACTCGCCAAAAAACCGAGCATAACTCAAGTGGGGTGTCACTTCGAGAAAAACCCATAATTTCATGATATTTATAGTTTAATAACAAAAATATATTATTGTAATATATAACTGTATTTAATAAACCAAAAACTAATTATTTAAGTTACCTGCTTTTTCTATAATGCCATATATCTCGGCATTATAGAAAAATGCTGGTGTAGGAGACGAGGATGAAATGTCCTTCTTGGGATGCGGCCCCATCTTCTCTGTATGCGGACGCATGCAGTGTGTGTCATCGAAAATGGCTATGCGTGTCAGTGCTGACACACGTGTCATAGGTTCGCCATCATGGGTCTAGATCTAGGGGAAGTAATGCTATCCCTCTATTCCGCTTTGGTTAGACCACACTGTGTCCAATTCTGGGCACCACAATTCAAGAGAGATATTGAGAAGCTGGAATATGTCCAGAGGAGGGTGACTAAAAGGATCAAGGGTCTGGAGAACAAGCCTTATGAGGAGCAGCTTAAAGAGCTGGGCAGGTTTAGTCTGAAGAAGAGAAGGCTGAGAGGAGATATGATAGCCATGTATAAACACGTGAGAGGAAGTCACAGGGAGGAGGGAGCAAGCTTGTTTTCTGCTTCCCTGGAGACTAGGACATAGAACAATGGCTTCAAACTACAAGAAAGGAGATTCCATCTGATCATTAGGAAGAACTTCCTGACTGTGAGAGCCATTCAGCAGTGGAACTCTCTGCCCCAGAGTGTGGTGGAGGCTCCTTCTTTGGAAGCTTTTAAACAGAGGCTGGATGGCCATCTGTCAGGGGTGATTTGAATGCAATATTCCTGCTTCTTGGCAGGGGGTTGGACTGGATGGCCCACGAGGTCTCTTCCAACTCTATGATTCTATGATTCTATAAAGACTACTGCTGGTGTGTTGTTTGGTGTCTTAAGCAAGGTGATTTTATCCTGAGGTGCGACACATTGTGATCAGGAGATACAGAATTTAAATGGATCTGTCCAAGGTGCCAATCTTATCCTTACAGATTCTGTCTTATGTTCCAGTCAGCAAGTGACCTAGAACCAGGTGGGTGGAGTGTAAGAAACATTGAGTGGTCACAGGCTATCAACAGGAAGAAAGGAGAAGCAAGTAGGGGGTGTTTTGAATATCGGGGGTGGCGGTTTGGATGCGATTTTCTTGTTTCTTGGCAGGGGGTTGGAATGGATGGCCCACAAGGTCTCTTCCAACTCAATAATTCTATGATTCTAGGTGGTTGACCTCTGGCCCAAGAGTTATTCGGTTAGTCACTAGCTTAGACAAACAAAGCCAGCAAGAAGTAGAACAGAGTCCTAAAGCATAACCAGTCCAAGGTCAGGAAAACCTGAACACTGAAAAGTACTGTGAGTCACCAAGAAAGAGGGCTGAAAGCAACACTGCTGCCAGGAGTAACTGGGAGGTTTATAGGCAGATGCCTTCAGACACCAAGTGTGTAATTATGTTAGTGTATACCTGGTAGAAGCAGCACAATCTCTCCATGTCCTTTGGTCACTCAATTAAAGATAGCAGTGGGTCTTCAGTATTTGAAGCATCCACTGGGGAGTAGATCTCCCCTGGCTCAGAAAGACCATTGCTATCATGAGATGCAGATTCCTGTCAATCCTCTTCTTCTTCTCCTTCCAAACTGCCTATGAGCTATGACATGATGCTAGTCTTACTGCCATCACCACTGCTGTCCTATACCATTTTATATACATGTATCTGTACTGTGTTCCAAGCTCCCCAATATGGAACATTTCTGGTTGCAAGCATTTTGGATAAAGGATATTAAACCCTTCCCTTATTTCACATCAATGTGTGAAATGTGTGTGAAATGCCACTAGGGAGCAGCAATGCCCCAAGCAAATACAACAAACCACATTGGGGAAGGATTGAATCAAGAAAAAGGAAAAAAAGAAGGAAAGGGGAATATTTGATTTTATCCTTTTCATGATTAAATTAGGTCCAAGAAAAGTTATGAGTCATATTAGATGTTTCAAAAAATCACAATGACTCTCTGCCAAAAAAGATAGCATTTTTTTCCAGCCACATAGCCATTTTTTTTTCTCCCAAAGAAATTCAAAGTGGTAAAAACAATAAGCCTCGTCACACTGGCATCAACAAATAAAAGCATTTTGAAGGCTCTTGCTAAACATTCATATCTTTCATAAAACAGTCTTAGTATGCTTTTTGAAATAAGGTAAAACTTCCTGGTGAAGATCTAATACCAATTAGAGATGGATGATCTATCTAAATCAGTGTTTCTCAACATGTGGGTCCCCAGGTGTTTTGGCCTACAACTCCCAGAAATCCCAGCCAGTTTACCAGCTGTTAGGATTTCTGGGAGTTGAAGGCCAAAAACATCTGGGGACCCCAGGTTGAGAACCACTGATCTAAATACTATAGCAAGGACAATTTCAGCACGTACAGAGGAAGAATTGTTGGAGGCTACAGACAATGCAGTTGCTGTTGCCTGTTTATGGTCAAAAAATATTTAGCTGCTTGCATTCCTTCTATTTTTATCAGTTCTATACTAATTTATTCAATGCTTTTGATACAAAATAAAATAAAGCAGGTGTCACTTCTCACCTGGTTCATTAACTCTGGATACTGTGATGCCACTTTAGATGCTTTGGTTCCATCCTGTGGATTATCAGGGGTTTCTTTATCTGGAACCCACCTTTAAAATGTAATGGTGTTTGATATTTGTAATTCTCAAACACTGAATGGCAGCAGAGGGTGCACTTGTGATATGAAACAGTGAGTTTAAAATCCTACTTTGTATTGCAGCACATATGTATCTATATGTTCTTTATGTGCAAATCTCCTACAAGTGCAATGTTAAGTAAGATTATCTCTCACTCACAAACTTACAATATTCTTAGAGTGATAAACATCTGCTACCTTCTTAAAGTGTGAACAGTGGGCTGGATTCAAGATAACCATTTAGAACCATAGCTTGGATGTCTATGAAGCATGTTTTACTTGAAAGAAGAGAGGCAGTGTGGTTCATTGGTTTGAACACTGGGCAAGGATTCAGGGAGATCAGCTTTCTAACCCCTGCTCAGCCTTGGAAAACCCCTGGGTGATGTTGGGCAAGTCACACTATCTCAGCCTCAGAGGAAGGCAGTGGTAGGCAACAGAGGCAACCCTAGGTAATTTTCAATGTTAAGCAAACAGTATTTTGCCCCCCCCCCCAACCAATTATTGATATATATTTTCTGTTCGTCGTGGGAGTACTGTGTGCCATATTTGGTTCAATTCCATCATTGGTGGAGTTCAGAATGCTCTTTGATTGTAGGTGAACTATACATCCCAGTAACTACAACTCGCATATGTCAAGGTCTATTTTCCCCCAAGAGCGCCTCAAGAGTGCCCCTGGGCACAATCAACTATACTGGAAATGCTTACTTTTCATAATAGGTTGTCGAGGCTTCCCCTGGACTGCTACGGCTGTTGTGAGCCGAGGGGGTGCTCCTCAAGTGGTGGTCGAGGGGCATTTACAGAGGCGCCTCTGCGCCCCTGGCAAAAAAAAAGTGTACTGCGACTGCTTACTTTGCGTAATGGATGAGCCGCCCCTGGTAGGCAACCTCATCTGAACAAATCCAGCCAGGAAAAGGTTGCTGTTAAGGTTGCTGTAAGTTACAAATGGCTTGAAGGCAAAGGACAACAACAAAGGCTCCAAGTAAGACCTGAGCAGCACTATTGAGGACAGGGTGACTTGGAGGTTTCTCATTCATGATGGCAGATAACAACAACAACAACAACAACAACAACAGAGTTTCCATGTATCAGGAATAGCTTGAAGTAACAGAAAGAGAATCATATCTGCAGGAAGACTGTTAAATTTACATATGATGTAGATCTCTTGGTGGCCTGTTTATAAAAAAAACAAAACCCAACCAACAGTTTATAAAAAGGATCCACCACCTCAATATGATTTTCAACAACTGAGAAGGCAAAAGCTATTTTATAACACTCTGTTTGTGAATTTAGGTGAGAAATATGCATTAATAGCATATATACCCAGTGTTTCCCAGGTGTCCTTGGAACCACTGCCTGCCTAACTTCTCCTTTGTCCAGCTCTGAGAAGGGTAACCTCACAATGCTTTCATGGCATCACTTTGTCAACAGTGGAAGGGCTATTTTGTGGCTCTTTCCTTCCTCTCTCCCTTTCATAGAATCATAGAATCATAGAATCAAAGAGTTGGAAGAGACCTCATGGGCCATCCAGTCCAACCCCGTGCCAAGAAGCAGGAATATTGCATTCAAATCACCCCTGACAGATGGCCATCCAGCCTCTGCTTAAAAGCTTCCAAAGATGGAGCCTCCACCACACTCCGGGGCAGAGAGTTCCACTGCTGAACGGCTCTCACAGTCAGGAAGTTCTTCCTCATGTTCAGATGGAATCTCCTCTCTTGTAGTTTGAAGCCATTGTTCCGCGTCCTAGTCTCCAGGGCAGCAGAAAACAAGCTTGCTCCCTCCTCCCTGTGGCTTCCTCTCACATATTTATACATGGCTATCATATCTCCTCTCAGCCTTCTCTTCTTCAGGCTAAACATGCCCAGCTCCTTAAGCCACTCCTCATAGGGCTTGTTCTCCAGACCCTTGATCATTTTAGTTGCCCTCCTCTGGACACATTCCAGCTTGTCAATATCTCTCTTGAATTGTGGTGCCCAGAATTGGACACAATATTCCAGGTGTGGTCTAACCAAAGCAGAATAGAGGGGTAGCATTACTTCCCTGGACCTAGACACTATGCTCCTCATATACATTCTCCCTCATACACATTCTCCCCTCTGATTTCTTTCTTTTTCTTTTCTTTCTTTCTATCTTTCTTCCCTTGCTTTCCCTCATATGCCGTCCCCTCTCTTTTCCTTCTCTCTTGTTTTCCCCTTCTCTTCCCTTCCTTTTTTCCTTCTCTTATCCCTTCCTTCCTTCCTTCCTTCTTTCCTTTCTCTTCTTTTTTCTCTTCCCTTCCCTTTCTTTCCCTTCCTCTGCTCCTGCATGTCCCCTTTTCTTTTTATTCCTTTATTCCTTCCATCCCTCCCTCCCTCCCATTCTTACTTCCCTCCTGTTTCTTTCTTCCTCATCCTTTCCATCTCCCTCCCTCCTTCCCCCCTATACACATGTCACTTAGCAGCAGCCAATCCACTTTGTTCCTTTTCTTTCCCAGTGACATCAAAGAGGGCCACTTCACTTAGCAATCATAGAATCATAGAATCATAGAGTTGGAAGAGACCACATGGGCCACCCAGTCCAACCCCCTGCCAAAAAGCAGGACAACCACATTCAAAGCAAATCTGCTTTGTTCCCTTTCTCCTCTCTGTTCTGTACCTGAATTGGGAGTTTCTTTTAGTTCAAAAGTTTCAATA
The DNA here is from genome assembly GCF_037176765.1 of Anolis sagrei. Lineage (NCBI taxonomy): Eukaryota > Metazoa > Chordata > Lepidosauria > Squamata > Anolidae > Anolis > Anolis sagrei. The sequence goes on from NC_090021.1 coordinate 330,414,976, forward strand.
ATTTGGAATTAGGTAATGAATGTGCCAAGTTTGGTCCAGATCCATCAAGCCATGTAGGAATCTTTGTGGTATAAACATACAAACATACATAGTTTGATGTGTGTTTGTAATTAACTGCTTCTTTTTGGGATCCAGAATAAATTTCACTATGGTGTTGTAGATATACACACATATATACACTACAATGCTAGATAATTAAAGTCATGAAATACCAGGCAGGTAGCAGCTTGTGAGACTAGGCTTTTGCTCTTGACCTGCAGAACAGAAGTTTGGCTGTTTAATCTGTTTGAAGAAAGAGCACTTCAAGCACCAGCTCAGAATAGAAATGGCTTTTATCTGACCTTGTGCCTGATAGTGTCCAGCTCAAATGGAAAACGTCCATTGGTAAACACTCTACTCCTAACGAAGGGATCTCTTCTTTCAAGTTCCATTTCAAACACATGACCCTCTATTATTCTGCACAGAGGTTGGAGAAGATACCAAGTCTTTCTAGCCTGCATAACTTAAATATAACTCTTTCAAGTTCTGTGGGGACATGTAATAATCTCATCCACAATATTTTATATATAGCACCCTTGCTGTTTAGGTGCCTAGCATTAATAGGAATTATATTGAGGCAGAATATTTGTTCACTTTCCCCAGCATTGTTGTGTCTCCTCTAGATGTGGCTGTCTGGGTTTTATACCCAGGCAGCCACATCTAGAGGAGACACATAAAGCTATTGTCCTCCCAACCCTGCTATACGCCTGCAAGGCATGGGCTATCTACAGTCTTCACATGCAACTCCTGTAATGATTCCATCAGCATTGCCTCTGAAAAATCCTGCAAATCTCTTGAGAAGACAGGCAGACAATTGTCAGCATGCTGGAAGAAGAAAAGACCACCAGCATTGAAGCAATGGTTCTCCACTATCAACTCTGCTGGACTGGCCACGTTGTCCGGATGTCCAACCACCGTCTCCCAAAGCAGTTGCTCTATTCTGAACCCAAGAACGGAAAACGGAATGTTGGAGGACAGGAAAAGAGATTTAAAGCCAACCTTAAAAAGCCAACCTTAAAAACTCTGGCATAGACAATGAAAACTGGGATGCCCTGGCCCTTGAGCGCTCCAGATGGAGGTCAGCTGTGACCACGAATGGAGGGCAAAAGAGAGAAACGTGCCAAGAGGAAGGTGCATCAAGCCAACCCTGACTGGGACCGCCTTCCACCTGGAAACAAATTTGCCCTCACTGCAGGAGAAGATGCAGATCAAGAATAGGGCTCCACAGTCTCCTATGGTTCTCTCACAAATCCCGCAACAACAAACCAGGGATGAGCTTGCAGCACTGCCTAGTTTGGAAGAAGTCAGCAATGCCATCAGCCAACAAAAGAACAACAAAGCCAGCGGACCGGATGGGATCCCTGCTGAAATCTTTAAAGAGGGAGGACCTGCGCTGACACACCAACTCCACCAGCTCATAGAAAAAGTGTGGGTGACCGAGAAAATCCCAGCAGACTTCAAGGATGCCACCATCATCACCCTCTTCAAAAAAGGGGAAAGAACAGACTGCGGAAACTATCGAGGTATCTCCCTTCTAACCTCTGCTGGAAAAATCCTCGCAAGAATCCTTGCAAACCGCCTTCTGCCCCTCTCAGAAGACACCCAGAACGGCTTCCGCCCCTCCAGAGGAACTGTGGACATGATCTTCACTGCACGACAGCTCCAAGAAAAATGCAGAGAACAAAATCAACCTCTGTACATGGCATTCATCGACCTTGCAAAGGCATTCGACACAGTGAATCGCAGCGCTCTCTGGACCATCCTCCACAAAATCGGGTGCCCAAGCAAATTCGTGAACATCCTGCGGCTCCTCCACGATGACATGATGGCAACAGTCTTGGACAGCAATGGCTCCCAAAGTGACCCATTTAAGGTGGAATCGGGTGTCAAACAGGGATGTGTTATTGCCCCAACTTTATTCTCCATCTTCATCGCCATGATACTTCACCTTGTTGATGGGAAGCTTCCCACCGGAGTGGAAATCATCTATCGGACAGACAGCAAGCTATTTAACCTCAGCAGACTGAAAGCCAAAACCAAGGTCACAACAACATCTGTTATAGAACTCCAGTATGCTGATGACAATGTCGTCTGTGCGCATACAGAAGAAGATCTACAAGCCACTCTCAACACCTTTGCAGAAGCATACACAAAGCTTGGCCTGTCACTGAACATCGAGAAAACCAAAGTGCTGTTCCAGCAGTCACCAGCCGTCCCCTCTCCAATGCCAGAGATACAGCTTAATGGTGTAACATTAGAAAATGTCGACCATTTCCGCTACCTTGGCAGCCACCTCTCCACCAAAGTCAACATCGACGCCGAAATACAACACCGCCTGAGCTCTGCAAGTGCAGCATTTTCCCGAATGAAGCAGAGAGTGTTTGAGGACCGGGACATCCGTAGGGATACTAAGGTGCTTGTCTATAAAGCTATTGTCCTCCCAACCCTGCTATATGCCTGTGAGACGTGGACTGTCTACAGACGTCACATGCAGCTCCTGGAACGATTCCATCAGCGCTGCCTCCGGAAAATCCTGCAAATCTCCTGGGAAGACAAGCGGACAAACGTCAGCGTGCTGGAGGAAGCAAAGACCACCAGCATTGAAGCGATGGTCCTCCAACATCAACTTCGCTGGACAGGCCACGTTGTCCGGATGCCTGACCACTGTCTCCCAAAGCAGTTGCTCTACTCTGAACTCAAGAACGGAAAATGGAACGTTGGTGGGCAGGAAAAGAGATTTAAAGATGGGCTCAAAGCCAACCTTAAAAACTCTGGCATAGACACTGAGAACTGGGAGGCCCTGGCCCTTGAGCGCTCCAGCTGGAGGTCAGCTGTGACCAGCAGTGCTGCAGAATTCGAGGAGGCACGAGTGGAGGGTGAAAGAGAGAAACGTGCCAGGAGGAAGGCGCATCAAGCCAACCCCGACCGGGACCGCCTTCCACCTGGAAACCAATGCCCTCACTGCGGAAGAAGATGCAGAGCAAGAATAGGGCTCCACAGCCACCTACGGACCCACAAGGAAACCCATGATGGAAGACCATCTTACTCGTCCAACGAGGGATCGCCTAAGCTAAACACTGATCTTAGAAGACAATCCTACTCAAACAACAAGGGATTGCCTAAGTGAAGTGGCTGTCTGGGACAGCATTTCTGAAGCCACTGTTGTCTGGATATGTGAACACACACACAAAAGTTTCTCCTGATTTCTGACCTAGATGATGATACTGGTCTAGAATCACAGAGTTGGAAGAGAACCAAGGACCATCCAATCCAACCCATCCTTACATACAGGAACACAATATCAAAGCACCTTCTGAGCCCTTAAAAACTGGGTGGCCATCACACTCCCAGGCAATTTATTCCACTGCTGAACAGTGGAAGTCTTTCCATGTTTAGGTGGATCTCTTTTCCTGCAGTTCAGATCAATTGCTCCATTGTTTCCAGAGCAGCAGAAAATAAGCTCCCCCCCCCCCCATGCGACATCCTTTAAAATACTTAAACACGAATATCATACCCCTCTCATCCTTGATTTATCCAAGCTAAACATATCTAGTTCCCTAAGCCACTCTTCATAGGACCTAGCTCTTATCATTTTGGTTGCTCTTCTCAGGACATGTTCCAATTTGTCAATATCTTTCTTGAATTCTGGGGCCCATATTCTCCAAGCTTGTTGCCAGGGGATCAAGATTATAGGAGTGGTGCAACTTTTTTTGACCTAGAGTGCTTCATTCTCCTATGATGAAACGGTCTGGAATAATATGTACCATTGCTGAGACAGTGTCATGTAGTAGTTTGAGCGTTGGACTATGTCTCTGGAGGCCCGGGTCTGATTCCCTGCTTGGCCATCAAAACCCACTGAATGTCCTTAGGTAGTCATGCATTCTGAGCCCCAGAAAACCTCATGATACCTTTAAAGGCCTTAGGGTCCCCTTAAATTGGAAATTACTTGAAAGCACACAACAGCAAATGGTTATATAAATAACCAGGAATAATAATAACAATACACTTTATTCTGCTCTTCTCCCCTAGGGGACTCAGAGCAGATTACAGCATTTACATACATACATAGGCAAACATTCAATGCCTGTACAACAGTGGTTCCAACCTGTGGGCCATGGACCACCAGTGGTCTGCAAGAACTAAAATATTGTCTACGGCCTCACCATTACTACACCATTGCAACAAGAGCGACCGGAATTGCGAATAAGCCTCTAATAGTGAAGAGGCTTATTAAATATGGTTTTCTGTGGGTGAGCAGATGGAAACTACTGGATGGCATATGCTCTATATAAGAAACTAGAACTGATGTGGTCTATCAATTGCAGTTTTCTGAATCAGCACTCCAAATAACCAAACCAAATCTAAAGTTGACCAAACACTGATTTGTAACCCTTTTAGTACCAATGCTGGCGAGTGGTCCCTGGTCAAAGTGATCCCTGGTCAAGTGGTCTCTGGTCAAAAAAAGGTTAGGAACCACTGTGCTAAAGGCCCTGCCTTGGTTAGTACTTGGTTAAGAAGGATCTGCCTTGGATGGTACTAGGATGGGAAACCAACATTGAATACTAGGTGCTGTGGGTTCTATTTCAGAGGAAGGAACTGGCAAAACAAACTCTGAGTATTGCTTCCTTATGGCCCCTTCTACTCTGCCATATACAACCCAGATTATCAGCTTTGAACTGAATTATATGGCAGTTGGAGAGTCCCTGGTTAAGAAAAAGGTTGGGAACAACTGCTTTACAATTATATACAATGAAGACACACAAACATGAACAAAGGCAAAGGCTTCTCCTTTCCTTTCTGGCTTCTGGAAGAGGTGCTCATCTCTGGCTCTGGGGAGGTGCTTTTTTGTCCATTTTGAAGCCGAGGAGCCTGCGTTGCCACCTCCTGGTTGTGTGGCTGGAAAGATTGCTTGGAGCATCTCTTTGCATTTTCCTGCCAAAGCGGTACCGATTTATCTACTCACATTTGCATGTTTTCAAACTGCTAGATTGGCAGGAGTTGGACCTGACAGATGGGAGCTCACCCCATGTCTCAGATTTCCATGTCTCAGATTTGAACTGCCAACTTTTAGGTTAGGAGTTCAGCCAACCTTCAGGTCAGCTGTTCAGTAGCACAAGGGTTTAACTCATTGCACCACTGGGGCAATCCTAGCAGAGATGTGTTGACCACACAGCAAATGAGAACAATGTCCAAAACTGGAATGACACCTTTATTGGCTAACCAAAAGCGCAAAAAGCATATCATGGTATGTTTGTCCATTTTGGATGCCCCATAAAATGAACAAGAACTGCTATAATGACACCATACGACGAGAAGGAAACAGAAACAATTTGGAAAGTCAAAGAAGGATGTGTAAAGCAGGATGAATACTAAGAGGAGAAAGAACTGGTATAATTCAGTTAATAAAGTAGCTGCACATTCAACCTGCTTTTGGCACCAGAAGAAGAATTAAGATGTAGAGAAGAGAGATGGTTCCTAAACCATAGAAAGAAAGAAGTGTTCGACATGTTTCAGTTGACAACATGTACATATTAAAAGAAACGACCAGATCAAGTAAGCTTTGCATAAGTTCTCATGTTTGACCTTCTAAACAGGTATAATAATAATAATAATAATAATAATAATAATAATAATAGCAAACTTCGGCCCTTCAGGTATTTTGGACTTCAACTCCCACAATTCCTAACAGCCTCTGGCCCCTTTCTTCCCCCCTCAACCGCTGTACTTGAAAACGTCCCCTTCAGTATTCAGGATGTGTTGTTTTCCTTTCACAGATCTCAGTTTTTCTTAGGATTTCTATTTTGGTGGCCAAACTTGCAGAATATTTCCTGTGTAACAGTTCAGGATCTGGGAATATAGGGACATTGCTGTGGATGAATTGAGTATTCACTTTTTCCTGCAGCAAAGAGAAATCTATTTTCCTTGTTCAAGGTCGAGGTCTTCTATCTCTGCCAAGGACTGGCAAAAGACACATAAATGGATGTGAGAGCAAATCAGGCCGGAATGCTCACCACAAAATCAACAAGACCCTTTAGTGTGGGATCTCAAAGGCCGCATGGAGATGAACCGATTCAAAAAATTGCAACAATTCCAGCTTAAAACAATATAATTATTTGAGTAGGATAAAAACATAATAAATATGAAAAAATAGCTTTAAAGTCTAGAACAATTTTTTAAAAAAACTAGTAAATGTATATTAAAATATATTAAACTCCAAAGCTTTATAAAAAGCCATATGGGCTTGGCACTGAAAGAAACCAAGTGGCAGCATTTGGACTTCCAAAGGGGAGACATTTTAAAGTTGTGCAACTACACAGAAAGCGTTGCAAGCAGAGATTTATGCTTCAGAAACCTGATGTAATATTTTCATCAAACCTTTTCCCGTAATCTTTACTGGATTTTATTAGCTTTGGGAAACACTGTACATTGATTAGCAGGATTTTAATTGGGTTGTTGTAGGTTTTTTTCAGGCCATATGGCCATGGTCTAGAGGCATTCTCTCCTGATGTTTCGCCTGCATCTATGGCAAGCATCCTCAGAGGTAGTGAGGTCTGTTGGAACTAGGAAAAAGGGTTTATATATCTGTGGAATGACCAAGGTGGGACAAAGGACTCTTGTCTGCTGGAGCTAGGTGTGAATGTTTCATCTGATCACCTTGATTAGCATATAATGACCTGACAGTGCCTGGAGTAAACTTTTGTTGAGAGGTGATTAGATGTCCTTGTTTGTTTCCTCTCTGTTGTTGTGTTGTTGCAATTTTAGAGTTTTTTTAAATACTGGTAGCCAGATTTTGTTCATTTTCATGGCTTCCTCCTTTCTGTTGAAATTGTCCACATGCTTGTGGATTTCAATGGCTTCTCTGTGTATCCTGACATGGTGGTTTATTTTATTTATTTATTTATTTTGGATATTTTTACCCCATCCTTCTCAACCCCCTGGGGGGGACTCAGGGCAGCTTCCAGTCGGCACATATTTGATGTCTACAAGTAAACACAATAAAATACATGTAAAAAACAATAATTATGAATAGTCAAAACATTCAGTTAATACAATAAAATCTACTAAAAAAAGGAACACCAGTTCTGTGTTCTCAAATAATATGCCTTACCCAGGTTGGTTCATCCAGTGCTCTGCTGAAGCTGACTTCTCTGCTTGAATTAGTCTGCAGTGTCTTTCATGTTCCTTGATTCGTGTTTGAGCAATGCTGCTGCGTTTGGTGGTCCCTCTGTAGACTTCTTGTCCACAGGACAGAAAGTAAAGAAGAAAACTAAAAAAAACAAAACAGGGGAATTCCAGACATGAAACAATCAGGGCCAGCTAACACCTCCCAACAAAGCATTAGCCCAGGCAGGAAGCAGCCAGATTTGAAGCTGCAAGGCTAGTCAATGCCAATCAAGCTGGCCAATTGCAATATTCACACCTGCCTTAAACAGACAAGAGTTCTTTCTCCCACCCTGGGCATTCCACTGATATATGAACCCCACTTGCCTTGTTTCCAACAGACCTCACAACCTCTGAAGATGCCTGCCATAGATGTGGGCAAAACGTCAGGAGAGAATGTTTCTGGAACATGACCATAAAGCAGCAGAAAATTAAAACTTAGCTGCATGGATGTGCATTGCACACAGTTGTGCATGATTTATTATTTATCCCTACGTCTCACACATGGATCAGAACGCACTTGAGGTTGTAGATTCAACTGAGCTGTTCCATTTCAGTTGCATAGCATTGCCATTCAATACAAGGGTTGTGTAGCACAATCTCTCTGTAATACAGCATGCAGAGCTTTGCACTTCACAACCCTGATGTAGGAATATTTTCTGCAAACAATTCTCACACTGGTACCTTCCTAGGGTGCAGTGAACTATGTGACATAACTTCAAGACTGTATCTACACTATAGAATTAGTGCAATTTGATAACCACTTGAACTGTCATGGATCAATGCTATGGAATTTGTTAGTTGGGATTTGCACCCACACTCTTTGGCAGAGAAGGCTAAAGACATTGTAAAACTACAACTTCCACGATTCTTTAGAATGTACCACGGCAGTTAATGTGGTCTCAGCCTGCATGAATTCTATTAGGCACACCCTTATGGGATTTATTGCATGGTTTTTGTACCTGGTTTTTGATACCTATTTTTATATCTGGAAATACTTTAATATTACAATTATTTGCAATACTTCCTTGTAAAGTAGCCCACAAGAAAGTGGTTCACGGACAAAAACAGCAAGAAAGCGGTCCATTAAGTGTACCTAAAGCTGTTTTAAAGAGATATTTTCCCCTTCAATATTCTTGCTGAAGTCCTGTCGCTGAAACCTGTTTCCATGAGAACAGGGGCTGAAGCTAGAAACCAAATTGAGAACTTGTTGAAGCAAAGAGATGAAACCATGGAGCAAAGGGAAGGTACACCAGCCGGTCCACTGAAGGCTAGGTGGACCAGCTTAGACAATCAAGCAGATCTGAAGGCTAAATTTTGCTTTTCCATTGATTTTAAAATTTAGGCATCAGGGGTATGATAAGGATGCTGCATTTCCCCCTACCACACACACCCACATGTCCATGAACCATTGCATGTAGAAGAAAAAAGTAGAGTTTGGTTGAGTTACAAGTTGCAACATTTAAGGAGTAGATAGGGTCCAGTTCCAGGGTATCTGAAAAGCCTGTATCTTCCTATATGAATCTAGTTAGCCTAGATTCCACACTGTAGAATAAGTTTAGTTTGATACCACTTTGACTGCCATGGATCTGCTGCAGAATTTGAAGAGGCACAAATGGAGGGCGAAAGGGAGAAACATGCCAAGAGAAAGGCGCATCAAGCCAACCCTAACCAGGACCGCCTTTTGTCTGGAAACCGATGTCTTCACGGTGGGAGAACATGCGGATCAAGAATAGGGCTCCACAGCCACCTACAAACTGACCGCCAAGATGCCAGAATTGGAGAACCATCATCCTCGGGCTACAAGGGATCGCCTAAGTAAGTGCTATGGAATGCAGAGAGTTGCAGTTTTGTGAGACACCATCACTCTTTACTAGAGAAACACTGGGATTGTGGCACAGCTGGCTGAGTGTCAGCTGCATTAAGATCACTCTGACCAGAAGGTCATGAGTTCAAAGCCAGCCCGGGTTGGAGTGAGCTTCTGATCAATTTTGTGTAGCTTGTTGTCGACCTTTGCAACCCGAAAGACAGTTGCATCTGTCAAGTAGGAAAATTAGGTACTACCTATGTGTGGGGAGACTAATTAACTAATTTATGAGGCCATAAAAAGACTCCAGCAAAAAGCACTCCAGCAAAGCATGCGGGGAATGCAGAAGTACTTCATCAGTGTCGCAGATGGACGATGAAAGTGACAGCTCCCCTGGCAGCCAGAAAAAGTTAAATAGCCTCTGTGTGTGTGTATATACGTTGTATGTCTAATTGGCATTGAATGTTTGCCATATATGTGTACATTGTAATCCGCCCTGAGTCCCCTGCAGGGTGAGAAAGGCGGAATATAAATGCTGTAATAAATAAATAAATAAATAAATAAATAGAGAAGGCTAAAGTACTTATAAAACTACAACTCTGATGATTCCATAATAGTGAGCCATAGTCATCCATGTGGTGTCAAGTTGCATTAATTCCACAGTGTAAATACACTCAGAGCCATAGTGACTATCAAAGCTGTCCTTCTGACATGTTGTATTACTACTTTTTATTATCACCGTCTACAGATGTCACACTCAACTCCTGGAATGATTACATCAGCGTTGCCAATGCAATTTTTTTGGGAAGACAGGTGGACAAATGTCAGCGTGCTGGAAAAAACAAAGACTGCCAGCATTGAAGTGAAGCTCCTCCACCATCAACTCCACTGCACTGGCCATGCTGTCCAAATACCAGATCACAGTCTCTCAAAGCAGTTATTCTACTCTCAACTCAAGAACAGAAAACAGAGTGTTGGTAGACAGGAAAGGAGATTTAAAGACGGGCTTAAAGCCAACTTCAAAAACTGTGGCATAGACACCGAGAACTGGGAAGCCCTGGCACTTGAGCACTTTAATTGGAGGTCAGCTGTGACCAGCAGTGCTGCAGAATTTGAAGACACATGAATGAATTTGAAGATGCATGAATGGAGGGCGAAAGGGAGAATCGTGCCAAGAGGAAGGTGCATCAAGCCAACCCTGACCGGGACCACCTTCCACCTGGAAACTAATGTCCTCACTGCAGGAGAAGATGCAGATCAAGAAGAGGGCTCCATCGCCACCACCAAGACACTATACTGAGAAGGCCATCATACTCAGACAATGAGGAATCGCCTAAGTAAGTAAGTATGATATGGAATCGTGAGAGTCGCAGTTTGGTGAGACACCATCGCTCTTTGGCAAGGAAGGCTAAAGTATTTGTAAAACTACAACTCTGATGATTTCATAACAGTGAGCCATAGTCATTCAAGTGGTGTCAAGCTGCATTAATTCCACAGCGTAGATGCACCCAGAGTCATAGTCATTATCAAACCTGTCCTTCTGACATGTTTTATTACCACTTTTCCTTATTAATAAACCAATGCAAAGATACAGAAAGGGGGACCATGCTTGGCTCGACAGCAGTACATGTGAAAAAGATCTTGGAGTCCTCATGGACAACAAGTTAAACATGAGCCAACAATGTGATGCTGCAGCTAGAAAAGCCAATGGGATTATGGCCTGCATAAACAGGAGTATAGTGTCTAGATCTAAGGAAGTCATGCTACCTCTCTATTCTTCCTTGGTTAGACCACACCTGGAATACTGTGTCCAATTCTGGGCACCACAACTGAAGAGAGATATTGACAAGCTGGAATGTGTCCAGAGGAGGGCGACTAAAATAATCAAGGGTCTAGAGAACAAGCCCTATGAGGAGTGGCTTCAAGAGCTGGGAATATTTAACCTGCAGAAGAGAAGGATGAGAGGAGACATGACAGCCATGTATAAATACGTGAGGGGAAGTCATAGGGAGGAGGGAGCAAGCTTGTTTTCTGCTGCCCTGGAGACTGAGGCCCCTTCCATAAAGCTGAATAAAATCCTACATTTTCTGCTTTGAACTGGAATATATGGCAGTGTGGACTCAGATAACCCAGTTCAAAGCAGATATTGTGGGCTTTTTCTGCCTTGATATTCTGAGTTATGTGGATGTGCAGAAGGGCCCTAGGATGTGAAACAATGGCTTCAAACTACAGGAAAGGAGATTCCACCTGAACATTAGGAAGAACTTCCTCACTGTGAGAGCTGTTCAGCATTGGAACTATCTGCCCTGGAGTGTGGTGGAGGCTCATTCTTTGGAGGCTTTTAAGAAGAGGCTGGATGGCCATCTGTCAGGGGTGCTTTGAATGCAATTTTCCTATTTCTTTGCAGGGGGTTGGACTGGATGGCCATACAAGATCTCTTCCAACACAATGATTCTATGACTCTAAGGGATATCTCCCGAGGCATGTGTCCTCATATCCCAGATTTGGTTTAATCATTCTTCCCCAAAATCACTGGTACTTCTCAGAGTTAAAAAATATATATTTATCAGAATATTCTCAGCAAGCCCTTCAATTTACAGTGCTCATGATTATCTGGAAAAAATGACAAAAATGAATACATGTATAAAGCTAATGCCATACAATTGTGGTGTCATTATGTCTATTAGCTACAAAGATAAATCTGCTTTTTACAGATTGTTAGGGAGATCTCCAGAGAATTATGGCAATTTCGTTTTTTCAGAATGTACCAGGATTGTTTGTTAGAAATCCTTCAGTCTTGTTACTGAAAAATAAATGCTCCCCTACATATATTTCATGAAATCATCCAGAGTGGATTAAAAAGGACTTCAAACACATTCCTTAATGGGGGCTAAAGTTATCCATGGCTATTAATCACATATGAGATCTATAGCATATACAGTGTTCCCTCACTTATTACAGGGGTTACGTTCCAGGACCTCCCGCAATAAGTGAAAAATTGTGATGTAGGGATGCTATATTTATTTTAATATTTATACATTATTTTAGTTTGTTGTTCATTCATTCAGTCATTTCCGACTCTTTGTGACCTCATGAACCAGCCCACGCCAGAGCACCCTGTTGGCTGTCACCACCCCCAGCTCCTTCAAGGTCAATCCAGTCACTTCAAGTATGCCGTCCATCCATCTTGCCCTTGGTCGGCCCCTCTTCCTTTTTTCCTTCCATTTTCCCCAGCATCATTGTCTTCACTAAGCTTTCCTGTCTTCTCATTATGTGTCCAAAATACTTCATCTTTGCCTCTAATAGCCTTCCCTCCAATGAGCAGTCTGGCTTTATTTCCTGAAGTAGGGACTGGTTGGATCTTCTTGCAGTCCAAGGCACTCTCAGAACTTTCCTCCAACACCACAGCTCAAAAGCATCTATCTTCCTTCGCTCAGCCTTCTCTGTCATCCAGCTCTCGCATCCGTAGGTGACTATGGGGAATACCATTGCTTTGACTATGTGGATATTCGTCGCCAGTATGATGTCTCTACTCTTTGCCTTTTTATCGAGATTGGACATTGCTCTCCTCCCAAGAAGTAAGCATCTCCTGATTTCCTGGTTATAATAGTTATACATTATTTTAAGTCTTTATAAACTTAAAATAAAGTGAAGAAAAGGAAGGAAAGGCCTTTCAAGGCTGGAGGAAGGGAGAGAGTACTGAGGAGGGAAAGCACCTTGGAGGGTGGCGGTGGCAAAAACCTGCAGAACAGTGAAAATACCATGATATATATTTTAAATTAATATTTTTTGAAAACCGCGAAACAGCGAATTTGCTAAAAGCAAACCGCAAAGTAGTGAGTGAACACTGTAGTTGTTGTTGTGTGCATTCAAGACATTTCTGACTTACGATGACTCTAAGGCAGGTATGGACAAACCCAGGCCCGAGGGCCGGATGTGACACCTTGGACTCTTTTCTCAGGCCCTTCTCTCTCTCACCATCCTACCCTTTCTTCCTCTTTTTCCTTTCTCATTCTTTCCCTCCCTCCCTTCCTTACTGCCCTCTTTCTCCCTCTTTCCCTCCTTCCTTTTCACCCTTTCGTCCTTCTTTCCCCTTGATCTTTCCTTCCTTCTCTCTTTCTTCCCTCCATTCCCTTCCATGCTTCTGTTCTTTCCCTCCCTCCCACCCTCCTGACACCAAATTTGGACACAATAGACCTATCAGGCTACCAAGTGACCATCACTCATAAAAACACTGAAAAACACAGCGGAAAATTCTTTAAAAGCCAAAAAAAACCCCATTACAATGAATGCACAAAACCACATATATAGTAAACACATATACACAAATACACACACACACATGAAACACGTATACACAGACTGGGTCACAGCAGGGGACGGCTAGTAACAAGATAAATTACCTTTCAAAAACATAATAGGTGTGGGATCATTGCACACTGGTTAGTCAACTAAGAGTCCATAGTTAGTCAACTCAAGTTTCTTCCCTGTTGTCTTAATCTAAAACATTGGTTCTCAACCTTCCAAATGCCGTGACCTCTTAACACAGTTCCTCGTGTTGTGGTGACCCCCAACCATAAAATCATTTTCTTTGCTACTTCATAACTGTAATTTTGCTACTGTTATGAATTGTCATGTAAATATATGATATGCAGGATGTCATTTCATTCACTGGACCAAACTTGGCACAAATACCCGATATGCCCAAATTTGAATACTGGTGGAGTTGGGGGGAATTTATTTTGTCATTTGGGAGTTGTAGCTGCTGGGATTTATAGTTCGCCTACAATCAAAGAGCATTCTGAACTCCACCAATGATGGAATTGAACCAAACTTGACACACAGAACTCCCATGACCAACAGAAAATACTGGAAGGGTTTGGTGGGCATTGACCTTGAGTTTTGGAATTGTAGTTCACCTGCATCCAGAGAGCACTCAAACAATATGCCTGAATGTGAACACTGGTGGAGTTTGGGGAAAATAGACCTTGACATTTCGAAGTTGTAGTTGCTGGGATTTATAGTTCACTTACAATCAAAGAGCACCCTGAGCCCCACCAAAGATAGAATTGGGCCAAACTTCCCACACAGAACCCCCACGACTAACAAAAAATACTGTGTTTTCTGATGGTCTTTGATTACCCTTCTGACAACCCCTTGTGACCCCCTTAGGGGTCCCGACCCCCAGGTTGAGAAACACTTATATAAAAGGATCAAGCAGCAGGTGATGAGAAAAATATCGGCCAGAAATCCTAAAGGTCCATTGCCAATCAAGCAGAACAAGAGTGACCTTCTTCCAAGTCCTTATGGACCACAAAAAATTGGATAGCTCGATGTACATGGATACCGCTACGTTTGTCCAACCTTTTGGAAGGGTGGTGTCTATGGCAGTGCGGTCGCAAACCTGCTCTGGATTTTAGTGTGAATAAATGATTTCATCAGGATGCAGAATTCTGTCTTTGAAGAAGGTTCAACTTCTTCGGTGGCTGCTTTAAAATTCAGTTTGAAAAGCAAATAACTTGCATTGCAACCACCAGGCTCCACTGCGATGAATTGTGTTTTTTTGTAATGCAGATTGAAATCTTACCACCCAGCCCCTCCAAATCCAAATAATAAAAAAGAAACCCACAGTTTTTGATAAGGCAGAGCAGGTGCCAGTTTTGCTGCCAGAAAGTGCCTACAGCTTGTAATAGATGCAATTTCTTGCAATCACAAAATGTTCCTGACCTTTTGCTGGTCATAAAGCAAATGTACCTTTACTTATGTCAAGTAACATCAAATTTCTCTCCTGTTGACTTAGAAGAATGAAGCTATACACCACCCAGACTAATAGGAAATTTGAGCAAAGTATTTGACTAGAATGTTGCCGTTTAAGGCTTTAATGGCCACAGCTCTGTCTCAATTTTCTTCCTTAGTGTCTCTCCCCCCTCCCTTTTTTTCTCTTTTTTGTCACATTCACATTCAAGGATGCATAAACAAGCAGAGAGGGAAAGTGTTCTGTATATCAGCTGTGAAGAAGACATTTATAATGATGGACTTAAAGATGCACTGCACAAACCATATATCTGAGTACAAATGCTCTGCCAGCAGAAATACAATGGAAATCTAGACATATATAACTCAAGTGTACAACTTATCATGTGCCAAGGAGAACAGAAACTTGGGTTCCCTGATTGTTCTATCCTTGTGTTGTCTACTTGGTTGCTGCCCTTTCTGTAGACCAGTATTTCTCAACCTGGGGGTTGGGACCCCTAGGGGGGTCACTAGAGGGATCACCAAAGACCATCAGAAAACACATATGTCTGATGGTCTTCGGAACCTCATTGGTAGAAAAGGCTGAAGATATCTCTGCCTGTCCTTCTCTTTCTTTTTGGTAACAGTTGGCAATTCTTCCCACCAAAAGCTTTCCTCTGTTGTGATTGGCCAGCCTCTGAGGATGCCTGCCATAGATGCAAGAGAAACTTCAGGAGAGAATGCTTCTAGAACATGGCCACACAGCCCGAAAAACCTACAACAACCCACTATCTGTGCCAACTTTGGTCCACATCCATCATTGTTTGAGTCCACCATGCTCTCTGGATGTAAGTGAACTACAACTCCAAAATGTTTTATGCTGCTCAACGATGCCATATTTGATGAAGACCGCAATGAGATGGTGATTGTGAAGGATATAGACATCTTCTCCATGTGTGAGCATCATCTGGTTCTATTTGTTGGAAAGGTAATTCCTGTTTGCTTTTTCCTTCTTGCCTTTCCTTGCCAAAACAGAACATATAGATCAGGCATGGACAGTAGGCTGTTAATAATTGTGGGAGTTGAAGTCCATAAAAAAAATCTAGAGGGCCCAAGTTTGCCCAAGCCTGGTCTATATGTTCAATTTTTGTAACACTTTATCTTCTTTGGTGATTGGACTAGCATCTCTCAGGAGTGTATTCCTTTATTGCAGGGTGTTAGATAAGATGGTCATTGTGCTCCCTTCTAATTCTAGGATTCTGGAGCTCTCAAATTTTCTGTTCCCACATTCAGCCTAGTAACTTTTCCCCTTTTCTTGGAAAGCCTAAATTATATTTCTATAATTTAACTATATATTAAATTATATACGTAGTTACTGCAATGTCAGAGATTTAGAAACTGAAAGAAGAATTCAGGATTATCGCAGGGTGGTCATTTTTACTGGCACTCTTAATAGTTTCCTCGCTTCATAGAATCATAGAATTATATGATTCCTTAGTCTTGCAGCACTTGTAGCAGACCTCAATTTTCCTTGCTTCTAAACAAGACATTCTCTCTAATAACCGACCTTCCAGTATTTCACAAAGGACAGCCAGGGACACATATGGCTAAGCAATAAAGGCTGTGGCTTGTCTCATTTGTGAAGCTCATAATTTGGGCACTAGCCATGCGATCAACGAGGGAGTTACTCAACCTCCTCCTTGTTGATCATACAGGTTCCTAAGTTATGATCTCAGCAAATGCAATGGCAACAGAGAGGTGCTTCCTTGGAGCTCAGTGTCCAGTGAGGAGAGGTAGACAATGGAATGGGCCATCTGGACACGTGGCCCAGATTCATCATGTAAGTGCTGGATCCAGGAAAAAAATGCCATGGATTCACTTGACCCATATAGTTGCACCCTATGAGTGGTGATGTCCTATTTTCTCTAGTTTCATGACACATCTCTACATATTGGTTAACATCTACTTCTTCAAATTCTAATACTGACAAATCTCCCCAGTAGTTTCCCAAGAATACAATTATTGGTTGCCGGTCTTTCTTAAAGTTAACTAATGATTTGCTTTAATCCAATGTTTCTCAACCTTCCTAATGTCATGACCCCTTAATACAGTTCCTTATGTTCTGATATGCAGGATGTATTTTCATTCACTGAACCAAACTTGGCACAAATACCCAATATGCCCAAATTTAAATACTGGTGGGGTTGGGGGGAAATTGATTTTGTCATTTGAGAGATGTAGTTGCTGGGATTTATTGTTCACCTACAATCAAAGAGCATTCTGAACTCCACCAATGAGGGAATTGAACCAAACTTGGCACACAGAACTCCATGACCAACAGAAAATGCTGGAAGGGTTTGGTGGGCATTGATCTTGAGTTTTGGAGTTGTAGGTCACCTACATCCAGAGAATACTCAAACAATGATGAATCTGGACCAAACTTGGCATGAATACTCAATATCCCCAAATTTGAACACTGGTGGAGTTTGGGGGAAATAGACCTTAACATCTGGGAGTTGTAGTTGCTGGGATTTATAGTTCACCTACAATTAAAGAGCATCCTGAACCCCACCAATGATAGAATAGGCTCAAACTTCCCACACAGAACCCCCATGACCAACACAAAATACTGTTTTCTGATCATCTTTGGCCACCCCTCTGACACCCCCTCACAACCTCCCCCAGGAGTTCCAACATCCAGGTTGAGAAATGCTGCTTCAATCATTGTCATCAGTTTGTCCACTTCTGCCAAGTCATACAATTTCACCGGCCGATCTTCTTCTGATGAAATCATTGTATCTTTCCAAAACAGATAAAACAGTCTGACAGTTGAAATTGTGTAGTGAAAAATTATTCTTTTGTCACCTTGATCATCTATCTGTCCCAAGGAGCAGTTAGGTCAGAAAACCAGACAGAATTGGCTCTCCTTCTGGTGACCCCAGCTTTGGAAGCCACTTCTTCTGCCCAGGAGGACTAAGATACGTTAACAACTTGGAATGCTGGCTACTCCCACCTTGTTCTATATGGCTACCACGTTACATTTCAAATGAACACCAGTGCCAGCCATTTTTAATGTAACTTTATTTTAAATTGCTTTAAGGGTATTTCTTGTAAAGTTTACTTATGTTTTAGTTAATTATGTCTTTTTGTTTTGTTTTATTTTTCATCAGAATGCCTAATTCTTCGTTGTATTCTCACTATTATTACTGTTGCTTTATAGTGTACTAGCCGTCACCTGCCACACATTGCTGGTGTTTTGTGTGTGTATATGTGTGTGTATATATTTGTGTATATATGTCTATGTGTGTCTGCATATGTGTGTGTGTGTGTGTGGTTTTGTGCATGAGTTGTAATGTAATTTTTGTTTTTTGGCTTTTTAAGTCTCTTCTGCTGTATTTTTCAGTGTTTTTATGAGTGATGGTCACTCATTGGCCTGATAGATGTATTGTGTCCAAATTTGGTGTTAGTTCGTCCAGTGGTTTTTGAGTTATGTTAATCCCACAAATGAACATTACATTTTTATTTATATAGATTATTTTGATAGGTTTGTATTCACCTAAGGCCTTTTTATGTGTGTGTCAATCACCCTGAGGTCCCCTCGGGGCGATAGGAGAGGCTAGAAATAATAATAATAATAATAATAATAATAATAATTATTATTATTCTTATTAATGGGACCCACCCATGCCGCATTATCACAGGATGTCTATGCTCTACACCACGGGAAAAATTATACTTGTTTAGCTGGTGTTGTACCACCTGACATCCGCTGGGAAGTAGCAGCCCATAATGGAAGGACCAAGGCAGTGACATCTCCAGCCCATCGCCTGTTCGGATATCAGCCAGCAAGCCAACGCCTTAAATCAAGAAATATTTTTCTAAGATCTACAGAGATACTCGCAGGAATACCTCAGCAAGCAAGAGTCCAAAAGTAGCAGGCTAAAATTCGGAACCTAAAGCCATGGCTGATACCAGATGAGAGGCTCCTCCCGGGCACACAGAAGATGAGGCAACCTGTAACACACTGAACAGACTGGCACCACAAGATGCAGAGCCAACCTTAAGAAATGGGGCTGCAAAGTGGAGTCCATGACATGTGAGTCTGGAGAAGAGCAGTCTGAGCCCTGCCACATGCACAATGGAGGACCTTCTTACAGCAACACCAGAGGCAATCCAGGAGGTCAGCTACTGGTCAAAGCACATTGCAGTTGCTGCTTGGTCAGCTGCCCAAACGCTTGGTCCCAAAGCCAAGATTTTTCCTCTGAGGATGCCTGCCATAGCTGTTAGGAATTGTGGGAGTTGAAGTCCAAAACACCTAGAGGGCCAAAGTTTGCCCATACCTGGGCTATATTCTAGGGCAGAGTCCAAATTTCTGGGGATGTCCAGGGTGCTGAACAAATTAAGCTCTGCACCTTGAAGAGTTCTAGAGTTGGAACTAAAACCCAGAATAGAATGAGCATGACCAGCCTCTCATAAGGTCCAACGAGAGAATTGTTTATAATTTATCATTTTGGAATTAAAGTTGTGTTATTATCTCGGGGGCGGGGGAGAGACTATAATATGTTAAGGTAGCATTAGCTGATAAGGTGACCAGTTTGAAAACAGAACTTGAGAGAATAAGGAGAAAGAAAATCTATCAGGTACTGCAAATGGCTACTAATAGGTTCTCACAGATAAAGAAAATGAAAGAAAAGAGTACTTCAGCTAGCAGAAGGAGTAGAAAAAAGTCTTTCATTCCTATTTTTTCTACTTTCTCCTGCTGCTGTAGAAAATCATTAAGGTCTTTTTAACAATCCTTAAGCATTAATTATCTCTCTCTATCTCTGATTTGGGTACATAAACAGATTGAATTTGTGCTCCCAAACTGGTGGTTAAAGGAAAGGGAAGCACAGAAAGATTGTGAGTGATGAATTCTTTGTGTCTTGAGGACTGGCACCTTATTTCTAAAACCAAAACTTCTATTTGCACCCTAAAGATATCTTGAGTGCTGCATGTTTTCCCACAAGAACAAAGCAAGCACTTCACAAGAAATATAAGCAACATATTTTGGTGGAAATACATCTTCTTTTATCCAGATCTTGCTTGGGGGGAGAAAAGATGAAAAGTAAAGGAGACAGATTAAAAGGTGAAAAATAAGGAATAGTTTCCCAACAGGTTAATTAAACAGCGGCTTTGAAGCAGAAAGCTATTTCTCCCTAAAGCTGCTCCTCAGAATGCCCTTAGTGCTTTCATTCCTTGATCAAAATTTGGAAAGCATTATGAAAGAAAGTGATATTTTCCCCACACTATTGTTGCAGTAATTTTTCTTTGGGTTGCTTGTTGACTTTATGCTTCCACAGAAATGATAGTTTTCTTACGGCCATCTTCGTTGTCTCAGAAAAGGAGGTCCAGAAGTCAATTAAATCCAACTCCTACCAGCCTGTAAGGACTTTTCAAATGACCTTTAAGGAATGAATAAAACCTCCTTGTCATTTTGGAACCAGAATTGAGAATAAGCAAGGTGAAGTATAGTTGTTGCTTCTTCAAAAAAGCAAATGAGTGAAGGAACGCTTTCTTAGACACTTTCTAGTTATATCACTAGATGTAGATTGAGCATTCCTTATCCAAAATGCTACAAAACTGTCCACATGACTGTCTGAGATAGTGACAATATAATATAATATAATGATATACTTTATTTATATTTTGCCCTATTTTCCCAGATTATAGGGCAGATTATAGTACACATATATGGCAAACATTCAATGCAGTTATACAATTAACAAAGACAAACAGTACAGAAACAGAGGTAAAGGCTTCCCATATTTTTCCATCTCCAGCATCTGGAGGCTATGCTCGACTCTGGCTATGGGGGGGGGGGGGGGGGTGTGCTGTCGCTCCATCTTCCAAGCTGAGGAGCTTTGTTGTCTTTAGATGCTCTCCCAATCGAATCACCGGCATGTCCAAATGGATGCCTTCTATTACCTCCCCACCAGATCGGTACCTATTTATCTACGCACATTACCATTTTCGAACTGCTAAGTGTGCAAAAGCTGGGCTGTTGGTTGGGAGCTCACTCCAACCTGTCGACCTTTCGATCAGCAAGATTTTCTGCAGCTGGTGGTTTAACCTGCTGTGTTAAAGCCCAATTCATAGCTTTGTTTTCTGATGATTCAATACATACAGACTTTGTTTCATATACAAAATTATTAAAAATGATCTATCAGATTCCTTTCCAGCTACATGTATAGGAAGTATATAAAATACCAGTGAATTCTATGTTTAAATTGGGTCCCATCTCCAAGATGTGTGTATGTGCAAGTACAAACATTTGTAAATCCCCCCCAAAAAATAAATCCAAAATCCCAAACATGGTCCCAAGTATTTCAAGAAAGAGATACTTAACCTGGCCAAGATACCAAAAACATTAGAAGAGTCATACTGGATTGGATATATAGAAGGTATATAGGCATGGCTGGTATCTTACTAGTGACTTAAATATTTTTTTTTCTTTTAGGCCTTTTCTACATTATTATTATTATTATTAATAATATACTTCATTTATATTCTGCTCTATCTCCCCGAGGAGACTCAAAGCGGATTACAGAATACATATATGGCAAACATTCAGTGCCGTTATACAATTAACAAAGACAGACAATATATAAACAGAGGCAAGGCTTCCTTCTCTTTTTTCTTTCTAGCATTTGGAGGCTGTGCTCAGTTCAATCATGGGAAGGTGCTGTTGTTCCATTTTTCCTCACCAGAGAGCCTGTTGTCCATGGTCACCTTGCTGGCATGTCTTCAGGGGAGCCTTTTACCTCTCCACCACAATGGTACCTATTTATATACTCACATTGTTGTTTTCAAACTGCTAGGTAAGCAGGAAGCTAGAGCTGACAGTGAGAGCTCACCCCATCCATGGCTTGAACTGCCAACTTTCCGGTTGGCAAATTTTTATGTAGCTGGCAGTTTAACTCATCTGTCAACTGAGGCCCCCTCTTCACTGCCATATAAAATCCAGATTATCTGCTTTGAACTGGATTATATTAGTCTACACTGTCAGATAATCCAGTTCAAAGCAGATAATCTGGATTTTATATGGCAGTGAAGAGGGGGGCTCAGTTGACATTTTGTCTTATTTTAACTTGTTTGTCTGATACTTAATTGGAAGTTGCAGGAGCAGTGTTGGGTTTGTGTTGGCATTGCACATGTATTGCCATTGTGCATTACATGCTCAGATGTATATTGTGCAGTGCAATTGCATTTTTCACACCTGTTTGTACATTCAGTTGTGCAATGTTGCAATTGACCAGTGCAAATGATTTGAAAGCATACAACAACAACAACAACAACAACAAAAACAAAAACAAAAACAGAAGCTGGTGAAAGAAAAAAAGAATCCTTGATGCATTTTGGAAAAAACCTTAACGTGATCCCGGGAGGAGATTCTAAATGTTTTAGTTTATCCATGCAATGCTTATCTGACCTGGTTGTTTCATTTCACATATGAATGTTCTGAACAGAAATGGTCTGCTAAAACACAGCCAAGCTGCTCTTGCTTTTTTGTACCTATTCCTCTTTTTTCCATGTTATTTTTGCTGCTGGTACTGAAGGTACTGTTAAAAAAGCTCCAAAAACACATTGTCCAAAATCAGTTAAAATAATGATTAATAGTGATTGTGAATATGAAACATGTGGATGAATAAATCTAGATAATTGTTTTGTATTCACAATTAATTAGGGTGCAACTACACTGTAGAATTAATGCAGTTTGACAACACTTTATCTGCCATGGTTCAATGCTATGGAACCATGGGAGTTGTCGTTTAGTGATAGACTAGCATTCTTTGGCATAGAAGGCTAAATACCTTGTAAAACTACAATTTCAATGATTCCACTTATGTTATGGGGTATCATCTACCTGGGAAGAATGAGGTGATTGGAATATGGGTGAATTATGTTTTCTTCAGATTTGGGAGGTTCAGCAGTAATAATGGTGTTTCATGTTGTAATCGTGGTTTTTCATTAAACTACAAATCCTAGGATTGCATAAGATGGAACCATGGCAACTGAAGCTGCTATAACTGAATAGTCTAGACACACTCAGAATTTGCACAATTCTGAACAGAGTATCTACCATTTATTTATTATTCATTTACTCTATTTGTATCCTGCCTTTCTCAGTCCAGAAGGTGACTCAAGATGGCTTTACGTATGGCAACTATTCAATGCCTTTGGACAACAAACAGTTAGAATACACTTGAGTTAAAAATTAAAATTAAAATTAGATGCATTTTAAAACATATAAAACAGGAACAATGGCTTCAAACTACAAGAAAGAAGATTCCATCTGAACATGAGGAAGAACTTCCTGACTGTGAGAGCCGTTCAACAGTGGAACTCTCTGCCCCAGAGTGTGGTGGAGGCTCCTTCTTTGGAAGCTTTTAAACAGAGGCTGGATGGCCATCTGTCAGGGGTGATTTGAATCAATATTCCTGCTTCTTCACAGGGGGTTGGACTGGATGGCTCATGAGGTCTCTTCCAACTCTTTGATTCTATGATTCTATGATTGCATTCACTATTCAAATCATGCCATTTGGAAGTGCCAAGAAAGCCCAACCACTTATCTGATGATATTTACATTGGTGTACGGACACACAAAGATTTTGGCCAACAGTTGAGCTGTACTGACAATTACTAAGAGATTTAACCACAGCTGCAGTGGTGCAATGGGTTAAACCCTTGTGCTGGCTGAAATGCTGACCTGAAGGTCAGAGGTTCGAATCAGCAAGACAGGGTGAACTCCTATGTGTCAGCTCCAACTTCCCATGCAGGGACACGAGAGAAGCCTCCCACAGGATAGTAAAACATCTGGGTGTCTCCTGGGCAACGTCCCTAAAGATGGCCAATTCTCTCACACCAGAAGCCACTTGCAGTTTCTCAAGTCACTTCTGACAGGAAAAAATGCAGAAAAGATGGACCTGTGGTTTTGTATTGAATCATCAGAATTTGTTATGCGAGATCACACAAAATAATTATTTTTTAGAGGAGATAGACTCTCCACTTCTGATTCAGAGCCCAACGGGTTTTGGCATCCTTTCCCAGTGGACACAGTATCTTTTGGAACACCTTTTACATTATTCTGAAGAGAGAAAGGCTTCTTTCTTTTCACTCCAAATTCAGCTAAACTAAAGATATTTCAGCCACTCATTAGATGTGCTATAATAAGACCATTGGCATATTGTTGCCATTGACAATGATTCACACCTATTATCTTTCTATTGGCTGAAAATATGTTCTCCATGGAGGGTCCTCAGTTAGACTCGGTTTCAAAGTGTCTGATGGATCTGAAGCAGAAAATCATAATTAATTAATGTTGGAAGATTAAGTAACTAACCTTCCCATATTGTTCAGCAATTCCCCTTCCATATTGTTCAGCATTGACTAACCTTCTCTGTCTAGCGCCCCTTTTTGGCCTCCACATGGATAATGGAACAGTACAGAAAGATCTAAACCTATTTGCTGGTTTAATTCTCTGAGTCAGTATAGCTATTGAACTAGTTGTCATCCATTTTGACTTTTAATTTTCATTATCTATATTATAATGTATGCACAGTAATGCCAAAATTTGCAGTTCTCCTAGTTCTGAGGGACACCTGGTCAGCTAGCTAACGTGGATAATGAATCAGGAATCAGGAACTGAAGGCAAGCAACAGAGACTTGATTCAGTTTATGCAAAAGGGACACTTGTACAATACAAGTACTTGAAGGGCAAAAAGTAGGTAAAGGTTTCCCCCTGATATGAAGTCCAGTCGTGTCCGACTCTGAGGGGTTGTGCTCATCTCCATTTCTTAGCCAAAGAGCCGGCATTGTCTGTAGACACCTCCAAGATCATGTGGCCAGCATGACTGCATGGAGCGCCATTACCTTTCCGCCGGAGCGGTACCTACTCACACTTGATCTACTCATTGATCTACTCACACTTGCATGTTTTCGAACTGCTAGGTTGGCAGAAGCTGGGGCTGACAGCGGAAGCTCACGCTGCTCCTTGGATTTGAACCTGTGACCTTTCGGTCAACAAGCTCAGCAGCTCAGCGCTTTAACCCACTGTGCCACTGGGGGCTCCTTGAAGGGTACAAGTGTAAAATGTATTCACAAGCAGACATCTTTATACATATAAGTTTCCATTCACTGATATTGTCCCATTTTGAATTTCCCCCCTTCCAGACTGGCCAGCTTGGCAAAACCAGGCAGTGCTTTCCTTGGCCTCTGATTGGTTGAGAGGTGGGTCTATGCCAGTGCTTGCCCTATATTGGCAGAGGTGCCAGTGATGTAGCTGGGGATCTCCTCCCAGATGGGTAGGGAAGCCCGGAAGCTTCCAATCAGCCAGTGGAGGCGGTCCAAGAGAGATGAAGGAAGCTCTGGGCGACATGCCAGCCCCTTGGTGTATAGTCCAGGAATATGGTGAACAAAGGAAAAGTCCAAAACCAATCTGACAGATTACACAAATGCTTCATCCTGCCAATGATGAATGCATAATGCGGGTTGTCACAAATGGGTTCTCGTGTCCAAAGACAAAGGGAGAGTCTGGAGATGTAAATTTGCAGATGGGATTGCAATCATAGTTTCAGTCTGGCACTTTGTTCCATGGTTGTCCAAGATTTCCAAAAGGAAATCCCAGGCCCATGAATGGATGATCTTCTGCTGGGATTTGGGAAGGTCCTTTGTCCAAGGATTATGGCCCATCTCTGGCTGTCATCTGGGGTATGGGTATGATGCCTGGAAATTGCTCAAGGGAGAGGTTACTGGAGTTCATCGTTTCCGGGTTTATGTACATTTGCTTTCATTTTATAGAGTTTAATAATAGTACAAAAAAGAAGAAAGAAATAGATAAAAATAAAGAATAGACTTTGTGTGCTGCTTGATGGGAACCACACATGAAGAAGAGAAGAGGTGAAGGGTGGGGAGTCTCGCCGTGGCTGAGCAGCAGCTGAGGTGGTCATTGGTAGTGATTTGTTATATTTTGCTCATGTGTTCATGGGCATGTTCGCAGAAGATAAAAAGAATAATAAAAATAATGAAAGTAGAAAAATGGGAAGTAATGCATAGTAATGAGGAAAGGAGGGATACAGAGTAGCAGGGGTTCGGGAAAAGGAGGTGCTTGGGTTACTTTGTGGCCATCTGGCCAGCTTCCTGGCTGGGAGGGGGAGAGAATCAACTGGCTGATCTCTGCCAAGGCTGCGGAGGTCAGCTGGAGTGGACCTGCCCAAGCCAAGCGGCTGGGTTGTAGCACATGTTGGGTATTCAAGGGCCATATTGGGTGGGTTGCTGCTGGTTCTGGAGAGGCCCCAAGGTGACTGTGGGGATGGAGGGGAATTCCATTCATCCGATCCTCTGTCCTTGGGAAAATCACGGGATACAATGTCTGTGTTCTTTGTATTAGGGGTGGGGTTGGGGGTCTTCAATATCAACAATAAGACCCCTGTAACTTCAGAACCTATATCCGCAGTTTCATGTACCTGTCCCAAAGGCGAAAATTCTCTAGGAATTTACTAGGTCCTTCAGGTGATTCTATGGCATACTTCCCCAGTAGATAACCATAGAATTGTATTGAAGGCCCTTGCAAATTCCTGGAGGGGCTACCTCTTCAGAAATCTCTAGATCTTCCAATGCAACTCAATGGTGCTTAGTCATATCAGCAATTTCATGTAACTGTGGTCCAGCCAGGAATGTACAGGGTTAGTCAAAATGCATAGGCCAATAAGCCATTCAATTGAATGGCTTATTGGCCTATGCATTTTGACTAACCCTGTATTTTTCATGGACAAGTTTCTCCTGGTCAGTCACATTGAGGAAGCATTTGATGCAAAGTGGTAGGAAACCTGTTTCACAGACACCATAAATGAACCAATACAAACTTCCTTGAAACAGGGGATTGAATTTCCCTCCAGTCTTCTGTAGCAAAAGGAGGGGGGCACCATGGAGCCCCGCAGATGTGGTTGGATTGAACATCCCAGCAGCTCTAGATAAAATATCTTCTAGGAAGGAATGCTGGGATTTGCAGTTCAACAACATTTGGAGAGCTACAGTTTGCCCTCTCTTGTTCTAATGAGTGCCTAGCTAGAAATTGTGATAAACATCATGTTGTCCCATGAGGAAATGGTCCAGACTGCTATATGAAACTCCCAAAGAGGGACAATTTGGTCTTTTCTTGAGCTCCAAACATGGAGCTCATAACTATATTCAAAACCATTTAGGATGGGAGACAGAGACAGAGAGAAGCGATTTTGAAAATAATTTTCTGACGTTAATAGGGAGAAGATAATAAGCCATTGTCCTTTCCTTTTGCTGGACCCAGCTTTACACTGTGATCAATATGGCAGAAAATAAGATTTCCTTGATTACCCTTTGAAGCATAAAATAAGGCTTCTTACTAGGAAATTCAGAAGTTTCTTAAGTAACTGGGTAGCCTTTGTGCTCCTTCCATTTTGGATGTTATTGGGTAGTTTAGAGCTGTTTTAGCCTAATCATTTTTTGACAAGATAAAATACCACTATTACTGTTGAACATTTTCTTGACAGAAGACTCTATTTCACAAATTAGATTTTGGATTACGTCAGTTGGTCAGCAAGATTTGGCAGGCATTCTGGCCTCTCCAAAGCAGCACAAGCAAACCCATATACATACCAGTACACATACACACACAGACAAAATTAAAATACAAGGATGGCATATCATGCAAAAGTATATTAATATCCACATGTTTTTGTTGCTCTGATGATTAGCCCCTTGACCATTCTACACTATTCTATTATAGGACTATGATTCCACCTGAATTTCCTTGACTGCATCCTATGGAAAATAACATAATGATCTCATTCTGGCCCTGAATCTCCAGCTTTCATGAGTCATCTCCAGGTGAAGTGAGAGTGTGCAAATTCTCTCATTTTGGTGGACTCACCTTCTGGCAAGTAGAAAGCCAAGGTTGCAAATCTCTAGCTTGCTACAATATATAAGGCATTACCATCACCAGATCCTCTGAAGATGCCAGCCACAGATGCAGGAGAAAATGCTGCTAGAACACAGCCTACAACCCATGCAACACTCCAGTGATTCCAGCTGTGAAAGCCTTCAACAATACATAACTGATCTGTTGTTGCAACTTGCAAAGAATCCCCAGGAGGTCTATGTACACATGGAGTATCCCTTATCTCGAATTACAAAATCTAAAATATTTCAAAATTGTTTATATGGGTGAATGAGATAATGCCACCTTGACTTTGTGATGGTTCAGTGTTTCATGCACAAAATTATTTAAAATATTGTACAAAATTATCTTTAGGTAGGAACTCCTGGTGGCACAATGAGTTAAACCCTTGTGCTGGCAGGACTGAAGACCGACAGGCCAGAGGTTCAAATCCAGGGAGAGTGTGGATGAGCTCCCTCCGTCAGTTCCAGCTCCCCATTTGGGGACATGGAGAGAAGTCTCTGATAGGATGGTAAAACATCAACAAACACCTGGGCATCCCCATGGCCAATTCTCTCACACCAGAAGCAACTTGCAGTTTCTCAAGTCGCTCCTGACATGAAAAAAACCCTCTAGGTTATGTGTATAAGGTGTATATGAAACATAAATTAATTTCCTATTTAGACATGCATTCCATGTCTAAAATATCTCATTATGCGTGTACGCATAAATGCAGATAATACAAATTACAAAAAAAAAATCTAAGCATTTCAGACACTGTCAATCAGCGTTTTCTTATAGTTAGCTTCTTTCTTCCCCTCCAGTCATTGTTACTTAAGGACTCTCTTTCCTCTCTCCTCTGCATCCATTTTTTGGGTCCTTCCTTATCCCACCTGCCCAAGTAAGTTAGAACACTGCACTCACTTCTTAATCAGGGAACATTTGCTTTAGTAAAGATTTCGCTCTTAATTTCCAAACAGGAAACTAAGTGGATATGTCCCTATTTTTCAGGGCCTAAGATAATTGTATATCAGTAATCTTAAAGACAAGTAACACCTACCTAAATTCTCTCTCCAGTACAACAATGAGTGGCGCAAGAGCCCTGTCCCTTTTTTCACTTGACAATCCAAAATATGATTCTAGTTAGATTGTCTCCTTATCTATGGCTGAATCTACACTGTCATGTAGTAGAGTTTGACTCATATAATGCAGTTCAATGCAGTTCAAACTGTACTATATGCCAGTATAGATCCAGCCTGTAACTTGGAGTAGTGGCTTGAGTGCTAGCCTAGAATGAGTGTTATTGAAAAACCGACCCTCCTCTAATAATAATAATAATAATAATAACAAATATACATTGATAAATATTTTTATAGATTGGCTGGGTTTCAGTCAAGTTCAGCCCCAGCCCAACCCCAAACATTCCTGGGAGGATTAATCTATCATTTATCAAGCCTAAAACTGGTTTTGGCAAGCCATCCCATTATCATATCTCTCTTTCTCTTTTCACCTCTTTTCCCTCTTAATCAATGTGATCAATGATGCCATGTTTCGCATGACTAGCTCAAGAGCTGCCATTTTATAAGAAGTACTGCTTGAGTATCTGTATCTGAAATGCTTAGGACCAGAAGTGTCTTAACACCCTTCCACACACTATATAACCCAGATTATCAAGTCAGAAAATCCCACAATATCTGCTTCGAACTGGGGTATCTGAGTCCATATTTCCATATATTCCAGTTCAAAGCGGAAAATGTGGGATTTTATTCCACTGTGTGGAAGAGGCCTTAGATTTCAGATTTCCCCCCCAGAGTTTGGAGTTTGTATGCATTCATATTTTAGATAGCCAAGGCTATACACAGAATTATCTTGCATATGCACTTTATGTATACAGCCAGAAGATAATTTTATACAATATTTGAATAATTTTTTGCACTGAACAAAAATGTCTGGACCACTGGAAACCAGAAGTGTCACTTTCCCAGACAATTTCAGATTTGGGAATAATTCCAATTTTTAAAATCCAGAGAAGAGATGATTCACCTATAAGATGTTAAGATTTAGAATGGTGGAATTTGGAGGTGATGATAGTGGAATTCCTTGCAATAAAAAAGTACTCCTTCACCCTGGTACTCCTTAGCGACAACTGTAATATGTGAAGGAGAGCTGCTGATATAAAAATGTGGATCTGGTAGATGCAGCCAATTATTATTAAATATCATGTATTTTCAGACATGTGTTCCTTCCTTCCCAAAGGTTGTGAAGGAGTCACATATTGGACAAATAAGAACTTGTCTTTTTTCTGTAATCATTGGAGAGGCGCTGAGCCGAACATTTGTGATTTCTGGCCCTGCGTATGTTGGTTTATGTACAAGGGGGGATCTGACAATCGATAAAATCTCAAAGGCGTTGAAGAAAGCAATGAAGTAGGCAAGTGTTATCTCCTGTACAACTCAACTTCTTGACAACAACAACAAAGAAAACACTTGTTTATCTCTCTTCAGCCCCAACTTTTCTGAAAGCAAACCACTCCAAAGCTAAGTTGTTGACAAGTGTTTGCATTGAGCATTGAACAAAGCTGGGCTTCTTCAAGAGGTGTGGGTGGGTTGGAAACAACTCAGCCACTCCATGTGTGGCTTTGCAGCTCTCCTCCTTGTTCTCATCCGGCTAGTATCATTTCCATCCTGAACTTTTCCTTTCTAATCCGAATGACATTAAACTTCCTTTAGTTGAAGAGTTTTGTCTAAGAGAAGTGATTATACTGTCTGTATAGGCATTCAGTCAGCCAGCTGTCCAGAAAAAGAGCTATGAGATTATTTCTTTTGAGTAGTCGGTTGAAGATGGTTGAGTAAAAGATATTGGTTTATCTTTTCATGTTCCTCAGGTAGCATAGCTCAGTGGACACACATTTGGACAAAGAATGGCAGGTGGCTTTAATTCAGGGGGGAAATGAAAAGCGGAGCTAGAGGATGTGTGATCCCTGGCTTGACCGTAGTACATTTTAAAAGGATCTAGGACCTCACTACCTCTGAGGATGCTTGCCATAGATGTAGGCGAAACATCAGGAGAGAATGCCTCTAGACCATGGCCATATAGCCCAAAAAAACCTACAACAACCCAGGATCTAGGATCCTTAGTAGAGTACAAGGTGAAAATGAGACAGCAATGTGATGTGGCCACTAAAAAAAGTCAATGTGATTCTAGCCCACAGCAATAATTTCACAGTGTCTGGAATGAGAAAAATAATAGTACCACTGCTTTGGTCAGATTTAGAATCATAGACTTATTGAGTTGGAAGAGACCTCATAGGCCATCCAGTCCAACCCCCTGCCAAGAAGCAGGAAAATCACTTTCAAAGCACCCCTGACAGATGGCCATCCAGCCTCTGTTTAAAAGCCTCCAAAGAAAGAGCGGCCACCACACTCTTGGGCAGAGAATTCCATTGCTGAACGGCTCTCACAGTCAGGTAGTTCTTGCTAATGTTCAGATGGAATCTCCTTTCTTGTAGCTTGAAGCCATTGCTCCGCATCCTGGTCTCCAGGGCAGCAGAAAACAAACTTGCTCCCTCCTCCCTATGACTTCATCTCACACATTTCTACATGGCTAACATGTCTCCTCTTAGCCTTCTCTTCTTCAGGCTAAACATGCCCATCTCTTTAAGCTGCTCCTCATAGGGCTTGTTCTCCAGACCCTTGATCATTTTAGTTGCAGTTCAAGCCGCGGACCAGGGTGAGCTCCTGCCATCAGCCCTAGCTTCTTCTTACCTAGCAGTTCAAAGATAATGTAAGTAGATAAATAGGAACTGCTTTGGTGGGGAGGTAAAAAGGCACCCCCGAAGACATGCTGGCAATTCGATCAGGAAGGCGTCCATGGACAACAGGCTACTTGGCATGGACAAATGGAACAGCAGCACCTCCTCATGGCCAAGTCAAGCATAGCCTCCAGATGCCGGAAATGAAAAAAGAGGAAAGCATTGCCTTTGTTTCTGTAGTATCAGTCTTGTTGTCAATTGTATAACATCATTGAATGTTTGCCATATATGTACCCTGTAATCCGCTTTGAGTCCTCTCGGGGAGATAGAGCGGAATATAAATAAAGTATATTATTATTATTATTTGTCTTTGAATGTGTCCACAGTACATTTGGTCTTTGGTTTCAATGCCTTCTACATTCAACCATCCAGGACTTGAATATATATATCTCCACAAGGCAAACCTTTATATTGCCATTTTATTTCATGGAACTTGAGCATGCATGGATTTTGGTGTCCACATGTGTGTGTCCTGGAAACAAACCTCGGTGGTTACTAAGCATCTACTGTATAGTAGCTGTTGCTTTAATGGTCATGCTTACACACTCCATAATCCCAGGGTTTGTGATTATGTAATAAGTATTTCTAAACTGTTTGCCAAGGAACTAAAGTGCTTCACCAAACTACAAACCCTAGGATTCCATGGAAAGGTGTCACGGCATCTAAAGGAGAATCAAACTGCAATACGTCTGCTGTGCATATACACTTTAACCCATTGCAATTTTTGTATCATTTCACAGCAATTTAACATTCATGCAGATTGAGTTCAGAGAGAAGAATGAATATGGAAGTACAGGATTACCTTTTTAATTCTGGAACACACACACACACACAAACCCTGAAAGTGGAGATAGATAATGTTATAATTCCTGCTAATCATAGACCAGTTACAATTTCTAGCATTTAACATTATTAAATTAACAATTTAACGAAACCTTCCAGACCTTTGAAATTATCTGTCTTATTCATAGGGTGTGAAATTGCTAAATAGCATTTTGGGGAGAGTAGGCCAAATTCCTTCAACAGTTGGCAAAAATATTCTCTCCAAAATGTTGGCCCAATTCAGTTTTGACAAATAGTTACAAAGTTTGGCTGACTTTATGAGCTGTGAAGCTTTGAAATGAAAACTTGGCAAAGTAGGAAGGAAGGCAGGAGATCCATGGGGAATCTAAGCTTTACAATGACAACCTCCTTTGCTCATTAATTAATTGATTAGGGGTACTGATTTTGCTGTTTTGTTGTATTTAAAATGGCTTTCCATGATAAAATATCTTCTCATGTTGGAGATATATATGATTTAATCTGAATTCCTATATTACATTACTATTCATATTTGTAAGTCAAGTTGAATTGATCCTGATCCTGTTAAATGGCTCTGTTTCCATGCTATTTCCTATGCTATTATACGTTTCTATTCACCTTATTGAACAACTTGCCCTTTAACCAGTTCACATATTGGCCTCCTTCCCCTCTCCAAAATTAGTCTGTTGTTGCTTGATACTTGTTCTATTATTCTTATACTGTTTTATGCTATTTTAAATTGAAATTTGTTTTTGTTCTGTTTGCAATTGTACTTTGCTTCTGGATTGAGAGAATCAGCCATCTACAAAGACATTGCCCAGGGGACGCTCGGATGTCTTGCAATCCTGCGAGGAGGCTTCTCTCATGTCCCCCACCTTCTTGCGGCAACACTAGAAGCACTCCAAGTGGCCAGATACTGGTCAAAGGACATTTAACCAACTACCAAGCTTGCAAACTCTGTGTCTTATGTTTGTTGTACAACTGATCGGTTGCCTGACACGATAAATAAAATTGTACTTTGCCTGCACTTGGCCCCATGTAAGCTGCCCCGAGTCTCTTCGGGGAGATGGAGGTGGGGTAGAAAAATAAAGTTCTTCTTCTTCTTCTTCTTCTTCTTCCACACGCACACACACTAGTTAAACCTGGCCACACTTCGCTGTGGCTCAGTCTGATACAAAACGAATGTGAAAGTAAATGAAAGTATTGTTGCGAACAAAGATTCACCAAGGAAACACATCATTCAGTTCAATACCCTTGCATTGCTGTGTCTATGTGGAATGAAATGAAAGAAAGGAAAAGGGTTATTTACCAGAAAATATTTTTTATTGTGAAGCTAGTGGATTGACTACATTTTTGGTTTGTCTGTTTTCTGCATAAACATAAAGATCAGACAGTTTACCGGCTCTGGAGCATGCGTCGTATAATTGGTCATGAGAGAAGCAATTGTTTTCTAAATTCAAACTACACACTTGCAAAGATTGCCCCTACACTTTATTGATAGTCATACTGAACACAAGGAGTATTGAAAATTGAAGTTGTTTGAACTTGAACACCATGTCGGTTGGAATGAGTGGTATTCGTGGAAGTAGTACATCTTCTTTATGAGGTCCATTTTAAATTGTTGCTTCAATTAGATTGCTCATCAATTTTTTAACTACTAATTGTGCAGCATTGTATAACTTGGCCAAGATACTGCAAATGCCATCATCCATGATCCATCGTCTCCCCTATTGGCACCAGGATATGAAGTGGGTTATTGTTGCACTCCAGAACAAGAAATAGCACCTCTGACTATAAACACACCACACACTGAGTGAAGGAACAATCCTTTTTATTAAAGCTGAGCAAAAAAGCCAGTAGAAATAAATGCTTGCAAAGACAGATAAGTTTCCAAAAAGCAGTAAGGAATTCAAAAGCAGAAAGATAAAACAGTGTCCAAATGTAGTAATCAAAAGCAATGTCCAAAAAGCATGAAAATACAATCTAAGGCAATAATTATCCAGACAGGAATCAAACACGAAGCAAGAACAGACCGGACACTGCTAGTCAACTTGAAAGGCTAGAAAAAACCATGAAAATGAGACCACTTGAACAGGTATTCCATGAGGCTTGTACTTGGTTTCCAAATGATGCCTGATCTGACAAGATTCTCTAAAGGCAAACCTTAAATCCCAAAAAACTGGTTTCGTTTTCCTCCAGTCTTTGACTTTAACTGACGAATTCTTTTGGATCTACGTAAACATTGGGCCTCTTGTCGATTCTGGCCAATTTCCAGCCACCGACTCTGCTTATCTGCCTCCTCATTAACTTTACCAGGTGTCAGACTGTTTTCCCAATTAGAATCTGGCGAGCTCACAGGCAGAGGGAGTAAACCTTTCTCCCAAGGCCTGACAGAAACATTCTCATGAGAATCTGCCCTTTGCACCAAAGCCGCTCTGTCTGCTATTACTGTAAAATACAAAATCCGTGGTCCATCCTCCCCCAAACCGCACCAGGAGGTAAAGTGGGTCATGGGGGCTTGGAATGCAAAGTTGTGTCAAAATGTTAAGTCAATCGACCGACTACTTTTTGAGTTTTGCAAGAACAAACATATGCAGGCTGCGTTATATCTATATATCTATACTTATATCTATATATAATGTCAAAGTTTGTATGTATGTTGGCTTGTCTGTTTGTACCACAAAGGTTCCTCCATGGCTTGTTGGATCTGGATCACACGTGGCACACAATCCCTTCATTACTCAAAATAATTAAGGAGTTTGAACAAAAAGAACCACACTTTTTGGGCCCAGATCTGTAATGTTATGAATGCAGTATTACAAATAATAATAATAATAATAATAATAATAATAATAGGTTGTTAACTGTTAGGTTGTTAACTGTTTTTACACTGTAGCATTGAATTTTTGCTGTTCTTATTTGTTGTGAACCGCTGTGAGTCGCCTTCGGGCTGAGAACAGCTGTATATAAGTAAAGTAAATAAAATAAATAAATAAATAATAATAATAATAATAATAACAACAACAACAATAATAAATACAGCTAGCGAATTGCAAAGACATTCCTGAAGAAAATAATCTGACAATAATCCTGACTGAAATGGAAGAAGGCAGAAAGGGTACAGTGAAAGGAAAGCCAACATTTTTTCCTGAGTTGGGAGACTATAACCACTCCAAACTGGACTCTACAAAATGGAGCATTATTTTACACAGAGACAAAAATTATTATTATTATTCCCAGCATATCATTTTTGCTCTATAATTACCATTTGCAAAACTGTCACAGTGGGGACAGACTGTTTATTGGTTGCAAGCTTCAGATTTAAAAACCTGCATGATTCAGAGTGGAGGATGGACAATATCCTGCCAGTCTTCCCTCTCTTGCTAATGTACTCTCACCCTTTTCCTAGGGGGAGAAGCCATCCATTTATGACCATTTAGTTTTATTCAGGAATATGACATGTGTTTT
Source organism: Anolis sagrei (assembly GCF_037176765.1). Lineage (NCBI taxonomy): Eukaryota > Metazoa > Chordata > Lepidosauria > Squamata > Anolidae > Anolis > Anolis sagrei. The sequence continues at coordinate 330,450,745 of NC_090021.1, forward strand.
ATTTTCCTTTTAAAAGCTTTGTCCTGATGTTCGCCATGTGGCAGGTTGACTTTAAATACACCCTTTTCAGTAACATCATTTTGTCTTCAACCTGCTGAGTTGTTTCTCTGTCCTGGCTTATTTGGTTTAGCATACGCTTTCCGGGCACAGACTCGCTAACCGCGGTTCTGGCTGAAATCACTACACCAGGCTTATATAGCATTGAGCCATAGCAGTTCAACTGTCACCAAACTGCATTAATTTGAGAGTGTAGATGTCTCCCAGGACTTAGAACCCTCTCCATCCAGTGATCACCAATGCGAAGAAGAATTGTAACAGCAATCTTGCTTCCGATTTTCTTTTCAAAATTTCCTGATAGGGTTGCCAGTCTTCACTGAATTGCACTGGCCATAGAATGCATTTTCAAACTGCATTGTATGGCAGTGTAGATTGAGACTAAGACTGAATTTGCACTGCGACACAATGCAGTTTCGGGGGTCATTTGATTGCAAATTTCCTGCTTCTTGGCAGGGAGTTGGACTGGATAGCACATGTCTCCTCCCTTTCTATGATTCTATGATTCTAAGAACTGGATTATATGAGTCAACACTGCCATAAAATCTAGTTCATGTAGTTAAACTGCATTCTGAAACTGCAATATATGGCAGTGGAGATGGGCCTCAGTGGCAGCTGGTTGCTTTCATGTCAGTAAGACAGTGGCATATGTTAGTCCCAGTTTCAAAGACCCTGTTTGAAATGTAGGACCTTATATCTTAAATAGGGTTAAACCCTGAATATCTCTCAGGGTGAGCTTCCGCTGAGAGAGGACATGATAGACATGTTTAAATATGTGACTACTTTGGAGACATGGTTTCAAACTGCAGGAAAAAAGAGTCCAACTATACATTAGTAAGAATGTGATGTGGTGGCAAAAAAAGCCAATGGGATTTTGGCCTGCATTAATAGGAGCATAGTGTCTAGATCTAGGGAAGTAATGCTACCCCTCTATTCTGCTCTGGTTAGATCACACCTGGAATATTGTGTCCAATTCTGGGCACCACAATTCAAGAGAGATATTGACAAGCTGGAGTGTGTCCAGAGGAGAGCAACTAAAATGATCAAGGGTCTGGAGAACAAGCCCTATGAGGAGCGGCTTAAGGAGCTGGGCATGTTTAGCCTGAAGAAGAGAAGGCTGAGAGGAGATATGATAGCCATGTATAAATATGTGAGAGGAAGCCACAGGGAGGAGGGAGCAAGCTTGTTTTCTGCTTCCTTGGAGACTAGGACGCGGAACAATGGCTTCAAACTACAAGAGAGGAGATTCCATCTGAACATGAGGAAGAACTTCCTGACTGTGAGAGCCGTTCAGCAGTGGAACTCTCTGCCCCGGAGTGTGGTGGAGGCTCCTTCTTTGGAAGCTTTTAAACAGGGGCTGGATGGCCATCTGTCAGGGGTGATTTGAATACAATATTCCTGCTTCTTGGCAGGGGATTGGACTGGATGGCCCATGAGGTCTCTTCCAACTCTTTGATTCTATGATACTATAAGAACCTTTTGGCTATGGAATATGCTGCTTCGGAACATAGTAGAGTCTTCTATGGAGATTTTTTTTAAAGAGAAGAATGGCCATCTGTAGGGGGTGCTTTGATTGTGTGCTCCTGCATAGTAGGGGGTTAAACTAGATGGCCCTTGTGGTCTCTTCCAATTCTATGATTTTCTACAAAAGGCTGACATCATGTTGGAATGAAACTATGAATAACACTAAAACCAAACTTGGAAGCACTTATTTAAAAGTTAATGAAAAGACATTTGAAGATAACACAATTGAAGACTGTACAGAATGCTACAAAAAGGTGTTTCTTAAAAAAATATTCTCAAAAGCTGGGCTCTCCAGGCCAATGGATACTCCACCGCAGACATCAGAAGAGCTGCAAGACCAAGAACAAGCCACGAGAGTAAAGATGAAGATCCACCCAGAGGAAAAGTGTTCCTGCCATACATCAAGGGAACCACTGACCGCATAGGGAAGCTGATGAGGAAACACAACATGCAAACCACTTACAGACCCACCAAGAAAATCCAACAAATGCTACGTTCAGCAAAAGACAAGAGGGATCCTCTCACCTCTGCAGGAGTCTACTGTATACCATGCAGCTGTGGACAAGTCTACAGAGGGACCACCAAACGCAGCATTGACCAGACACGGATCAAGGAACATGAAAGGCACTGCAGACTACTTCAACCAGAGAAGTCAGCCATAGCAGAGCACCTGATGAACCAGCCTGGACACAGCATATTATTTGAGAACACAGAAATGCTGGACCACTCCAACAACCACCATGTCAGACTACACAGAGAAGCCATTGAAATCCACAAGCATGTGGACAATTTCAACAGAAAGGAAGAGACCATGAAAATGAACAAAATCTGGCTACCAGTATTAAAAAGCTCTAAAATTACAACAGCACAACAACAGAGAGGAAGCAAGCAGGGACATCTTAACACCTCTCAGCAAAAGATTTTCCCAGGCTCAGCCAGGCCTTCAAATGCTAATGAAGGTGGTCAGTTGAAACATTCACACCTAGCTCCAGCAGAGAAGAGCTCTTTGCCCCACCCCAGCCATTCCACAGATATATAAACCCATTGTCCTAATTCCAACAGACCTCACTACCTCTGAGGATGCGTGCCATAGATGCAGGCGAAACGTCAGGAGAAAATGCCTCTAGAACATGGCCCTATAGCCCGAAAAAACCCACAAGAACCTATTCTCAAAAGCTGTTGAAATAAATGCCTTGGCTTTGGATAGACATTGAAGTAGAGGCTAATCTTGGGGTCTCTTCTAACTCTATGATTCTATGATATCCTCATTCCATCCACATTGTGTTATTTTGTCAAATGACAAGAAATGGAAGAAAGGTATCTGTAAATTTGTTTGAACAAACATGCAAGTATCGCATATTTTCCTTGAAAAATAAGAAAATAATCAGCTGCCTGTACAGAAATTAATAAAAGGAACTAAACAATCTGCCTTTGCTGGGCGTACAGACGCTTTTCATACAATGTTTTAGTTTCTCCTCTAGGATTCTGAACATTTTGGGGGCTGCTTGTGTGTAGTTGTGATTTCATTTGTGTCAGAAGAACAGGGTGGGCAGCAAACACTGTGTTGGAAAGCAGATAACACCATATGTGTCAGTGCTGAGGAAAATATTACAGGCACTCTTGTGTACTTAGGACTCCCTCCATTCTAATACCAAAGATCATCGTCTGGAGCCTTCCACCTTCTTCGTCTGAGCAAGTCAAACTGTTCCCATTTTCTGTATTTTAGTTTCTTTAATGTGTTAGAAATTATAACGACACAACCACAACTAAAAGGTACAGGGAGTTCTCCCCCCTCCTGCACAATATCCACATCTACAATTGCCAGGATCATATGTGCTAGTATTGTTGTGTGCCTCCAACGCATTGCCAACTTACAGCGACCCAAAGGCAAGCCTCTCACAGAATTTTCTTGCCAAGGTTTGTTCAGAGCTAGTTTGCCTCTGCATTCCTCTGAGGTTGAGAGAGAATGACTTGCCCGAGGTTAATCAATGGGTTTCCATGGCTGAATGGTCTCAGAACAAAGTGATGTAGTTATTTGAATGTTGGACATGCAGACAGTCACACTACTCAATTGATTCCAAATCCAAAATATCTGAAAAATGAGATATAAGTTGCAACACATTGTTGGTTAGGAGTAGGATATTATGTACACATCAAAACCTTTGTATTCAGACAGGCTTTGAAACATGAAGGTGTTTAAGATCTAGTAAGGGGCGCTGTTTTGCTATTGCTAACCGCTCAGAGTCGCCTAAGGGCTAAGAAGAGCCGTAGATAAATATAGTAAATAAATAAACAAATAAATTTGTATTTACATGTAAATGTATCTTAATTTTACTTTAATGCAGATGTAATGTATCTTGTGTCCCCCCCCCCCTTTTCTTCTTCATTGTGTGATCCCCTTCTTTGGATCTGTAATTGGTTAAATGGACGAACCCAGAGAGCGCTCACTAACGCTTCCTCTTCATCTTGGAAAGAAGTGACGAGTGGAGTGCCACAGGGGTCCGTCCTGGGCCCGGTCCTGTTCAACATCTTTATTAATGACTTAGATGAAGGGCTAGAAGGCAGGATCATCAAGTTTGCAGACGACACCAAATTGGGAGGGATAGCCAATACTCCAGAGGACAGGAGTAGGATTCAAAACGATCTTGACAGATTAGAGAGATGGGCCAAAACTAACAAAATGAAGTTTAACAGTGACAAATGCAAGATACTCCACTTTGGCAGGAAAAACGAAATGCAAAGATACAGAATGGGGGACGCCTGGCTCGAGAGCAGTACGTGTGAAAAAGATCTTGGAGTCCTCGTGGACAACAAGTTAAACAAGTTAAGCATGTTTAGCCTGAAGAAGAGAAGGCTGAGAGGAGACATGATAGCCATGTATAAATATGTGAGAGGAAGCCACAGGGAGGAGGGAGCAAGCTTGTTTTCTGCTTCCTTGGAGACTAGGACGCGGAGCAATGGCTTCAAACTACATGAGAGGAGATTCCATCTGAACATGAGGAAGAATTTCCTGACTGTGAGAGTCATTCAGCAGTTGGAACTCTCTGCCCCGGTGTATGGTGGAGGCTCCTTTTTTGGAAGCTTTTAAACAGGTGCTGGATGGCCATCTGTCAGGGGTGATTTGAATGCAATATTCCTGCTTCTTGGCAAGGGGTTGGACTGGATGGCCCATGAGGTCTCTTCCAACTCTTTGATTCTATGATTCTATGATTCCTTCTTTTTGATTTATTTTTCAATTCCCTTTATTTCCTTCATTCTTTTTTCTGTTTGACTCTATGTTCTAAAGAAAAACTGTAATACATATTTATAAAAGAAAATGAGAAAATAAGATTACATTCCTGGGGTGGCCACCAGTTGACAGGAGACTTGAAAGTCCCCAGTGGGCAAGGAAGAGGTGGCCAAGGTGAGCCTGGAGTGCTCTCCCGCCATGAGGATGATCACCTATCTGGGCGGCTGGCTGGTCCCTCCTTCCTTCCTTTCCTGCCTGCTTGTGGTCACCAGAGGAGAGTCCTCCTCTTGGGCATGGGAGCTGGCACTGCCAGGGAGTGAGTGACTCACGCCAGCTTCTCCAATTTATTACGGCAAAGAGGAGGAGGAAGAGAAGGAGGAGGAACTTACTTACAGCAAACTCCTGCCTTGGCTGGGAGGGATGGCGAAAAAACACGCGCGTGGGTTGCGGACGCGCGTGTGATGGTCGCGGATCCTTCCAAGGCTGTAGGGCTTTGGAAAGACACTAAGGAGGCACCAGCCACGACTTGTCCCCAGAGCCAGAGTGCCTTTCGAGGGTGGAAAAAGCCAGGAAGAGGCGAAAGAAGAGAAGCTGAGGAGGCATCCTGATGCGCCTCCTCGACTGCGCACTCCAAAGCTCTCCGGTAAGTCCTTGCTGTGGAAATGTCTGTGAATGAACTGGCCACTCTAATGGAGTGGAAAAGACCCCTTGGAGATCATGAGGAATGGAGGTCCATTTTGGAATCAAATAGTACATGGATTGATTTTTTTATATATATATAAAAGCGGAAAGGGACCTTTCCTCTGCTTTTGGAAGTCTGCTCTCTGGAGAGTTGCTGGAAAGGAATCCTAGAAGAAGTTTGTTTCTTGATTGACTGGTCTACAAGGGGTTGGACTAGATGACCCTTGGGGTCCTTTCCAACTCTACCATTCTTGGGACTGCTGGGCGTGAGTGTGATTTATTTTCCTCTAACCAATTCATCACACTAGAGAATGAATCCACTTTAAATCCGGTTTCTGCCTCCTGCAGAATTCTGGAGTTTGTAGTTTTGTGAGGCTCCTAAAGGGTCCTCCCTAAACTACAAACCCCAGAATTCTGCAGGAGGCAGAAACCGGATTTAAAGTGGATTCATTCTCTAGTGTGATGAAGTAGTAAGACAGTGGTTCTCAACCTTTCTAATGTGGTGGAGGCTCCTTCTTTGGAAGCTTTTAAACAGAGGCTGGATGGCCATCTGTCAGGGGTGATTTGAATGCAATATTCCTGCTTCTTGGCAGGGGGTTAGACTGGATGGCCCATGAGGTCTCTTCCAACTCTTTGATTCTATGATAATCCAGTCCCTCATGTTGTGGTGACCCTCAACCATAACATTATTTTCATTACTACTTCATAACTGTAAATTTGCTATTGTTATGAATAATAATATAAATATCTGATATGCAGGATGTATTTTCCTTCACTGGACCAAATTTGGCACAAATATCTGATATGTCCAAATTTGAATACTGGGTTGGGGAGGATTGATTTTGTCATTTGGGAGTTGTAGTTGCTGGGATTTATAGTTAACCTACAATCAAATGAACTCCACCAACGATGGAATTGAACCAATGTTGGCACACAGAACTCCCATGACCAATAGGAAATACTGGAAGGGGTTGGTGGGCATTGAGCTTGAGTTTTGGAGTTGTAGTTCACCTACATCCAGAGAGCACTGTGGACTCAAATAATAATGGATCCAGACCAAACTTAGCATAGAATCATAGAGTTGGAAGAGACCTCGTGGGCCATCCAGTCCAACCCCCTGCCAAGAAGCAGGAATATTGCATTCAAAGCACCCCTGACAGATGGCCATCCAGCCTCTGTTTACAAGCTTCCAAAGAAGGAGCCTCCACCACACTCCAGGGCAGAGAGTTCCACTGCTGAACGGCTCTCGCAGTCAGGAAGTTCTTCCTCATGTTCAGATGGAATCTCCTTTCTTGTAGTTTGAAGCCAAATACTCAATATGCCCAAATATGAATATTGGTGGAGTTTGGGGAAATATACCTTGGCATTTGGGAGTTGTCATTGCTGGGATTTATAGTTCACCTACCATCAAAGAGCATTCTGAACTCCACCAATGATTGAACTGAACCAAACTTGTCACACAGAACTCCCATGAGCAACGGAACATACTGGAAGGGTTTGGTGAGCATTGACCTTGAATTTTGGAGTTGTAGTTCACCTAAATCCAGAGAGCACTGTGAACTCAAACAATGGTGGGTCTGGACCAAACTTGGCACGAATACTCAATATGCCCAAATGTGAACACTGGTGGATTTTGGGGGAAATAGACCTTGACATTTGGGAGTTGTAGTTGCTGGGATTTATAGTTCACCCACAATCAAAGAGAATTCTGAACCCTACCAATGATAGAATTGGGCCAAACTTCCCACACAGAACCCCCCGAAACCAACAGAAAATATTGTGTTTTCTGATGGTCTTTGGTGACCCCTCTGGCACCCCACTTGCAACCCTCCCCCAGGGGTCCCAACCCCCAGAGAAGATTGTGTGATAATGGCAGAAGTGTTTGAAAACACTGGCCAAAGTGATGGAGAAACTGGAGAGATTGGGCAGCTAGTCAAACTGGGTCCACCCTAAGCCCCGAGGAACTGAGGCAGTCAATGTCTTGTGTTGTTTTTTAGTCCTGTGTTATTGTCAGCTCTGTGAAGGAGAGAGTCCAAACTATGTACTCGGAAACAAACCCCCTTGCATCCTGTGGGATTTATTTCTTGGAAATCTTGAAGATTTTAGCATGAGCCACAGATATTTCTTGGTATGTGTCTACAGTCTCCCTTCTTAGGAATGGCATGAAAAGAGATTAATATAATTACTTGCTTAATTATGAATGTTGTCATCTATTCATGCCCTTTTAATTTCTGATGCTTCTCTATCGAACTGATAACCTGTAGTAATGGATAGTTGTCCATGAGCCATCCAGTATTAAGCATTAAGCGTAGCAATCCTATATGTGGTTATCTGGAAAAAACTTTGTTGATCTCAATGGCTTTTATTTGAATGGGCACAGAAATGTTTCCACTAAATTCCACTGATGTTAATGAGAGATTTAAACATTTGTTTCATCCTTATCCAATGACAGTAGGATTCAGAGTCATAGCCATATCGACAACACATTCTTTCTCTCAGTCTCAAAGGTGCCAAAAGATCCATTTGCATACTTATAATTGAGACTACAATTATAAGTATGCAAAGGGATCTTTTGGCACCTTTGAGACTGCGAGAAAGAATGTGTTGTCGAAAGCTTTCATGGCTGGAATCACTGGGTTGCTGTGAGTTTTCTGGGCTGCTTGGCCATGTTCCAGAAGCATTATCTCCTGATGTTTCTCCCACATCTATGGCAGGCATCCTCATAGGTTGTGAGATCAGGGAGCCCCCGGTGGCACAGTGGGTTAAACCCCTGTGCCGGCAGGACAGGTCGCAGGTTTGAATCCGGGGAGAGGCGGATGAGCTCCCTATATCAACTCCAGCTTCTCATGCGGGGACATGAGAGAAGCCTACCACAAGGATGATAAAAACATGAAATCATCCGGGCGTCCCCTGGGCAACGTCCTTGCAGATGGCCAATTCTCTCACACCGGAAGCGACTTGCAGTTTCTCAAGTCGCTCCTGACACAATTAAAAAAAAAAGTTGGAAACTAGGCAAATGAGGTTTGTATGTCTGTGGAATGTCCAGGAAGGGAGAAAGAACTCTTGACTGCTTGTGTGAATGTTGCAATTGGACACCTTGATTAGAGTGTAATGGCCTTGTAGCTTCAAAGTCTGGCTGGTTGCTGCCTGGGGGATCTTTTGCTGGGAAGTGTTAGCTGTTAGCTGGACCTGATTGATCCTTGTCTGGAATTCAACCGGCCTCAGCCCTTAAGTGGCTGAGCAGAAAAGGAAGGAACCTGAGGATGTTAGGAATTTTGGGAGTTGAAGTCCAAAACACCTGGAGGGATTAAGTTTGCCCATGCCTGGTCTAGACTGAGGGAAATCATAGTCCCACTCTCTTCGCCTCTATGATGCACTTTCCCCCTGTCCTAAACTGAAAGCCTTGCCCCACTGTTCTTATCAGTATTGGGCTCCCCTCACTTACATATTTTTATTCCTACCTCACCCAGGGTTTTTATTATTTTATCATTTTATCTTGTCCATTTGGCCTGCCCAGGGTCTAGCCTAGCAAACCTTTTGCATCGTTACCCCAATACCCCCATGCATATGGGATATATTGAGTATGGTGATCAGATCATGATATGAATAAACATAACAGTTTAAATAATGCACCAGTAAGGCCTCTTCGCGAACCACCATGAGAATTTCGGGGGGGGGGTGAAGCCCCCCAAGCCTCCCCCCCCCCCCCCCGGGCTACATGCCTGGCTACTGTAATTACCTCTGATGTAATTTTTGTTTCTGTATTCTGAGAGAATGCTTCTGGAACATAGCCATACAGCCTGGAAAACTCACAGCAGCGTACTGAGAGACAGTAGTTGGTAGCAGATGCTTTTGTAGACTTCAGTCACTACATCTGATGCAGGATCATGCTACAAGGTCCTTTTGCATTTTATTCAAAAGAGTACACTCCAAGTGAATCATGCACATGGGACTAGCTCTAGAATTTGCCTTCTGTTAGTATAATTGTTTTGCTCACAAAAGGTGGTTTCCACTGATTGTGGGGATCCTTGCTTCCTCTGTGTATCACAATCTACTCCCTTCAGTTGGATCCCTTGATCATTGTATACATGTTTTTAGGATTTAAAGGAAAAGAGGGTCCTTTTTTCCAACCCGTTTGCATGTACCTATATCTATATCCAAGAGCCAGCATGGTATGATCGATTGAGCGTTGGACTATGACTCCAGAGACCAGAGTTCGATTCCCTGCTTGACCACGGAAACCCATTGTATGACTTTAAGTGAGTCACAGATCCAGAAAAATCCCTGGCTGTACATTCACAAGTTGGAAACATCTTGAAGGCAACAATAATAACAACAAATTTATTTATTTATTTATTTACAGTATTTATATTCTGCCTTTCTCACCCCACAGGGGACTCAGGGAGGAGTACAATGCACATACACATGGCAAGCATTCAATGCCATTAGACATACAACATATATAGACAGATAATTTAACATTCTAGCTTTCTGGCTTCATGAGGGTATGCTCGATTAGACCACAGGGGGAGCTGTTGCTGCACCTTCCACTTTTGACACCGAGTCCTTGATGGAGTACTTCCTCATTTTTACCAACACTGCTGGAAGGTTTTATGGTGTTGTAAATTAGTTAAATTAGTCTCCCCACATATAGCAGTACCTAAATTTCCTACTTGACTGATGCAGCTGTCTTTCAGGCTGCATAGGTCAACAGCAAACTTGACTATCAATGGTTGGGAGCTCACTCCAACTCGGGCTCACTTCGAACTCATGACCTATCGGCTACTAACTAGCTGCACCACAGCCAGGATCCAAACTCCTCTGTATAATTCCTAAAGAGAGTGGCACACTGAAATAGCCTTCCCTTGACACTCTGGTCCCTCCTACTCAGCTGAATAAAATCCCACATATTTTGCATTGAATTGGAATCGATGGCAGTGTGGACTCAGATAACCCAGGTCAAAGCAGATATTGTGGGACTTTCTGCCTCGATATTCTGGGTTAAATGGCGGTGTGGAAGGGTCCTTTCATGTCTGAATTTCAATGTGTTTTGCTTGACCGGACCAATGATAAGAATTCTCATTTCAATTACATTTCACAAAGCAATGGATTGGAACTAATGAAAAAGAGGTTCCACCTAAACATTAGAAAAAAAATCTCCTGATGATAAGAACTGTTGGAGTATGTTGTCTTGGGGAGTAGTTGAATTCCTTTCTTTGGAGGCTTTCAAAAGGAGACTAGATGGCCATCTTCCAGGACAGCTTTGCTTGTGTTTTCCTGCATGACAGAATGAGGATGAACTAGATGCCCTGTGTGGTCTCTTCTGACTCTATGATTCTGTGTTTCTGGCTGGCAGAGTTAACAGCATTAAAAGCAATCTCTAATCTTATATACTTTGCAAAATGGTTTTTAATCTATCAGATTTATTAATCACGATGTGTTGGAGCCCCTGGTGGTGCAGTGGGTTAAACTGCTGAGCTGCTGAATTTGCTGACTGAAAGGTCGGTGGTTCAAATCCAGGGAGCAGGGTGAGCTCCTGCTGTTAGCCCCAGCTTCTGCCAACCTAGCAGTTTGAAAACATGCATATGTGAGTAGATCAATAAGTACTTCTTCTGTGGAAATGTAACAGTGCTCCATGCAGTCATGCTTGCCACATGATCTTGGAGGCGTCTATGGACAACGCTGGCTCTACGGCTTAGAAAGGGAGATGAGCACCACACCATAGAGTTGGACACAACTAGAATTAATGTCAAGGGGAAACCTTTCCCTTTTTATATGCTGTCAATGGGAAAATGTACACGTTTCACTTTCTCCATTATCACCATCATCATCATCATCATCATCATCATCATCATTAAAATCTTAAGTCTTGATAGGTAGATCTTGCTTGCTCAAGAAGAAATGTGTAGATTTTGTCAAATACTGATTTTTTTTAAAAAAGGAAGTCCTTCAAAAACCTCTAAAGCAAACATCTATTTTTTTTCTGTGAAGAGGAACATGATGTACTTCCCTGACATGCGGCTGTTAAGGACGAGGAGACTGTCATGGGAAAAATGCAACCCTAAACCATGACCAGAAACTCGGTAGACTACACAGGGATTCAAACCCAATCTTTACAAAGATAAACAAGTGCTGAAAGCTTTCTTCCTATCAGTTGGTCGGTTTTGCTCCAACAGCCCTTACTCTCAGGAAGTTCTTCCTAATCTTTTCAGCCCAATCTCTTTTCCTGCCATTTGTGCCTTTGTCTCTAGAGCAGCAGAAAGTCCGTTTTCCCTCTCCTCCTCAATGGGACACCTTTTAAAATCTTGAAACATGATTCTCATGTTCCCTCTCCCAGCTAAACATCCCCCAGGAAGAGGAAAGGAAGAAGGAAAAAGAGAAGGATGCAAGGGAGGAGGAGAAGGATGGAAGGAAGGAAGGGTGGAAGGGAATGTAAGGAGGGAAGGAAGGAGGAAAGACAAAAGGGAAGGAAGGAGAAATTAATAGAGAGATATAGAGATAGATAGATAGATAGATAGATAGATAGATAGATAGATAGATAGATAGATAGAGGGGAGGAAAGAAGGAGGGGTGAAAGGATAGAAGGGAAGGAAGGAGGGAGGGAGAAAGAGGGAGGGAAAGGAGGAAAGGAGGGAGGGAAGGAAAAAGAAAAGAGAGAAGGAAGGAAGGATAGGATGGTGTGAGAAAGGAGGGCCTGAGAAAAGAGCCCAAGGGGCCACATCCAGCCCCCGGGCCTGGATTTACTCATACCTGCAGTATTTACTAGTGTGTCCTTCAATAAAAATATTCATTCTGGAGCTTTTCTTCAGTCTAAACCAGGGGTCCTCAAACTAAGGCCCGGGGGTCAGGTATGGCCCTCCAAGGTCATTTATATGCCCTCGCTCAGGGTCAACCTATGTCTGAAATGACTTGAAAGCACGCAACAACAACAACAACAACAACAACAACAACTGTATCTCATCAGCCAAAAGCAGGTCCACACTTCCCATTGAAATATGAATAAGTTTATATTTGTTAAAATTGTGCTTCATTTTAATTATTGTATTGTTTTTAAGTGTTTTTTGCACTACAAATAAGATATGTGCAGTGTGCAAAGGAATTCATTCATGTTTTTTTTTTCAAATTATAATCCCGCTCTCCAATAGTTTGAGGGGCTGTACCTGGCCCTCTGTTTAAAAAGTTTGAGGACCCCTGGTCTAAAGGGACAAAGGACTGGAAACATAAACTATATTATCATTGTATTGTCGAAGGCTTTCATGGCTGGAATCACTAGGTTCTTGTAGGTTTTTTTGGGCTATAGGGCCATGTTCTAGAGGCATTTCTCCTGACGTTTCGCCTTCATCTATGGCAAGCATCCTCAGAGGTAGTGAGGTCTGTTGGAATTAGGACAATGGGTTTATATATCTGTGGAATGGCTGGGGTGGGGCACAGAGCTCTTCCCTGCTGGAGCTAGGTGTGAATGTTTCAACTGACCCCCTTCATTAGCACTTGAAGGCCTGGCTGAGCCTGGGAAAATCTTTTTGTTGAGAGGTGTTAAGATGTGCCTGGTTGTTTCCTCTCTGTTGTTTTGCTGTTGTAATTTTAGAGTTTTTTTTTAATACTGGTAGCCAGATTTTGTTCATTTTCATGGTCTCTTCCTTTCTGTTGAAATTGTCCACATGCTTGTGGATTTCAATGGCTTCTCTGTGTAGTCTGACATGGTGGTTGTTGGTGTGGTCCAGCATTTCTGTGTTCTCAAATAATATGCTGTGTCCAGGCTGGTTCATCAGGTGGTCTGCTATGGCTGACTTCTCTGGTTGAAGTAGTCTGCAGTTCCTTTCATGTTCCTTGATTCATGTTTGGGCAATGCTGCTGCGTTTGGTGGTCCCTCTGTAGACTTGCCCACAGCTGCATGGTATACGGTAGACTCCTGCAGAGGTGAGAGGATCCCTCTTGTTCTTTGCTGAACGTAGCATTTGTTGGATTTTCTTGGTGGGTTTGTAGATTGTTTGTATGTTGTGTTTCCTCATCAGCTTCCCTATGCGGTCAGTGGTTCCCTTGATGTATGGCAGGAACACTTTTCCTCTGGAAAACATTGAAACATTCACACCTAGCTCCAGCAGAGAAAAGCTCTTTGCCCCACCCCAGCCATTCGACAGATATATAAACCCATTTTCCTAGTTCCAACAGACCTCACTACCTCTGAGGATGCTTGCCATAGATGCAGGCGAAACGTCAGGAGAAATGCCTCTAGACCATGGCCATATAGCCTGAAAAAATCCACAAGAACCTATATTATCATTCTATGCACTGTTGTTTTGGAGGGTTTTTTTAATGAACACGTGAGCTGATGTGATCTAAAGGTTGGAGTGTTGGATTAGGATTTCAAGAGACCGGAGTTCAATTACTCGTTAAGCCATAGAAAATTCCTAGATGACTTTGAGCAAGTCACACTCTCTCAGCCTCAGAGGAAAGCAATGGCAAAGCCCTTCTGAATCAATCATGCCAAGAAACCCACATAAAAGGCTCTCAATAGCTTGAAGGTATACTACAAGAACTAGTGTTTAGCATAGTAGTAGAGGCCAAGATGAAGTACTTTGGACACATCATGAGAAGAAAGGAAAGCTTAGAGAAGACAATGAAGCTGGGGAAAAAGGAAGAAAAAGGAAGAGTGGCCGACCAAGGGCAAGTTGGATGGATGGTATCCTTGAAGTGACTGGATTGACCTTGAAGGAGCTGGGGGTGGTGACGACCGACAGGGAGCTCTGGCGTGGGCTGGTCCAGTAGGTCACGAAGAGTCAGAAACGACTGAACGAATGAACAAGTGTTTAGCAATTGATCCTGAATGTTAGAAGGGTTCCCATTTTCAGATCTGTATAACATAAACTACCTTATACTTGCATTCAAATGTTTTCCTTTTAAAATATCCCATTGACTCATTATTTTTCTTTACATTTTTAAATCATAAAACATAGAAATTAAAATGACAAATAGCTGAGTAGCATTTCAACCACCCCACAAAAACTGGGTTGTAGGTTTTTTCGGGCTATATGGCCATGGTCTAGAGGCATTCTCTCCTGACGTTTCGCCTGCACTTTGGCAAGCATCCTCAGAGGTAGTGAGGCCTGTTGGAGCTAGGTAAAAGGGTTTATATATCTGTGGAATGACCAGGGTGAGACAAAGGACTCTTCTCTGTGGGAGCCAGGTGTGAATGTTTCAACTGACCACCTTGATTAGCATACAATGGCCTGACTGTGCCTGGGGCAAACTTTTGTTGAGAGGTAATTAGATGTCCCTGCCTGCTTCCTCTCTGTTGTTGTGCTGTTGCAATTTTAGAGTTTTTTAAAACTGGTAGCCAGATTTTGTTCATTTTCATGGTTTCCTCCTTTCTGTTGAAATTGTCCACATGCTTGTGGATTTCAATGGCTTCTCTGTGTAGTCTGACATGGTGGTTGTGAGAGTGGTCCAGCATTTCTGTGTTCTCAAATAAAATGCTGTGTCCAGGTTGGTTAATCAGAAAGCCTTCGACAATACACCCCACAAAAAGTTTGGAGAAGCCTAAGAAACCATTTCCTTAGACTATACAGCACAAGATCAAATGCTGTTTGGCAAGACAGCACGAGGAAACAATTGCCTTTCCTGAGCCTTAAATCCGCGTATTAGTTTTCCTGATTGAAGGAAAGAAAATAAAAACTGGCCAAGTATGAGAATACAACACATTGTTAGGTTTGTGTTATACACGCTGAAATGCCAAAACGAGCCCTCTAATTTATTTGCTTGTTTAAAACATTACTAAACCACCCTTGGACGCCATATTTCCAAGGCAGTTCAAATAGAAACATATTGGTTTAAATCCAATAGCTCGTCAAGTAACACGACAAAATCAATGGGATTTACATAAGTGATAATGTAACACTTCAGCAATCAGCAAATGATTCAATGGCCTTCCTCAGTTGGATTTATCAATTGGATTTAGGCCACTAAACACATATTAGGAAGAATGAGTTAAAGGACTTTGAATCATTTAATCTGAATTTTATTTCAGGGTTTTAGTTTTGTTGTTTGCTTATGGAATCAGATTGCTCTCCCTGAGTTATTCTTTAATCTAGTAACATAGGGCTTAGTTATCTTATGTATGATTTTGAAACTTCATCTAATTATTTTACATTGACAAATACAAACTCTACGTGGGGTTGCCTTTGAAGACTCTTCGGAAACTTCAATTAGTCCAATGGGCGGCGGCCAGATTACTCACCGGAGCGTTATACAGGGAGCATACCACCCCTCTGTTATGTCAGCTCCACTGGCTGCCGATCCAGTTCCGAGCACAATTCAAAGTGCTGGTTCTGACCTACAAAACCCTATACAGCTCTGGCCCAGCGTACCTGTCTGAACGCACCTCCTTCTACGTCCCGCCTGTTGGGGTTCAGCCTCCTCCGTGTGATCCTGAGCCTCAATCTCTGTGTGAACCTGATTCTCTGAGTGTATTTCCTGATGCGACTGAGCAAGCCACTGAACATGTATCTTTCCCTGATAGTGTTGAAATTGTTGATGCTGAAATCAGTGGCGGGGAAAGTGAAACTGAACAGCCTGATGAGAATGTTTTGGAATCAGGCCGTGATAGCTCTCCAGAGGGAAGCACACCTGGGGTTTTTAATGAGGACCGAAGGGAACAGATTTGGAAAAACAGAAGTGAATCACAGTTTCTACGAAGGTCAAATAGATTACGGGAGAGGGAGGTTTCAAAGTCTGGAGGCGTTTCAAGGAATAGTTTCTTTGGTTTAAGGGGCCTCCCCCCGGTTGTCTCGTTAGATCAAGCAACGTTTTAGACTGAGGCAGCACCTTGGCAGTTTCCCTGTGTTCCATGGTCTGCATTCCCAGAGGCTTCTAGGTTTCAAGTACGGTTAGTGATGCTAACAAGTTCCTGGTTTCTGTATTGTTGTTTTTGGAATTTTGCTCAAGTTCAAAGATTTTTCCTGACTGCTGAGTTTCTACTGTGGCTTTACTTAAACAACAGCTACATATTTAACTATACAATTTTCTCCACTTTAATTACACATATACATAAATTAGTTTTTAAAGAGAGTTTCCTGTTCCCTAATAGTTCAACATTTAACAGATTATCTGGCAATGGGGACTCATATAATCCAGTTTAAAGCAGAAAACCTGGGATCAGATCTTGGGCTATAGGGCCTGTCTGGAAGGTCCCTTTGAGAGAGTGTAATACTCTTTGTGAATAATCTAGTTTTGAAGAACAGGGTTTAACAGTGGAGCTATTTAGCTTGGTCTTCTCTGCCTGTTCCACTTTCTTTTTGCCTCTTACTTCATGTGACATGTATGAACCCTTAGCAGGATATTTATTATTAACAATGCCTAGCATGGTAATTTTAGATTTCCACCAAAAAAATGGATTATAAGTAATATACTATGAACTTAAATGGCTGGTTTGAATGGCAACTGATCATCTGTTGTGATTTCATCTTTGCTATCTTATCTTTTCTTTCTTAGATGCCTTTGTGTAATGAATTCTATGTTAAAGATAAATGATGTGGCTCCTTGACATTAAAAAGAAAACAATCTAACACTCCTCAGATATTTAGTTACTGAGGATGGAAAATACGCAGTATAATTATTTCCATTATGTTTTGCTTCTGAATCATCTTTCTGGCTGGTGTTTACCTTACTAGGATTGACCCAACAAACAACACCATTCATTATGCCTGTCTATTTAAATATCCTTGATTTATGTATCTGACTAACATTACTTTATATTTATCTTATGTATAAGCAATCATTGAGGGAAAAACATAGTTAGAAAGAGCAAAAAAAATTGATTCCAGAACAAATCATCCCTGAAGTCACTAAACTGAGGCTGTCATACTTTGGACATATCAGAGTAGAAAAAATGTAAATATTTAGTAAGTGAAAAGTTGTAACAAAAGACACCAGATTTGAGACACCAGATTGGACCAAGACTGTGTTCTCGTTGCTGGATCATCACCTCACTGTCTGTGTCATCGCTGCCACATCAGAAGGTCCTAGAGCAGTGGTTCTCAACCTGGGGTCCCCAGATGTTTTTGGCCTACAATTCCCAGAAATCCCAGCCAGTTTAGTGGCTGTTAGGATTTCTGGGAGTTGAAGGCCAAAAACATCTGGGGACCCCAGATTGAGAAGCACTGCCATAGAGCATCATCTGAGCTCCTGGCCAGTGCAGGTGCCCCATGAAGATGTCATCAAGGGAGCTTAGATGAACAGGATCAAGGAGGGAACATATCTCTCTTCCTGTCTAGTCATATGGGCATTTCATCCCCCACAGAGGCGTTTCCTGTTTTCTTCATTAGGCCTCAGTTGTTCCTTTAGTTAGAATGGGTTTAGTTCCCTTTTGTATAATTTTCTGTGGGAGGGAACCTTAATTAGACCCTGTCCCTTTAAGAAATCCCCCAGAGATGGAGACTGCAGTCCTTTTCAGCAGCCCTTTTTGCAGTTAGGCAGTCTAAGGGTGCCAAGGAACTTAGAGGCTGCAATATCTTCTATGCCTACGGTTTAGGAAACTAAGTCAAAAGTTAAAGAAACTCAGTCAAAGTTTAAGAAGCCAAAAGTTAAAGAAATTAAGTTTGGGACTTGGAGAAGCAAGTTTGAAATATTAAGGAACCAAGTCAGCAGTTTAAAGAAGAAAAGAGACGTCACACAAGGCGATGATGATGATGATGATAAATCTTTATTTATATTATGCTTTTCTCCCTCATGGGATCCAGAGCAGCTTACAACATATTAAAATCATGTAAAAAACAATCCAAATACATTGATGATAAGTATAAAACATCATAAACAGTTTAAAACAACAATAATATACATTCACATAATAATAATAATAATAATAATAAGAAGAAGAAGAGGAAGAAGAAGAAAGACACAACTCTTTGGCCCAAATGATTCACTGGAACTTATGTCACAATTACCAGCTGCCAGCAGCAAAGAATTGGTGGGATCATAAACCCGCAAAGGTCGTGGAAAATGAACATGCAAAAACACTGTGGGACTTTCGAATCCAGACTGACAAAGTTTTGGAACACAACACACCAGACATCACGATCGTGAAAAAGAAAAAAAGTCTGGATTATTGATGTCGCCATACCAGGTGACAGCCGCATAGAGGAAAAACAACAGAAAAAACTCAGCTGCTATCAAGACCTCAAAATCGAACTGCAAAGGCTCTGGCATAAACCAGTGCAGGTGGTGGCCCCTCGACTTTGGAACTCCCTGCCATTAGAGATCAGAACTGCCCCCTCCCTCATGACGTTCAGGAAACTAACAAAGACCTGGTTGTGGAATGCGGCATTTGACAACTGATTTAATTCTTTGCCCACATGAAAGGAGGATGATGAATGGGATTGTGATGGTGTCGGACGATTTGGCTCTTTTAACTGTGATGATAATGTTTTAATGTGTATGGTGCTGATATTTTAATCGTGTAATGAAGTGGCATTGTGTTGTTATTGTATATTTTTTGTATGTTAACACATGTTGTGAACCGGTCCGAATCCCTCTTTGAAGGTGAGAGGGTCGGTATATAAAACCTCGAAATAAATAAATAATGGTCGCAGTGGTGATCGGCACACTGGGTGCCGTGCCAAAAGATCTCCGCCGGCATTTGGAAACAATAAACATAGACAAAATCACAATCTGTCAACTGCAAAAGGCCACCTTACTTGGATCTGCGCGCATCATTCGAAAATACATCACACGGTCCTAGATGCTTGGGAAGTGTTCGACTTGTGATTTTGTGATACAAAATCCAGCATATATAGATACATTTGCTGTGACATACTGTGTTTTTGTGTCAGTAAAATAATAATAATCGTCATAATCTTTATTTATATCCCACCCCATCTTCCTGAGGGTACTTAGAGCGGCTTACAACAAAGTTAAAGCCAGACAAAGAGGCTACTAAGGATCTCTTTGGAAGAAATCATGAGAAACCCAGCTAATGTTCCAAAGCTTCCATCTGTTCCTTCAAGTAATCATTTGTTAGTCAGACCCTGGGAGGAGTTAGGGTACTGATCTTCAATACAATTAAGTTATTATTATTATTTGTTTATTGTTACACCTTTTGTGGTGAGTTTCTAATTCTGTTCTTGTCAAGAATAGGTCAGCTGGGAGTGTTAGCTTGGGGAACAGAACAGGGCCCCTCTACTGATGCCAGCACAGGGCAGCCACAATGGCCAGGAGCTCAGAACTCTATAGCCAACTGTGATTAGCAAGACTGGGAAAAAAGGGATTTCAGCAGTGCCCCATATTGACAGTGGACCAGTTCAAATCAGACCCAATACTGCAGTCTACACTGACCCAAAGCTGTGGGGTTCTGATTTCTCTTAAATGTTGTGTTCAGTTGCATTTACCCCATTTAACTCATAAGGTTTACAGGAAGCAGAGAAATGTGGGGACAACCAAGAGCCAACTCAGGGTGATTCTGGGTTATAATGCCTGTGTAGATGAGTCCTGGGATATTTTAAAAATATGTGAAAAAGTAGAGTGATGGAATTTTGATTGGGACTTTCCCTGCCAAACTGGAAAATTGGAGACTATGTTGTATTTGTGTGGTGTGGACAGGTACTTACATTGCCAGTATGGTATATAATCTTGATTAAAACGATATGCCAATGGTTGAGTACTATGTATTGTCGAACCACCAAAGGCAGCATTGCCCAAACACGAATCAAGGAACATGAAAGGCACTGCAGACTTCTTCAACCAGAGAAGTCTGCCATAGCAGAGCACCTGATGAACCAACCTGGACACAGCATATTATCTGAGAACACAGAAATTCTGGACCACTCTTAACAGCCACCATGTTCAGACCACACAGAGAAGCCATTGAAATCCACAAGCATATGGACAATTCCAACAGAAAGGAGGAAACTATGAAAATGAACAAAATCTGGCTATCTAAATCTGGCTCTCTAAAATCATAACAGTAAATAAAGAACAACACTCAAAAACAGGGGAATGCCAGACAACAAACAATCAGGGCCAGCTAATCACCTCCTAACAAAGGATTCCCCCAGGCAGTAAGAAGCCAGACCTTGAAAGTGCCAGGCCATTAAATGCTAACCAAGGTGGCCAATTGAAACATGAATACCTAACTCAAGCATTCAAGAGTTCTTTCTCTCACCCTGGACATTCCACAGATATATAAACCCAATTTTCTTAGTTTCCAACAGACCTCACAATCTCTGAGGATGCCTGCCATAAATGCAGGTGAAACATCAGGAGAGAATGCTTCTGGAACATGACCATACAGCCCAGAAAACTCACAAGAACCTTTTGAGTACTATGCTATTTGAACTGGGTGAATGAGTGGGACCCTTTGTTTTTCTATTTTTTTTTCAGCAGTGTCTCAGAGCTGGTAAGGATCCCTGACATACAGCCTCCTAGGCTTTGAAATTCTATGATTTGGCTAATCCTGAGAACTGTCACAAATGTGTTTAACTCTGTTCAAATAAAGAGTTATCCCTTGTCCAGGATGCGAACATCCTAGCTACTCTTTCTAGCAGTTATTACTGAGCGTACAATAATCAGTGTGTGAATGTTTGTTCAACAGCAAACTAATTCTTCTGATGATAAGGGTCAATGTTATTATGAAAGCAGTGTGGACGTCTTGGCTGGGTCAAAGAGAACAGAGTCTAAATTTAGCCAAGTGTGTTTTGCTGGTTCAGCTTAATGTGCAGTTTTGGTGTCTTGCCTACAGATTCAAGGAAAATAGGAAACAATGAAGGATTGTTGGATTAGGAACCAATTCTGACTTTATAGCAGAAAGTTTGAAAATTAGGCATATAGAAAGAAAGAGAGACAAAACCCTGGATGTATTTTGAATGCATTTGAAAGTTCAATATATTAAATTAAATTAGAACAGCACAACAACAGAGAGGAAACAAACAAGGACATCTAATCACCTCTCAACAAAAGATTGCTCCAGGCACTGTCAGGCAATCAAATGCTAATCAAGGCGGTCAGTTGAAACATTCATACTTAGCTCCAGCAGACAAGAGTCCTTTGTCCCACCCTGATCATTCCACAGATATATAAACCCTTTTTCCTAGTTACAACAGACCTCACTACCTCTGAGGATGCTTGCCATAGATGGAGGCGAAATGTCAGGAGAAATGCCTCTAGAACATGGCCATATCGCCCGGAAAAAACCTACAACAACTCAACATATTATCGTTTACGTAGGCAAGTCTGATATGTGGTCATTTCATTTCACTTGTGTATATTGTTAGTTTTGAATAAAAGTTTGCTGAGACATGTTCTGCCCTTGTTTCTGGAACTGCTGACAATGTTTTTGTTACAGAAGTAATGCCCAAGAATGGATTTTCTCCATTCGGTGAGTTATAGCTGTATTTCTATTTCGGAGCATACTAAACTCAGCCAATTGATAGTGCTCCATGACCTGGATGGATATAGATAATCCATTTGTGCCACAATTCAGACTGTGTTGCCCTGAGATCTTTGGGGCCCCAGATCAAGTAACAGTGATTATAATCCACTGGCTTGTTGAAATGAATAATGAGTCCTTGAAACAGATCTGCGTGTTTTGTACTATGCCGTGATTAAGGACACCCAGATTTTGCTGCAAGAGGCGAATGCCTCACGTTTCTCATTGTTGCCGTTGTTGTGTGCCTCCAAGTCACTTCTGACCAATGGTGTTACTAAGGTAATCTTGTCATGGGATTTTCTGGGCTGGAAAATGCATGACTTAGAAGGCATGATCATCAAGTTTGCAGACTACATCAAATTGGGAGGGATAGCTAATACCCCAGAATTCAAAATGATTTTAACAGATTAGAGAGATGATGGGCCAAAACTAACAAAATGAAGTTCAATGGGGACAAATGCAAGATACTCCACTTAGGCAGAAAAAAATGAAATCCAAAGATACTGAATGGGGGACGCCTGGCTTGACAGCAGTACATGTGAAAAAGATCTTGGAGTCCTTGTGGACAGGAAGTTAAACATGAGCCAACAATGTCAAGCAGCAGCAAAAAAAGCCAATGGGATTTTGGCTTGCACAAATAGGAGTATAGTACCTAGATCAGTGTTTCTCAACCTGGGGGTCGGGACCCCTGAGGGGGTCGCGAAGGGGTGTCAGAGGGGTCGCCAAAGACCATCAGAAAACATAGTATTTCTGATGGTCATGGGGATTCCATGTGGGAAGTTTGAGCCAATTCGATCGTTGGTGGAGTTCAGAATGTTCTTTGATTGTAATGAACTATAAATCCCAGAAACTACAACTCCCAAAAGTCAAGGTCTATTTTCCCCAGGCTCCACCAGTGTTCACATTTGCACATATTGAGTATTTGTGCCATTGCGTGAGTCCACAGTGCTCTCTGGATATAGGTGAACTACAACTCCCAAACTCAAGGTCAATACCCACCAAACCCTTCCAGTATTTTCTGTTGGTCATGGGAGTTCTGTGTGGCAAATTAGGTTCAAATCCATCGCTGGTGGAGTTCAGAATGCTCTTTGATTATAGGTGAACTATAAATCCCAGCAACTACAACTCCCAAATTACAAAATCAATCCTCTCCCAACCCCACTAGAATTTACATGTGGGTGCATTGGGTATTTGTGCCCAGTTTGGTCCAGTGAATGAAAATACATCTTGCATATCTAATATTTACATTATGATTTATAACAGTAGTAAAGTGACTGTTATGAAGTAGTAACAAAAACAATGTTATGGTTGGGGGTCACCACAATATGAGGGACTGTATTAAGGGGTCACGGTATTAGGAAGGTTGAGAACCACTGACCTAGATCCAGGGAAGTCATGCTACCCCCCCCCCCCAAATTCTGCCTTGGTCAAGCCACATCTGGAATCACACTGTGTCCAATTCTGGGCACCACAATTGAAGGGAGATGTTGACAAGCTGGAATCTGTCCAGAGGAGGGTGACTAAAATGATCACGGGTCTGGAGAACATGGAGCGGCTTAAAGAGCTGGGCATGTTTAGCCTGAAGAAGAGAAGGCTGAGAGGAGACATGATGAGGGCCATGTATCAAGATCTGAGGGGAAGTCATAGGGAGGAGGGAGCAGGCTTGTTTTCCGCTGCCCTGAAGACTAGGACATGGAACAATGGCTTCAAACTACAGGAAAGGAGATTCCATCCGAACATGATGGAATGTTCTTCTCTAGCCTTCTCTAGCCTGAAGAAGAGAAGGCTGAGAGGAGATATGATAGCCATGTATAAATATGTGAGAGGAAGCCACAGGGAGGAGGGAGCAAGCTTGTTTTCTGCTTCCCTGGAGACTAGTACATGGAACAATGGCTTCAAACTACAAGAGAGGAGATTCCATCTGAACATTAGGAAGAACTTCCTGACTGTGAGAGCCGTTCAGCAGTGGAACTCTCTGCCCCGGAGTGTGGTGGAGGCTCCTTCTTTGGAAGCTTTTAAGCAGAGGCTGGATGGCCATTTGTCAGGGGTGATTTGAATGCAATATTCCTGCTTCTTGGCAGGGGGTTGGACTGGATGGCCCATGAGGTCTCTTCCAACTCTTTGATTCTATGATTCTATGATTCTATGATAAGAACTTCCTCACTGTGAGAGCTGTTCAGCAGTGGAACTCTCTGCCCTGGAGTGTGGTGGAAGCTCCTTCTTTGGAGGCTTTTAAACTGAGGCTGGATGGCCATCTGTCAGGGGTGTTTTGAATGCAATTTTCCCACTTCTTGGCAGGGAGTTGGACTGGAGGGCCCACGAGGTCTCTGTGATTCTATGACTTGTCGAAAGTCACCCAGTGGGTTTCCATAACTGAACAGGGAATTGAACTCTGGTCTCCAGTGTCAGTATCCAATGCTTAGAGCAGTCAACCACACTAGTTTTCAGTGTATCATCTCTCAACTCAAAGCATCATGAATGCTACAAAATCTAAAGCCAAACTCAAACTATAAAATGCGAAGCCAGGATTGAGGGAGAAATAATTTTACAACACTAATGTTTATGTTTTCCAGATTAAGCATTTTGGGATGACAGCCTGAAGAAGAGACATTGGTGTCTTTCTTGCCCCAGCAATGTCCCTCTGTGCCTCGTCTCACAAGGAATGTTCTCACTTGCCACCATCACTTCAAGATCTCGGATGTAGCAAAACGGAAGGAAAGAGCTCCTTGTCTGAGCTTGGCTCTCCTGTCATCCCTTTCAGCTGCAGCTCCTCTGCCCTGACCGTCGAGCACAGTCCAATTTACATCCCTTCCTCTTACATGGAGAACAGGCATGACTATTCTGCCATGGCCTTCTATACCCCGGCTGCCATGATGAACTACAACATCCCCGGCAACTTCAGCGATTCAGAGAGTACGGCCCTGAGGCAGACAGCAAGCCCAAGCATGTTGTGGTCAGGCCCCGGCCACATCTCTCCTTTGACCTTACACTGCCAGTCCTCAGTTCTATATGCAGAGCAACCCAAAAGCCCATGGTGTGAGGCAAGACCCATGGATCATGTCCTGCCTATGCACAGGTAAGGCTTTGATGATCATCAAGTGGTCTGTGTGTTTACCTAGCTTGTTTCCAATCTGGCATGCAGTCTTCTCCAACCTGGTTCCCTCCTTGTGTGTTGATCTAGAGCAATGGTTAGGGAGCTGCGCTATCCCACCCTTGAGACCTTGGAGGACCACGTCTCCCTGTTGCACTCCTGCATAAAATGCACTCTTTTGTTCACTAAATAGTATCCAGTGGAGAGACTATCACTGCATCTCACTCCCTGGCTGTGTGTATGTGCGTGTATGTGTGTGTGTATGTATGTATGTTGTTGTTCATTCATTCAGTCATTTCCAACTCTTCGTGACCTCATGGACCAGCCCATGCCAGAGCTCTCTGTCGGCCGTCACCTCCCCCAGCTCCTTCAGAGTCAGTCCAGTCACTTCAAGGATGTCATCCATCCATCTTTCCCTTGGTCGGCCCCTCTTCCTTTTTCCTTCTATTTTCCCCATCATGATTGTCTTCTCTAAGCTTTCCTTTCTTCTCATGATGTGGCCAAAGTACTTCAACTTTGTCTCTAATATCCTTCCCTCCAATGAGCAGTTGGGCTTTATTTCCTGAAGTATGGACTGGTTGGAGAGAGAGAGAAATAGAGAGAGTTCAAAACATTTATTATACAACAAACACGTAATATTCAATATGATATACAATACATCTCATAAAACTTTTTGTATCCACTGCTGCTTTTACACTTATACATCCCCCCCCCCCCCCGAGCCACTCCTTTTATATATTATCCCCGGCTGCTTTAAGTCTAGGATTTAAGAAACTTCCAAATAGGCTCTACATCCCAGGATCTAATCCCAGGTTTTCTGTTTATCCCAGATTATCTGTCAGTGCGGACTGATATAATCCAGTTTGAAGCAGAAAACCTGGGATTGTATCCTGGGCCTGTCTGGAAGGGCCCTTTGTAGACCACAAACTGAACATGAGTCAACAGTGTAATGCGTCACCCAAAAAAACCAATGAGACTGTAGGCTGCATCAATACAAATACAGTGTCTAGATCAGTGGTTCCCAACCTGATGGCCACTGGTGGGCCATGAGACCTAAAATAAGGTCTGCCGCTCCAGATTATTAAATATGGTTTTCTGTGGGCAAGCAGATGGTGACTACTAGATGGTTTATGTTCTGTATCATAAACTATAGCTGATGTGATCTACCCAATGCAGTTTTCTGAATCAGCTCCCCAAATAACCAAATCAAATTTAAAGTTGACAAAAAACTGCTTCATAACCCTTTTGGTACTGATGTTGGAGAGTAGTCCCTGGTCAAGTGGTCCCTGGTCAAAAAAAGATTGGGAACCACTGGTCTAGATTGAGGGAAGTCATATTACCATTCTGTTCTGCTTTGGTCAGACTTCGTCAGTTCAATATATTTATTCAAGCAAAGAGAAATTAAGAAACAAGTTTCCCCCTTTTAAGATGAAATTAACCAATAACCAATCACAGGATCTTAGGAGTGATTCACTGAACATTTTTAAAGCTGTATTTCCCAAACTGTCTTCCAGGTGTTTGGATTTCAACTCACAGAATCAAGGTATCTGAGGTTCCTGGGAGCTGAAGTCCAAAACACCTTTGGAAATCACTGTTCTAAAGGAACCCCCCCCCCCCCAGGGCTTTCCTGGCTCAAATACAAGGTGGAGTTGGGTTTCCTTTAAATTATTTGGCATGTCTTTTCCTATAAAGTATTTGAGAAAAGGTTAGAGTGCTTGTAATAATTACTTTTGGACTAATTCTGAGAAGTCTGAAACCAGTATGGACTTGCTGACTGGCAGATTCAGGATCTGGAGACTGGAAAAGCAACTTTTCCAACTTCTAAACAGATCTTTGTGATCTATCAGAGTGGCTTTGGGCCAATTGCTCATAGTCTAACCTCCCTTACAGGGTTTTTGTGAATACAGATGCTGGAGGTGAGAACAGAGTGCATAGCTCTTGCCACTGTTGGCACAAGTTATTTCAGGTTTTGCTATGATCTACCATTTTCTAAAAATCTTGATAAACCAGAGAATGCAGATAATTTGTCTGAACTCTTCTTTTCCTTCTTCTGAGGGAAAAGTGCAAAAGGTCCTCTCATATTCTTCCAAGTGATCCGCCAGCACACTTTCTCCTTCGCACTGGCGCTTCCCCGTCTGTTTCATTTTTGTGGTGGTGTCTTAATCCTGTGTTCATGACATTAATTTATTGCCATGGAAACAATGATTGTGGTATTGAAAATTCATGAATTATAACTTAAATGAAAGTTCAAAAGATGTGAAGAGTACGAACTGTAAAAGGAGCCAATCCCTCCTTTTCCTTGATTAAATGAGCATAGGCCACTTATATTTTATTTTCCCCCCTTTCAGTGATGGATTTTTGTTTCAAATATGACAAACAAAACTTTCCTTGAGTTGGAAGAAAATCTAACTGACACCTGGATCTTTAATTAAGACTCTTTCTATGTGAAACCTGGAGGCCATTGCCATAATCTAGAGCTTCATGTGTGCCTATGTGCACAAGGGGTCCTGTTTGCAGAAACTCCCTCACAGTTGATTTCTGTGTATTACAAAGAATGGGAGCCAAAATAACCTCCCAATTAGCCTCTGGAGGATGGATGACAACGATGTGGGTATGGCCATGTCCCACTATGTCATTGCTCCCCTGGAAATTTGAGCCATGCAAACATTTTTCACTGTTGGAGACAGACCATGACCTATCCGTGGTGCTGAACCAATTTCCAAGTAGGGTTTAGCATAAGTATGGTCAAACCCAGGCCCAGGGGTTGGATGCGGCCTCTGGGGCTCTTTTCTCAGGCCCTCCTCTCTCACACCATCCTATACCTTCCTTCTCTTTTTCATTCCTCCTTCCCTCTCTCCCTTCCTTACCTTCCTCTTTCTCCCTCCCTCCTTCCCTTCCACCCTTTCGTCCTTCCATCTTTCTTTCCTCCCTCCCTCCATTCCCTTTGTCCTTCCTTCTCTCATTCCTCCCTCCCACCATTCCCTTCCATCCATCCTTCCTTCCTTCCTTCTCTTCCTATCTTTCTTCCTTTTCTTTTTCCTTCCTCCTTTCCTCTTCCTAGGAGAAGTTTAGCTGAGAGAAGAGAAGGTAGAGAAGGAACATGAGAACCATCTTTCAAGATTTAAAGAGTGTCCCATTGAGGAGGAGAAGGGAGAAAACTGACTTTCTGCTGCTCTAGAGACCCGGGCACAAAGGAGTAGTGGTTTCAAATGGCAGGGAAAGAGATTCAACTGAAAAGATTAGGAAAAACTTCCTGGGGAGTGCCATAGGCTGCCTGGGAGTGTGGTGGAGTCTCCTCTGGAGCCTTTTCCTTTTCCTCAGAGGCTGTCATAGAATAATAGAATAATAGAATCAAAGAGTTGGAAGAGACCTCATGGGCCATCCAGTCCAACCCCCTGCCAAGAAGCAGGAATATTGCATTCAAATCACCCCTGACAGATGGCCAACCATCCTCTGTTTAAAAGCTTCCAAAGAAGGAGCCTCCACCACACTACAGGGCAGAGAGTTCCACTGCTGAACGGCTCTCACAGTCAGGAAGTTCTTCCTCATGTTCAGATGGAATCTCCTCTCTTGTAGTTTGAAGCCATTGTTCCACGTCCTAGTCTCCAGGGAAGCAGAAAACAAGCTTGCTCCCTCCTCCCCGTGGCTTCCTCTCACATATTTATATATGTCTATCAGGAGTGCTTTGGTTGTGCCTTCCTTCATGGCAGAGGGTTGGACTGGATGGCTCTTGGAAGTCTCTTCCAACTCTAGGTTTCTAGGATTCTATATCAGGAGTAGGCAATATAGGGTCTAATGGATACACTTTTTCTCTCTTGTCCACCATTTCATCCTGACCAAGGCAAACCCTTTTGGGATCCAAACATTTCCTGTCTTTCCTTCACTTTCTGCCACCAAAAGAGAAGAGGAGGGGAGAAAAGGGCAGGGATGGGATGTGGGGAGAACCCCTTCCTAGCTTGCCCACCCCGCTCCAGCTCACCATGCTGCCCCCAAGTTATAAAGTTTGCCCGTGCCTGGTTTAGCACTTTGGTTATTATTGTGATAAAAGCTAGTAGATGCTGCAGCAGTTTGTTATTTCTTGATTCCACTGGGAAGAGTCCCCTTCTCTCCCTTGATGGGTTATGTGAATACAAAGTACTTTTACACATTATAGCAATTGAATTAATCTGAGAACAAAAGGAGAAAGTGGATGAGGAGGAAATTGTGAGATTTTAAAGCAGATGAAAAAATGGTATAGTAGAGGATGAATCATAACCATCTCTGCCTGATCGGGATACTATGGGTATGTTTTTGAGGAATGGAAGTTGATAATGCCAAAAGAAGGATCAAGTCCTGTTGGCAGTTGGTATCCATTGAGGTGCATTCCAGGAACCTTATGGATACCAAAATCTACAGACAGTCAAATCACACCAGATACAATGGCATAGTAAAATGGCGTCTCTTACATAAAATCACAAAGTCAAGATCTGATTTTTTGAATATTTTTCAAAAAATATATTTCCAAACCATGGATGATGATTATATTCATTGTTGCAGAATCTGTAGATACAAAAGGCACATCAAATGTCATTGGATTTCTCATGGTTCAGCCTTTGGGGACCTCACTATTAAATTGGTGAAGATGGGGCTGTAGGTACAGAAACCTTCTTCCGCAATAAATCTGGCAATCTCCAAAATGCCGCAGCACTCTTTTTGTTTGGCTGCAACATGGCCTCAACCCCCTTTCTGCATTAATGAAATCAGGTTGGTGATGAAAACAAAATAAAGGCAAGGTTTCAGATCAGAAAACACCTTTTACTTCTTTTGTTTGTTATGCAACCTCTCTCCTCCTCTCTGCCTCCAGAGAGGTGCTGAAGCGGAAGGCCAGCGGCAGCGATTGCACCAGTCCCACCACAAACAGCCCTGGTTCCAAAAGGGATGCCCACTTCTGTGCTGTGTGTAGCGACTATGCTTCAGGATATCACTACGGGGTCTGGTCATGTGAAGGCTGCAAAGCATTCTTCAAAAGAAGCATTCAAGGTAGGAGAAATGGTTATGCTCTGAGAAGGGTTTCACTGGGACCTGAAAACATATTTTGGGGAAAAATATACACTTGTGGTTGACAGAGCCCATTTGTGTTTATTAGATGATACCAAATTGGAAGGCAAAGCTAATACCCCAAAGGACACGATCAAAATTTAAAAAATGACCTTAAAAGATTAGAGACCTGGGCCAAAACTAACACAACGAATTCAAACAGGAGGAATATACAGTACTTAAACTTAGGCAGAGAAAATGAAATGCATAGGTTTTTTTCCGTGTCAGGAGCAATTTGAGAAATTGCAAGTCACTTCTGGTATGAGAGAATTGGCTGTCTGCAAGGACGTTGCCCAGGGGACACCTGGATGTTTTACCATCCTGTGGGAGGCTTCTCCCATGTCCCCACATGAGAAGTTGGAACTGACAGATGGGAGCTCACCCCACTTCCTGATTTAAAAAACCAACCTTCGGGTCAGCAGTCCTGCCGACATAAGGTGTTTACCCATTGTGCCACCGAGGTCTTTACATAAAGCCTGCACAACCTGGTGTTTGGGACTTCAGCTCCCAGAATTCCTTACCATTGACAAGTGGTCTAGGCATTCTGGGAGTTGGAGGCCCAAACATCTGGAGGGCTTCATGTTGTGCAGACCTGGTCTAGATCAAGGGAAGTGAATATCTGGCCAGATCTCACCTGGAATAATCCTGTCTCCAGTTCTGTGCACCACTGAATAAGAATGATATTGAGGGGTTAGAACATTTCCAGAGAATAGTGACCAAAGTGACAAAAAGTCTGGAAACTATGAATCCCTATGAGGAGTGGTTGTGTATGTTTAC
Organism: Anolis sagrei; assembly: GCF_037176765.1. Taxonomy (NCBI): domain Eukaryota; kingdom Metazoa; phylum Chordata; class Lepidosauria; order Squamata; family Anolidae; genus Anolis; species Anolis sagrei. The sequence continues at coordinate 330,481,591 of NC_090021.1, forward strand.
ACTAGAAAAGAAACAATTATGATGGGACATGAAAGCCATCTTTTAATATTTGAAACATATTATATTGAGGTGCTATTCCAGAGACTAGGACACTGAACAACAGATTCAAGCTACAGGAAAAGAAATTCCACATCATCTTTAGGGAAAAAATCTAGTTTGCAAGGGCTGTTTAACAGTGGAATATGCTGCTGCTGCCGTAGAACATAGTGAATTTTGCTTATCTGGAAGTTTTAAACAAAGTCCAGAATAGACTGAAAGTGAGAAGGAGCTGAGGAGCCTTCTTCTAACAAAGGTGAAAGAAGAAAGTGCAAAAGCTGGGTTGCAGTTAAACATCAAAATTCCCAAGATTATAGCAATAAGACTGGCAAATAGAGGGAGAAAACATGGAGGCCGTGACAGACTTTGTATTTTTAGGTGTGAAAATTACTGCAAATGCAGACTGAAGCCAGGAAATCAGAAGATGTTTACTTCTTGGGAGGAGAGTAAGGACCAATCTCGATAAAATAGTGAAGAGAAGAGACAGCACACTAGCAACGAAGATCCACATAGTTAAAGTATTCCCATTGTAACCTATGGATGCAAGAGCTGGACCTTAGGGAAGGCTGAGCAAAGGAAGAGAGATGCTTTTGAACTGTGGTGTTGGAGGAAAATTCTGAGAGTGCCTTGGACCGCAAGAAAATCCAACCAGTCCATCCTCCAGGAAATAAAGCCCAACTGCTCACTGGAGGAAATGATATTAGAGGCAAAGATGAAGTACTTTGGTCACATAATGAGAAGACAGGAAAGCTTGCAGAAGATGATACTGGGGGGAAAGGAAGGAAAAAAGAAGAGGGGCCAACCAAAGGCAAGATGGATGGATGGGATCCTTGAAGTGACTGGCTTGACCTTGAAGGAACTGGGGGTGGCCACGGCCGACAAGGAGCTCTGGCGTGTGCTGTTCCATGATGTCATGAAGAGTTGGAAGCAACTGAACAAATAAACAACAAAAACAGATGGCCATCTGTCAGGAGTGCTTTAACTGTGTACTCATGCATGGCCTGTATTGGACTGGATGACTCTTGTGGTCTTTTCCAGTTCTGTGATTCTGAGTGAGGAAGTGAATCCATTCTGTGTTTTAGTCTGAACTGTAACTTATTTTAAGGATAGATTCCAATACTTTGAATAGTTTCCTTTAAAATCTTTGTGCTTGGGTTTCACCAGCCACCACTGTATATGAAGTTGAGTTACTTAAGATAGGGGACACCTAGAATCATAGAATCAAAGAGTTGGAAGAGACCTCATGGGCCATCCAGTCCAACTCCCTGCCAAAAAGCAGAAATATTGCATTCAAATCACCCCTGTCAGATGGCCATCCAGCCTCTGTTTAAAAACTTCCAAAGAAGGAGCCTCCACCACACTCCGGCGCAGAGAGTTCCACTGCTGAACGACTCTCACCTATCGGAAAAAACAACAAATGCAGCATTAAATCTATTCTGTGATGGGTTGATTAATCAACATTTCAATTAAAATGCTCTCACCATCCAATTTTAGATACCTGTTGAGTTCGGAAGGCCTTCACTGAAATATGGGCACAGGAGATTGCAACCTGAACTCAACAGTATGTTTCAAATTTATCCTGTGTTTGCTCAGAAGCAAATTTGTTTTCCTTCAGTGGGAACATAACCACTTCAGATGAATACATTTCTATAAAAATCCAGGTATAGGAAGTTGACGTTATAAAGAAAAGCATAATGTTTACCTGACATATGCTTTGGTCACCTGCACTTTAGAACAGAACATGATAACCTTCTGAAGGCCATGACATATGAAGAGACCTAGCAGGACAACATTTTTATCTTTTTTGTTCCAGGGCACCTTCGATAACAATCAGCCTTCGTTTCCAGGAACTGAGTCCACATCTGTTCTGGGCACACCATGGCTTTTCAAATAAAATTACTCAGTCATTCTTTAAAAAATGATTTTCTTGTTATATCAAACAGCCTTTTTTTTCATATTTTCAACTGTCTTTTTTTAAAATTGCCAGTACGGATTGATCCCTCATTTTACATTTTTCAGAGGCGAACTTCCTAGAACACCTTTAAGAGTGAAATACTGGGAGAAATTCAAGAGAGATATTGACAAGCTGGAATGTGTCCAGAGGAGGGCGACTAAAATGATCAAGGGTCTGGAGAACAAGTCCTATGAGGAGCGGCTCAGGGAACTGGGCATGTTTAGCCTGAAGAAGAGAAGGCTGAGAGGAGATATGATAGCCATGTATAAATATGTGAGAGGAAGCCACAGGGAGGAGGGAGCAAGCTTGTTTTCTGCTTCCTTGGAGACTAGGACGCGAAACAATGGCTTCAAACTACAAGAGAGGAGATTCCATCTGAACATTAGGAAGAACTTCCTGACTGTGAGAGACGTTCAGCAGTGGAACTCTCTGCCCCGGAGTGTGGTGGAGGCTCCTTCTTTGGAAGCTTTTAAGCAGAGGCTGGATGGCCATTTGTCAGGGGTGATTTGAATGCAATATTCCTGCTTCTTGGCAGGGGGTTGGACTGGATGGCCCATGAGGTCTCTTCCAACTCTTTGATTCTATGATTCTATGAAATCACACTATTCCTACATGTGTAGTGGGAGCCCATTCATCTTAGCTGCCTCTGAAATGTACAAGAGAGTTGCCGTTTTGGATAGGGGATTTGATAGGGGATAGGGGAAATATCTTCTGCTCCAGTGGTTCCCAAACCTTTTTGCTCATGCAACCTTTCAGAAGACTTTTGTTTCCCCACAGAACCAAAACTCTGTCCCTAAGCATTATGTGCCCACAAAGTTCTTCCTTCTTTCATCTACTCCTGTTGTCTCGGTGTTTTGTATAATGCAGTAGGTTTGGAAATAAAGAGATTGAAATTTCATTTTTAGAGACAAGGTACAATGCATTTCAATAAAATCTTCCTAATCTGGAACAGGCATTTTCAAAAGTGATTTAAAATATTTTTGATGGAACCCCTGTGAGGCTGTTGTGGAACCCTAGGGTTCTACACAACTGTTAAAACATACAGAAACCTTCACCTGTATTTCACCTGACAATCCGGGAGAAGTGAAATGTGGGAAACACTCCTACCTGAATTCAATTATTGCTTAGTTTTGTCTGCTCCACACTCTCCTCATTGGTCTCCTCTATGCAGTGCCAAGACTTGATATCATGGATTTCTTCCCATACTAGATCATACAGCAATACTGTAGATAAAATATCAGAAAGTATGATAAAATTAGTGACTGTGAAAAACCCAGCAGCAGTGAGAGTTGTCTGATTTAACAGAAGGCTAGGGAGTAAACTTGTGCATTTGTATAGAATCGCTGTCTGTTTCTGTTTGTTTCATTCGTAAGGCCTCCTGTTTTCGTTTTTGAGCGCCTCCTGAAAATAGGTGCCTTTCCAAATGGGAGTTTTTGTTCTGTGTCCAAAAATACAAAAGGTTTTAACTTATTGGCCACTATGGGCAGGCTTCCCCAGGCTTCCCTTCCACTCAGTTTTAGGGCTAGAGAGGTGAAAGTCACCACATGTGGAGGGCACATCTACCACTCTTAGCCCACCAAGTTTTATAATGTTTGGGTTATCCCCCAATTTTTAGGGATTTTACTACAGGGAATACATATTGAGATACATATTGAGATACCTTGGCAATAGGATCTAAATCTAACCATGCAATCCATTTATATTTCTTATATACATAGTGACAGATTTAGGACAAATGAAGCCCTGTGCTAATTAAGTTATGAAGCCCCTTACTTGGGCTCTGAAGAAGATAGGCCCGGTAGACATACACTGCCTGCTTTGAGATATACTCCCATAGACTATCAGCTCTATCATTATGTCTGGAGTGACTCCGAAACAGAAAGCCTTCAAATTTAGAATCGCGCTACATAAGCAAAATCCATTGTAAAATTATTTTTATGCAGGAAAATGGGCCCACCTGGCCAAGGGGACACTGTGTTTAAGTACACCCAAGCACTACTTGAAGAAAATTTTATGCACCATAAGTTTAATAACACTGTGTGTAAAGAAAAGTTTGTGGTCATTAAACCATCAGAAAGCAAAATTGTCATTCTCTCAGCCACCTATGTGCACATTTTATATTTTTGATAAGGAATGTTTAGCCTGTATCAAGATGCATTGAGCACAGTGCCTTCCTGAGGAGTCCCACCTCTGCCTCATCTACATGGCTTCTCCTCGTTCACTCGCTCTAACCTTTTGGGCTCAAACCTCATCACTGATTAAATAAGAGTTAGGAAACTTTCATGCATCTTTCATGACGAATAAACATCCTGTTGCCTTGATCATGAAGGTGAAAGGAAGCATGGGGTTGTTTTGCAAGGCAGCTGGGTGACCTTTCTGGATTTGTGTATGATCTGTGTCACTGAGATATTGTCTGTCAAATCAAGGACACATGGTCTATTCCAGACTGCACAGACTGTGTTCAGTGCAACCACACTGGCAAGCCAATTTCACTGGGAAAAGGATGCATTTGGTATGGCAACAATGATGGTCAACAATAGGCAAGTAGGGTTGGCAGCTCAGGATGGTCCCAGGCCCTGAAGTTTTGGGATCAAAGTCTGGGTCCTAGGAATGGCCTATGTTGGTGTCATTAAGTGTTATGGATTAAGGACAGAGAATAGTAGCTCCCTTCTTGTCATTCACACATTTCCTCTCTCTTTGATCTCTGAATATGTTTGAAAATTAGGACAAGAAATCTTGAGTTGAAGGATCTGTTTCCAAATTAAGATGAAATAAGGGTATAATTGGAGAGATAAGTGAAAGTAGGTAAAGGTTGTCCCCTGACATTAAGTCCAGTCATGTCTGACTCTGGGGTGTGGTGCTCATCTCCATTTCTAAGCCGAAGAGCCAGCGTTGTCCATAGACACCTCCAAGGTCATGTGGCCAGCATGACCACATGGAGCGCCGTTACCTTCCCGCCGGAGCGGTACCTATTGATCTACTCACATTTGCATGTTTTCAAACTGCTAGGTTGGCAGAAGCTAGGGGTGACAGCAGAAGCTCACACTGCTCCCTGGAATTGAACCTGCGACCTTTTGGTCAACAAGCTCAGCAGCTCAGTGCTTTAACCCACTGCGCCACCGGGGGGCCATAATTGGGGAGAAAAGTGAAAGTAAGGAACATTTAATCTAGCCTGCTTGTTTTTAAGTGGATACAGAGCATAATAATAATAATAATAATAATAATAATAATAATAATAATAATAATCTTTTATTTCTATCCCGCCACCATCTCCCCGAGGGACTTGGGCAGCTCACAGAACACTCAAGGTGTGACATACAAAATACAACAAGTGAAAAACAAAATATAGACAATAAACAGTCAACACAACATCATAACTTCCCAGTACCCCCTGGTAAAATCAATAAAATACAGCAATGGCTGGAGAGAAAACAGCAGTATTCAATCTCAGAATTGTAAAGTGCTACTAAAGAATCTAAAACGATGGAGGGAGAGTCCTGGCACAACAACTTGGAAAGAAGGTGGACGTTAACTAAGTACATACATAGAGCTCCTTGCTTCTTATCACTTGGTTTTGCAAGTTGAAGAAACAAAACAATTTAGCCTTCAAACTGTAGAAATTGCAGTTCTCCAAGCTGAGAAGGGGCTTGCAGACACAGACAACCCTATCCTTTGCCCTGGAATTCAGTCCATTAAAATAGGAGGTTCTGCACCTCAATTCCTGTCTGGGGATGATCCATGAATATTGGAATCTTAGGGCCTGGTCCTAAAATTTGGTAATCTTTCAAGCATCACAGCCACAGTCAGGAATTGCTTTCCATGTTATAATCATCATATTCAGCAACTTATAGACAGATGATAAATAGGTAGGTAGATAGATAGATAGATAGATAGATAGATAGATAGATAGATAGATAGAGATATGCATAATCCATTATTTTGTAACCTCCCTGCAGGACACAACGACTATATCTGTCCAGCAACAAACCAGTGTACAATAGATAAAAACCGGCGTAAAAGTTGCCAGGCCTGCCGACTCCGGAAATGTTACGAAGTGGGAATGATGAAATGTGGTGAGTTTATGCCTTTTGTGGCCATTTTTGCCTGCAAAATTTCTGTCACTTGTGTTTCACTTTCATTGCTGATAATAGTAGAGAGGATCCAATGACAATAATTTAAGCTTCTTCTTCATGGCTTTCAAAACTGCCTTGAGGGGAAATTGAGCAGGGTCTAATTCCTATGCATTTTCATCATTGCTTTATCTCTTTCTGTCCAGAACAAGTGTCCCTTTGTATGTCCCTCTCCACCATTTGTCTTTTGGTTGGGGAGTCCATGCAGAGGTATTTCTCATGGGTTAAAAAGCAATAATTAATTGGAAAAAGTATAACCGTGCAGAATGACTGATAAAGTTGGAGAGATGATTTAAGAATGCTTATGGAACGTTGTGGGCTTAAATATCAAGCAAGTCAAGACCTTCTTTTGCTAGCAGATATTTGGGGGAGGATAAGGCATACTACTGGGGAAGTGTGGGTGGGATTCTGAGGAGGACACGCAGACAGACTGAGCTTATTTATTATGTATTAATCTGGTTTTTACCTTAATCCACACTATATTATTTAGTTTTTGAAAATTTTAAACAATGAGTGTGCTGTCGCGCGCTGGGTCTATGACAATGTCTGTTTACAGGACGTGCTTTCTGTATGCCCAACAGGACGCCGGGGTGCCTCAACTAAAGGGTCCCATAGGTTTCCCAACACAAAGTTCTGTAGAGGCTCAAAATAGGTTCAACAAAGTTATTTATTAAGGCTTAAATCTTTGAACAAATGAATTAAATACTTTATAATCTTGAAAACTAGTAGCTTCCTCGATATGCCTGCAAGGGACAGGCAACTGCTTGATAAACTGTTCCTTTCTTTCCTGGGGAAACCTTCTGACCCCTCCTTGGGCAATCTTCCTTTACCTTACTGGTATGAGGCCCCTCCTCCTGGCTCCAATCTGCTTTATGGATAGCCTGAGTGTCCCTTACCAGATAAGGTTTTTTGTAGATCGGCCAAGCTGGTGTCCTTTAGATTTTCCACGAAGGTTGTGGAACCATTCCCTCTGCCTAGCAAAGCTGGCTGCAATTCCCAGCAAAGATGGCTGTATTTCTTTCCCCCCCAGCAAAGCTGGCTGTATTTCTCCCCCCCCCTCCCCGCAGCAAAGCTGTGAGAAATGAAGCCTTTTTGCAGGTTGGAGAGAGAAGCCCACACGTCCTGTCTGTTAGGCTCCAAACTGTGAGACTGAACTAAAAGTCCTCTTTTCCCTCCAAACCTGGATAAAGGGGCATGTGTAAAGGCTCTAACGATGATTGATAGGTTGTTGGCCCTATGATTGCAAACTGGGGAAGCCACCTGATTGCAAAAAAGCATAGCTTGAATAGATTCATGCAAACTAATAGTGCAAGAAAAAGAATCAAATCTCCTAGCACAGCCGTGCCAGCACAATGAGCAAATGTGGGATTGTTAGCTGCCTTTAGTCCACATGGGGAGAAAGGTGGGGTATGAATAAAGTTATTATTATTATTATTATTATTATTATTATTATTATTGAATGGGAGACCATCAGCAAATACCAGATGCTATAGTTCATATTTCAGAGGAAGGAACTGCCAAAACAATCTCAGAGTATTCTATTGCCTGAGAAAACCCTACACCATAAGTCAAGCGGCAACTTGAAGGCACATACAAGGCACACACAAACACACTTGCATGGAACATTAATGTTACTGTAGCTTTCCATTCTTCTGGTTCAGTGAGACTATTTCTGATGTTTCTCAGCTCGGGAACGATTGTGTCTTGATTATTCAGACCTCAGTAGATCTTAGCTTTTGCCTATGAAATATCAATACCAGGAATGCTCTGACTTGGCAATATATGCAAATATTAATACAGTATGACCCTTATACTGATAGAATTGGTGCCCCCGTTTCCCCTCCATGCATCTTACAATATGTGTCCAATCTAGGATTTTTCTAGGATCTCTACACCAATCTTAGATTACACTTTTTTCCAGATTTTGGATTACCTGTTTTTGCATAGACTTGCATAATGAGATATCTTGGTCCTAAGTCTAAACATGAAATTCATTTATGTTTCATATACACCTCATACACTAGGCCTGAGAGTACTATGAGCCCTCAGTATCTGCTGGGATTTGGTTCCAGGACTCCCTGTGTATATCAAAGTCCATTGAATCTCAAATCCCATTTAGTACAATGGCATAGACAAAAGATGTCCCTTCTGTAAACTGGCAATATCAAGTTTTGTTTGGGGGTGGGGGAAAATATTTTCAAGCCAATGATAGTTGAATCTATGAATGCAGAAGACAACTGTTATCATATTTACAATATTTGTTACAATGTTGTCCATGAAACAAAGTTTGTTTACATTAAACCACTAGAAAGCAAAAGTGTAATATATAATATGATTTTTTGTGCTAATGTTTATTTGGTTGTCCAGTATTCCTAATAGAAAATGTTCTGGATTAACGAGTATTTCCTATTTCAATATTTTCTGGATCATCTCTCATAATTGTTTCCAAAGACACAAGCTTTATTTACCTGAGATATGTATGTCAGGTAAATAAAAATGTTAAAAAACTTAAAAAGAAGAAAGATTTCAGCCTTCCACGGAGACAGTTTTGGATTGTATTGTGTTCTATTTTGAATTTCAGAATTCCGGATAAGGGATGTGCAACCGGTAGTTTAAGCATTTATGTAAAGTATATCATCCGTATACATCCACAACTAAATTCACAATGTCTAAATTCTCCTAGTGAATCAGAGACCAATTTGCTTTTGCTCTATTCTGCTTGTACACATATAAATAAAACAAATATTTCAAAGGCAAGCTGCTCATTGGAAGGAAGCTATTCTTTGTAAAGCTGCCCTTGAAACCTGTCATTTGGGATAATGGTGAGCATTTAACAATACAGTAATAAGAAAAACATTATAATAATCTAGGAAGCAACCATCAAACATTTAAAGTGGGAAATGATATCTGTAATTTTAGATTCAAGGACAGGTAAATACGGATCGGTGATTACCTCCATTGTAGCTTTAAATAGACCTAATGCACAGTATTCTTTTCAAGGTTTAATAGTCGCAAATCACCAACATATTGGTTAGAATTATCCTTTCACTGCCGTCAAAGGAAAATTGGTGGCGATGAGTTGGTGCACCAAAGCATTGTGGAAGGGCCAGGTTTCGGTCAATAGAGGTTGCCCAAACATTAGATCACACCAGGTGAGCAGAAATGTACTGTGCAGGACACAGGGAATCTATGGATGGATGTGCAAAAAGTGGTGTCAAACTACGTTCATTCTACACTTGGTTGTGGATTTAATTGCGCAGTGTAACAAATTTGCTGGCAAGGTATCATTGTGCAGCCGAATGATCTTGGCCAAAATGTAATTTAAACATACTCCAATTATGCTTGAGATTTTAGAGAAATAGTTAGACTAGAGCAGGCATGGACAAACTTTGGCCCTCTAGGTGTTTTGGACTTCAACTCCCACAATTTCTAACAGCCTACCAGCTGTTATGAATTGTGGGAGTTGAAATCCAAAACACCTGGAGGGCCGAAGTTTACCCATACTTGGACTAGAGAGTGTTGAGATAAAAGACCAAGGACCTCATCATATGGAAGTTTTCCTCTGTTCTGACCTGTTTCTACACACTTTAAAGATGGATTCCCATTGAGCCCATCAAATGACGCAGGACTGCTTCCAGTGGTTGCTTCTGGGACACCATCTCTGCAACGTGTAGAAATGGGAGGCACAGAAATCTGTTCCACTCTTTATGACTTCTTATGAGAGGAAGTCACAGGGAGGAGGGAGCAGACTTGTTTTCTGCTGCCCTGGAGACCAGGACATGGAACAATGGCTTCAAACTACAAGAAAGGAGATTCCATCTGAACATGAGGAAGAACTTCCTCACTGTGAGAGCTGTTCAGCAGTGGAACTCTCTGCCCCGAAGTGTGGTGGAGGCTCCTTCTTTGGAGGCTTTCAAACAGAGGCTGGATGGCCATCTGTTGGGGGTACTTTGAATGCTATTTTCTTGCTTCTTGGCAGAGGGTTGGACTGGATGGCCCATGAGGTCTCTTCCAACTCTGTGATTCTATGATTCTATGATTTGATTCCCTTTTCATAGAAATGCTTGAAAATGGGCATTTTTCCTTGTGATGGGAAGTAGTGGATTTGTCCAACTGCTTTGTGACATTTCAACGTGGGCATTTATGGGGGCGATCTACTGGTGCTCCTTCTGATTCCAGATGGTGTGGGTCCCATTGAAAGAAGTGTTTCCAAAAGGAAAGGATGCCTGCCTCCTTTAGTGTATGGGCTTAAGGAGGAAAATCTAATGGCAGGTGCTTTCCCCAAAAGATAACCTGTTTTAAAAATTGTACTGGTATCCTTGAAATGGTTAAGTTAGAAAGTGGGGGGGGGGGGGGAGGGAGGAAGTTATCTGTCTTTTCTAAAGATGGAACCCCATAAAATGCTACACAAGGAAGACAACCCCCCCCCCCCCTTTTGTGGGATGAAGTCCCAACTCAGAACAATTCAATTTGTGCTTCTGATTTTCTAGGTTGTGTTGATGAGAAAGACAATTACAGCAAGTGAGTAGAGCATTGATTGAAATAATGGCAACGTTAATACAGGATCAATAAGGCTTCAAGAGTGGAGGAGAATTACAAGTGTTGATGAGCACTGCTTATTGGACAGATATGTTTTTTCATAATGGTTAGGATTCACTGAGAGAACCAGGTTTGAGCATTGGACTACAACTCTTCAGAAATGGGTTCAAATCCCTACTTGGCTATGAAAACTTCCTGGGTGACCTCGCACAGGTCACACTCTCTGAGGCTCCATCTACACTGCCATATAGTCCAGTTTCTAAATTCAGATTTTCTGCTTAGAACTGGATTATATGGCAGTGTAGATCAAGCCTTGGTCTCATAGGAAGGCAAAGAAGGCAAACTTCTCTTCCCAAACAAATCATGTCAAGAAAACCCCATCTTAGATTCACTTTAGCATCGTCTCCAGTTGGAAGTGAGAACAAAAGGCTTTATTTGAAGAAGAAAAAACAAATGGAAATGAGACATATTAATTTAAAATGCATAGGGTTGTTGTGTGTTTTCCAGACTGTATGGCCATGTTCCAGAAGCATTCAGTCCTGATGTTTTATCTGCATCTATCGCAAGCATCCTCAGAGATTGTGAGATCTGTTGGAAACTAGGAAAGTGGAATATAATATATGGTACTATTATGCCAGACTACACAGAGAAGCCATTGAAATCCACAAGCATGTGGACAATTTCAACAGAAAGGAAGAAACCATGGAAATGAACAAAATCTGGCTACCAGTATTTAAAAAACCCTCTAAAATCATAACAGTACATAAAGAACAACACTCTAAAGCAGGGGAACTCCAAGCAAGAAACAGTCAGGGCCAACTAACCACAAAGGATTCCCCCAGGCAGTAAGAATCCAGACCTTGAAAACTGTTAGGCCATTAAATGCTAATCAAGGTGGCCAATTGCTACATTCAGATCTACCTCAAACAGACAAGAGTTCTTTCTCCCACCCTGGACATTCCACAGATATATAAACTCCAGTTTCCTAGTTTCCAACAGTCCTCAAAATCTCTGAGGATGGTTGCCATAGATGCAGGTGAAACATCAGGAAAGAATGCTTCGGGAACATAGCCATACAGCCTGGAAAACACACAACAACCCAGTGATTCCGGTCATGAAAGCCTTCAACAATACATTAAAAGGCACAGTTCTTTTATCTTGACAAAGCATTATATTCCAGAATAGAGTAGTTGCATTTAGAGATGAGTAAATGAATATGAAATGAAAGGAATAACTAAATGATTCATCCTAACAGACTTATATGGATATTTCCAACAGTGTTTCGCAGTGATCAATTATTGAAACATGTAAGTGTAATGTTAAGTTGCTGGTTCCATAATGAATTGTTTGTGGCTTTCTATAATTGCCAGTTCTTCTCTTTTCTCACCATGAGGAATGAATTGGAATAATTACGTTAGGACTTATTGATTTTAATGGATGACACCCTGGGATCTTTAGATACAGGATGGGATAAAAATACTGAAATAAATAAATAGAGATTGTTCTTTGGTGATTTGAAGCAGATTGTTTATTTATATTCTGATGCTTGGATATCTCCCTGAGGATTTTTTTTCATGTCAGGAGCGACTTGACAAACTGCAAGTCGCTTCTGGTGTGAGATAATTGACTGTCTGCAATGACGTTGCCCAGGGGATATCCGGATGTTTGATGTTTTGCCATCCTTGTGGGAGGCTTCTCTTATGTGCTGCATGGGGAGCTAGAGCTGACAGAGGGGGCTTAACCCTCTCTCCAAGCTATAGGAGAGGAGATTCCATCTGAACATGAGGAAGAACTTCCTGACTGAGAGAGCCGTTCAGCAGTGGAACTCTCTGCCCCGAAGTGTGGTGGAGGCTCCTTCTTTTAAGGCTTTTAAACAGAGGCTGGATGGCCATCTGTCAGGGGTGATTTGAATGCAATATTCCTGCTTCTTGGCAGGGGTTTGGAATGGATGGCCCATGAGGTCTCTTCCAACTCTTTGATTCTATGATTCTATGATCCCAGGATTCGAACTGCTCACCTGTCGGTCAGCAGTCCTGCTGGCACAAGGGTTTAATCCATTGCACCACCTGGAACTCCTCCCTGAAGATAAAAATGCTTTAACTCCATCATCTAGGGTTTCTCTTAAAATTGCCTACCAACCAGATTCCTGTTGGATTTCACTTGGAGCTGGTTTAAGGGTGCCATCCAAGAGGGAAGGATGTGGAATGGGGTTGGCATGCAATGCCTTTGAAATCAGAAGAAATGTCTCAGAAGGAAACCCCTGCTGAGCAGAATGAGGGTGCCAAGAAATATTACTTGGGTGTCCACCACCAGATCAGCTTTTGATTTTCTGGCAACAAGCGCCGTACCATACTTTGCAAATGAGTAATCGCCCTTGAGTGGGAAAAGGAAAGATTGACAAGTTGGAGCCTTTTAAAAAGACTCACTTGCCATTATGGATAGCTTTAAATGCCAAGAATATCAACCCTTGTGGCATCCGCAAATATAGATGGACTGAGCGTGTGAAAAACTATTGGCAGTTAATCCTCAGCCATGAGTGGCTGCAGCCTGTTGGGAATATATCCATTATTCAGTGATGGCAACATTTGAAATGGTGATCAAAATTTACTTAAGAAGGCAAAGACAACTTTGGGTGTGTGGAACAACTCCCACTTTTCCCAGCTAGCATTGCGGGCCAACACAACGGGACACACCTACATTGTTAAATTTAAGCAATTTTACACCACTTTGTGGCACAGTGGGTTAAACCACTGAGCTACTGAACTTGCTGACTGAAAGGTCGCAGGTTCAAATCTAGGGAGCAGGGTGAGCTCCCACTGTTAGCCCCAGCTCTTCCCAACTTAGCAATTCGAAAACATGCAAATGTGAGTAGATCAATAGGTATCACTTCTATGGGAAGGTAACAGAACTCCATACAGTCACGCTGGCCACATGACCTTTGAGGTGTCTACGGACAACGCCGGCTCTTCAGCTTAGAAATGGAGATGAGTATCAACCCCCAGAATTGGACACAACCAAACTTAATGTCGGGGGGAAACCATTACCTTTACCCGCACATCTCTTTAACTGCCATGACTCAGTGCTTTGGAATCATTTGCATGTTATTTAGCCTTCTCTGCCAAAGAGTGCTGATGCTTCAACAAACTACAAAGCCCATGATTCCATACTGTTGTAGTGTCAAGCTATATGAATTCTACGGTGTAGATGCACCAAGGGATGGCACCAGTTTAGAGAAAGCTCCCGTTGTTCACTTAATTTTGGTCCAGATTTGCACTCCAGGTGCCACTGTCACCAGAGAATGGGGCTGAAACAAGGATTGTTCTTTGATTCCAATTTTCCTTTCCAACCCAGGGATGTTGGAAGAGTTCTGAATGGTTTTCAACAATAACATTCCCCTCCTAAATAGGAATTTACACACTAATGATTTTTTTCTTCCAGTCTGCAAATATTTGGATATTAAGGCACTGAAAACCGTTCAGATCTAGAGGTGGATGAAAATGGAGATGCACCCAAAGACGCTACAGGAACCACTTCTTGGAAACTCGGCAGGGTCATCTTGGGGAACACTGTGGAATTAATGCAGTTTGATACTACTCTAAATGCCAATGCTCAGTGCTATTGAATCTTTGGATTTGTATTTTTACAAGAATGCCACATTCTGCCAAAGAGTGCTGGTGTCTCACTAAACTTCGACTCCTATGATGCCACAGCAGTTAAAGTGGTATCAAAACTGCATGAGTTCCACAGTATAGATGCACCCTTGGTTAGTACTGGATGGGAGATTGCCAACAAATGCCAGGTGCCATAAGGCTATGTTTTAGAGGAAGAAATTAGCAAAACCGCCTCTGAGTATTCCTTGCCTGAGAAACCCTCTATGAAATTCTCAACAAATAAGTCATTAGGCAACTTGAAGGCACATGGTCACTCACACATGTGTAATATTACAGGTTATGTGAAATGAGGTGAATGTGAAACATACATGTTTAGACTTGGGTCCCATCTCTGAGATACCTCATTATGTAAATACAAGCAGATATATGCAAAAATCCAAAACACTTCTGGTCCCAAGCATTTCTAATAAGGTAGACTCAACTTGTATAACATTGCATGCCATCTTCTCAGGTGGAATCTTGGCCATTATTAGATGCGTGGCACAAAAGAAATGGGATTGGGTTAAGAAGATACCATGATGAAAATGTCCTGTATCCCTGAAACTTTAAAAACTTCAGGTTCCAGAAGAGAGCGCTGCGGGTATCGGATCATTCGCCGCCATCGGAACTCAGAAGACCCCTTGCACTGCGTCAGCAAAGTCAAGAAGACCAACGAGACCATCATCCAAATGAAAGAGGTCCTTGTCAACACCTTGAGCCCAGAGCAGTTTGTGTCCATATTACTTGAAGCTGAACCCCCCAACGTGTTGGTGAGCCGTCCCAACAAGCCATTCACAGAAGCCTCCATGATGATGTCCTTGACAAAGCTGGCGGACAAAGAACTCGTCCACATGATCGGCTGGGCCAAAAAGATTCCTGGTGAGTTTTTTTTCTTTTGGTTGTTTGTTAATTTAATATTTTAAATTATATTTATGGTTTAATACAGTCCAACTATTTTTATCTGGATTGTTATAATTAACTATGTTTTTATTTTAATTGTGTTTTTGCTTGGTTTGACTGTGTCTGTGGGCATTTAGTTACATATGTAAGCCACTCCGAGTCCCTTCAGGGAAATAGTGGCGGGGTATAAGAATAAAGGTATTATTATTATTATAGAAGACCTAGTACTTTGTAATACTTACTACCGTGATGGTGAACCTATGACACACGTGTCAGCACTGACACGCATGGCTATTTTTGATGACACGCAGACACATGAGGCCACATACAGAGAAATACACCTTATAAGAGCCAATCTAATTCCATCCTTAAGTTTGTAAAAGGCTCTACAAATTTAACATCTGCACGTTTGAGCATTGTTCACTCCAGAACTCAGCATGGATTATACATTTTTCTTATTTAAACTATAAATATTGCAAAATTATGTGGTTTTTTCTCTTAAAGTGACACTCCACCCAAGTTATGCTCAGGTTTTTGGCAAATTTTGACACACCAAGCTCAAAAAGTTGCCCATCACTGACTTACTAAGATGTAGTGAAGTTGCAGTGGTTGGTTTAATGGATCAAGAAACTGTATTTGAAAAGGGAAGCTTCTTACAGCTTTGGAAGATACGCTGTTGCATTTTTATTAAACTTTATTTGTACCCTGCTAGCATCTCCCAAAGGACTCGATGCGGCTTAACTCTGTTGCATGAACTCTGCAGTCAAATGGAGAGAGACAGAAAGTGTTCAGGGCTCTATATGAACAATTATATAGCCTAAATCCAATTATTAATTTCTCCTCCTGGAGACATGTACAAATATCTTCTTCATCTGAGCCAGGAATACCCTTCCGGATGACAGGGTCATTCATAAAATCATAGAGTTGGAAGAAGTCTTGTGGGTCATCCAGTCCAACCCCATTCTGCCAAGAAGCAGGACAATCGCATTCAAAGCACCCCCGACAGATGGCCATCCAGCCTCTGTTTAAAAGCCTCCACCACACTCCGGGGCAGAGAGTTCCACTGCTGAACAGCTCCCACATTTATAAAGTTCTTCTTAATGGTGGAATCTCCTTTCCTGTAGTTTGAAGTCATTGTTCTGCGTCCTACTCTCCAGGGCAGCAGAAAACAATCTTGCTCCCTCTTCCCTATGACTTCCCCTCACATATTATACATGGCCCTCATTGTGTCTCCTCTCTTAGCCTTCTCTTCTGAAAACATGCCCAGCTTTTTAAGCCGCTCCTCGTAGGGCTTGTTCTCCAGACCTTTGGTCATTGTAGTCACCCTCCTCTGGACACATTCCAGCTTGTCAATATCTCCCTTCAATGATAGTGCTCAGAATTGGACACAATGTGATTCCAGGTGTGGTCTGACCAAGCCAGAATAGAAGGGTAGCATGCCTTCCCTGGATTTAGACACTAGACTCCTATTTATGCAGGCCAAAATCCCATTGCCTTTTTTGCCACCAGATCACATTCTCTGTGTTCTGTTTATATCTCTTTGTGCTTCCTTTCCTTTATTTCCAGGTACACCAATTCTGCTCCCATTCAATATAGCTGTTTTCCTCTTCCCTCCTCTATCCACCAGTCGTCTTTCTGTACTGTATGGCTTTTATAGGTCCTTATAGGACTTTCCTTTTTGTTAATATCTTTATTAAACACATATGCAACTCTTTCCTACACCATTCCATCTACAAGAACTGGCTACTTATAAGAAGAGTTTGATAAAATACTCTTTCCTTCAGCAAGACTTGTCCTTCTAGATCTGCAGCCTAAATGCACTCTAAAGCAGCCCAAATACTCAGAGGGTATCGGATCCTGATTGAACTTGAAAACGAAGTAGGGTCGGCAGTGTTTCATACTTGGGTGGGAGACACCCAACAATGGAACATCCACGTCTTTAAGTCCTTGCGGAAGAAGGACAAGGAGGGTGCTAGCCTGATCTCCTTGGGGAGGGAGTTCCAGAGCCGGGGGGCCATGACTGAGAAGGCCCTTTCTCTCATCCCATCAGCCATGGCTGAGACGGAGGTGGAAGCAAGCGAAGAGCCTCCCCAGAAGATCTTAAAGAGCGTGTGGGTTCCTTTGTTCCTTGCACGTTCTCGTCTTTTCTTTTCCCTGTTATGTTAACTGAGCATAAAAACTGTTATGCTTTGAACTCAGTTTGCAGCAGTTGAAGTAGGCTGAGGACAAAGGAAGAGGAGTAGAGAGAAACTGGGACAATTATCTGATAAAGGGAAAGGATAGAGGATTTATTAGGACTGTCTTAGCCATAATCATTACTATTGAAAGGAATGAAATTGATAATGCTCAATCATATTGGAAAGGGCAAGGCTGGGTTACATCACATTAGCTGTATTATCTTGTCTGCTGAGAGCCACATGTATATGTATTAACACATATCTAATTAATCAATTGAAGTATGAGAACATGATTAGCCTCTCTTTTTAATTTTAGTATTGTGGGCACAATGAACAAGATTGAGCCGAAATTGCTTTAAAAAACCGAATTCATGATGTTGAGAACACTGGTGTGTGTGTGTGTATAAAATACACACACACACACATGTGCACCACATGCACACACACGCATATATACACACTGGACTCAGCCAGCAGTATCCCCAGCAACCTGACTATTGTGTAGTCTGGCAATTCCCACATTTTGTAAGGTGTGCAAAACACATGCTCAGCAGGACAAAATGAAAACTGCCTCTCGTGAATGATGCAAAGGGTAAGAAATACAAGGAGAATATTATCTCTTCTTTAAAGTCTGAAATGAAATTTAAAGTTGCCAAGGTTCTGAATGAGCACCCTAATGAAAAGTAATTTTAGGTTGATCATTGGAAAATGCCAGGCATTCGTGCTCAGCTGGGAACAGAGTCCATTTTCACATCTGAGCCACTATCTCTGCTTCTTTTGTCACTCAAAGTGCCCTTTAGTAAAAAATGTATCTTGTTTCGGCTTGATTTCCCCCTCACTTTTGTACAGGACATACTGCTGTTCAGGATATTAATTTTCTCTCCTACAAGGTGTAAAATCTCTCTGGGTTGGATCTAGTATTAGTCATACCTGAAGCGGGCCCACTGAAATCAATGAAACTTAATTTAGCCATGACTAATGCAAATATCAATGATTTCAGGTAGTTTATCGTAATAAACATGACTAGATTGAAAACTCTCTTTTCACAAGTTGTCATCACTGGAAATATGCTTTGCAATTCCACACTGGTCTGTTTCCCCCCCTTAAAACTAGTTTTCAGCACATTAAAAAAAATATCAGGTTTTAATTTAATTTAATTCAGGGAGCCTCTGGCGGCGCAGGGGGGGTTAAACTGCTGACCTGCTAAACTTGCTGACCGAAAGGTTGGCAGTTCACATCTGGGAAGCAGAGTGAGCTCCCACTGTTAGGCCTAGCTTCTGCCAACCTAGCAGTTCGAAAACATGCAAATGGAAGTAGATCAATAAGTACCACTTCTGCGGGAAGGTAATGCAGTCATACTGGTCACATGACCTTGGAGGTGTCTATGGACAACACTGATTCTTCGGCTTAGAAATGGAGATGAGCATCGACTCCCAGTAAAGGTTAAGGGAAACCTTTACTTTTACCTTTAGCTCTGACTGTTTACACTGCTTGTTGTTTCAGCTGTATAAAGCTGGGGAAATGTCAGGATTTCATAATATATAGACTACTGCAACGTACTTTACATGGGGTTGCTTTTGAAGACCGTTCAGAAGCTTCAAAAAGTCCAACGAGATGCAGCCAGGTTAAGAAATGGGGTGACATACAGGGAGCACACAACTCTCATGTTATGTCAGTTCCACTGGCTGCCTGTTTGTTACTGGGCACAATTCAAAGTACTGGCTTTGGCCCATAAAGCCCTAAATGGCCCTGGCCTAGTTTACCTGTCCGAACACATCTCCCTTTACTAACCACCACAAAGACTAAAATCTTCTAGGGAGGCCCTGCTCTCGGTCCCACCACTGTCACAGGTGCATTTGGCAGAGATGAGAGAGAGGGCCTTCTCAGTGATTACCCCTTAGCAATGGAACTCCTTTCCTGGTGAGACTAGATCAGCCCCCTCCCTCCTGTCCTTCAGAAAGCTGGTGAAGATGTGGCTGTGGGACCAAGCCTTTGGGGCAGTACAATGAGGTAATAATAGAATGGTGTCCTGAGATGGTTTTCAAGCAACTTATTTTAAAGTGGATATAAGTGATTTTAATGTTTTGCATATATATGGTTTTATGTCCTGACATTGAATGTTTGCCGTTTATGTGTTGTGCTCTGCCCTGAGTCCCCTTAGGGGTGAGAAGGGCAGAATATAAATGTTTCAAATAATAATAATAATAATAATAATAATAATAATAATAATAATGCATTTAATAGTGCATTCATGTGATTTTAGACCACAAAACCAAATAAACAAGTATAGGATGAAATATATTGGCCCAGCAATGAAATGGACAGTTAGGTTTTGTGTAATGAGTGTCCATAAGGATGATGCAATGAATTGTTGGTAGACAACCAATGCAGCAATGGTAGATCTCCCTCTACGTCCCATCTCGTAGCTTAAGATCTTCTGGGGAGGCCCTGCTCTCGACCCCGCCTCTATCGCAAGTGAGATTGGCGGGGACGAGGAGCAGGGCCTTCTCGGTGGTGGCCCCTCACCTGTGGAACTCACTCCCCGGGGAGATTAGATCGGCATCCTCCCTTTTGTCATTCAGGAAAAAACTGAAGACCTGGATATGGGACCAAGCCTTTGGGCATTCTGGCAGCTAAAGGAAAAACCCGATGATGAGCAGGAATTGATGGAACGGGATGGACATTCGGAACTCTAAACACTGAGCATGAGATTGTTTATGTATTGATGTATTGATGTTTTAATCTGTTAATTTGCTTAAACTGTTTTTGTATGTTTTGTATAATGTGATACAGGCATCGAATTGTGCCTTCGCTTGTAAGCTGCCCTGAGTCCCCCCTCGGGGGTGAGAAGGGCGGGGTAGAAGTAATTGAAATAAAAATTAGTGGCTGGTTACTCAAACAGATGGCTAGTGAAATCCCGTTCCCCAGACATTTCTCTCCTATAAAGAAAACATGGTTCCTCCCAAAGCTGCATTTCTTTTGATTTTTCTTTGAAAGACAGCACTTGAAATTCATTAATTATACACATGAGATCCCTGGATTTCAAGGCCTGGTTGTCTTCTCTGTTATGCAAGACAAAGGGGAGGAGTCCCAGGGTGAAAGCACTGCCTTAAAAGGAGTGTGTCCTTCTCCCTGTGTATCTTGAGCATTTTTGTGTGATCTAAAAGTCTTTTTCAGTTGAAGACTACTGAAATAGAGTTGTACATGCAATGCCAATGTACATATACGTTGCACATACAGATTGTACATTTTTTTCATTCAATTTTATTTATTTATCGTATCAGGAGCAACCAAGGGTGCAGTTGTAATGTATTAAAAAACACAAAGTTTTAAAACTTGGCATTATATTAAATGTCCTTTGACCAGAAGCTGGTCGCTTGGAGTGTCTCTTGTGTTGCTATAAGGAGGTCTTCCTTTGTGCATGTGGCAGGGCTCAGACTGCATTGTAGTAGGTGGTCTGTGGTTTACTCTTCTCCACACCCGCATGTCGTGGACTCCACTTTGTGGCCCAATTCTTAAGGTTGGCTCTGCATCTCATGGTGCCAGAGCACAGTCTGTTCAATGCCTTCCAAGTCATCCAGTCTTCTGTGTGCCCGAGAGGGAATCTCTCATTTGGTATCAGCCATGGGTTCAGATTCCGTGTTTTAGCCTGCCACTTTTGGACTCTTGCTTGCTGAGGTGTTGCTGCGAGTATCTCTGTAGGTCTTAGAAAACTATTTCTTGATTTAAGGCGTTGGCGTGCTGGCTGATATCCAAAAAGGGGGTGGGCTGGAAATGTCACTATCTTAGTCCTTTCATTATTGGCTGCTACTTCCTGGTGGATGTTAGGTGGTGCAATACCGGCTAAACAGTGTAATTTCTCCAGTGGTGTAGGGCGCAGGCATCCCGTGATAATGCAGCTTGTCTCATTAAGAGCCACATCCACTATTTTAGCATGGTGAGATGTGTTCCAATTCAATAATGAACAATTATCACAAAATGCTGTAACTGTAAAATTATCCTCTGTCACTTTGATGTACAATCTCAGCCCTAGTGATTCCTTTTTAGTTGAAATACACACCCTGTGAAATTTTGTTTCATGCTGTGGGTCATCTCTAAATCTCGGGTTTTTGCACTGAAATCTCATGGCTCAGAACAGTATGGACCTGTCAATCCTATATTTTACATCTGTAGCTTGTTCTTAATGTTTCTTCAGCTTCTGTCTTTGATTCCTCCTCTTATCTTTTGCCTTTGAAAAGGGCCCACTTTTCACCTCTCTGTGCTGCTTTTAGCACATCACTAGAACAACAGGCTGCACTTGACTCATTCCCAATTAGTTCCATGTCCTGCACTTGCAGTGTAGTATGAGGGGAGAAATTGGGAGGATTACAGAGGGCTAATATACCTATCCAAATTTCCAGATGGCTCCGTGAGTCCCTTAAGAAACTGATGACAGTTGAAGGTGATATAACATCTTTGTACAAAACACTGGTCATATATAGCATAGCATCCTATCCAGAGGCTGTTAGACTGCAGCTCTTAGAAGTCTAGGCGGCACTACCAATAGAGAAGAATACTGGGAGTTGCAGTGCAAAAGCATTTGGAGGAATGCAGGTTCCCACCTCTGCATTAAATCTGAGGAGGGTCTTTCCACATGCCACAGAAGCATGTTCTAATCTAGATGTACTTCTGTCTGTCTTTCATTTCTTTATAAAACAGTGAGCTACAAAATACACCAATATTTTGATAGCTCTATGAAAAAGGGGACATTTTTGTTGACTATATTACTTTCAGGCAACCCCACGCTCTACGTGGGGTTGCCTTTGAAGACTGTTCGGAAACTGCAATTAGTCCAACGGGTGGTAGCTAGATTACTCATCAGAGCGTCATACAGGGAATATACCACCCCCTGTTGTGTCAGCTCCACTGGCTGCTGGTCCAATTCCGAGCACTATTCAAAGTACTGGTCTTGACCTATAAAACCCTATATGGCTCCTGTCCAGTGTACCTGTCTGAACGTATCTCTTTCTACATGCCACCTCGGAGCTTAAGATCTTCTGGGGAGGCCCTGCTCTTGTCTCAAACACAGTTGGCAGGCCTCCCCAGAAGATCTTAAGCTCAGAGGTGGCATGTAGAAAGAGACCTTCTCGTCAGGGTCTTCTCGTCAGGGCCTTCTCGGTGGTAGCCCCCCGCCTGTGGAATTTGCTTCCCAGGGAAATTAGGTCATCGTCATCCCTCCTCACCTTTAGAAAGAAGGTAAAAATGTTGTTGTGGGACCAGGCCTTCGGGCAATTAGGTTAAAGGACAATTGATAATGTTTGACCATGGCTTGGAAGTGGATTTGGATAAGTTAAGCGGAGTAATCATTAGTATATGGCTAGATAAATAGCCACCAGACTGGCAATAGCTAAATGGATCATAAGTATACTGTTTAAGCCTTTTAAATTGGTTTTAATTAATATTTTTAATTGTTATATTTACTATTTTGTGTGGCATTGAATTATTGCCAATTGGAAGCTGCCCTGAGTCCCCCTAGGGCAGTGGTTCTTAACCTTCCGAATGCGCCGACCCCTTAATACAGTTCCTCATGTTGTGGTGACCCCCAACCATAACATTACTTTCGTTGCTACTTCATAACTGTAATTTTGCTATTGTTATGAATCATAATGTACATATCTGGTATGCAGAATGTATTTTCATTCACTGGACCAAACTGGGCACAAATACCTGATACGCCTAAATTTGAATACTAGTGGAATTTATTTTATCATTTGGAAGTTGTAGTTACTGGGATTTATAGTTCACCTACAATCAAAGAGTATTCTGAACTCCACCAATGATAGATTTGGGCCAAACTTGGTACACAGAACCCCCATAATAACAGAAAATACTGTATTGTCGAAGGCTTTCATGGCTGGAATCACTAGGTTCTTGTGGTTTTTTTCGGGCTATATGGCCATGTTCTAGAGGCATTTTTCTAGAGGAAAAATGCCTCTAGAACATGGCCATATAGCCCGAAAAAACCCACAAGAACCTAGAAAATACTGTGTTTTGTGGTGGTCTTTGGTGACCCCTCTGACGCCCCCTCGCGACCCCCCCAGGGGTCCCGACCCCCAGGTTGAGAAATGCTGCCCTAGGGGTTGAGAAGGGCAGGGTAAAAATGTTCAAAATAAATAAATAAATAAATTTCAGAGAAATTGAGCCAAGTGATTCCATGCAGAAATATGTATTGACGGTACTGAGCAAGCCTTGTGTTGAGTGTCGGTTTTCTTAAACGTAATTTATGTCAAATGTGTAGATTAATGTACAACCCAAGACTCATGAGTGCCCCTAGAACACCCATGCATATTGCATGCACAATGGATTTCCATGGACTATGTCAAACCTGTCCAAAATGGGAAAAAAATAGATTGAAGCGGATCTGTCTATAGTGTACTGATACTCTCTTCTATGTTTTCCAAGGTTTCATAGAGCTCAGCCTGTATGATCAAGTGAGGCTTTTGGAAAGCTGCTGGTTGGAAGTGTTAATGGTGGGTCTGATGTGGAGATCTATTGACCATCCTGGAAAACTCATCTTTGCGCCAGACCTAGTCCTAGACAGGTAAGACAATACATCTGGAGGGACTGTCTGATTCTGTTTATTTATTATAGTTTACTGACATTTCAACCCATGGGCTGAAGAAGCCTGTACAGACAGGAGGATTTGCAGCTTTAAAATATCAATGTAAAAATGGTAGTATTTGATACTTGCTGTTTTTGAAACTGGGGATCACTATAGCATAATTGAACACAATGGAAGAAAATCATTTATTAGAAGTGGTCTATAAGCAATTGCCCCAGTTCTCGTATTCTGGAATTATTTTAAGTTGCTTTCAAGTTGGCTTCAACTTAGGGTAACTGTATGAATGCAATATCATTCCTACAGTCTTCTTAGTGCAGTTTAATACACTTTAACAACCATAGTTGAAGCCTATAGAATTGTGGGTGTTATTGTTTTACAAAGTATTTCGCCTCCTGTGCCAAAGAGTACTGGTGCCTCACCAAGTTACAGATCCCAGGATTCCATAGTATTGAGCCATGGAAGTTAAAAGTGGTATTGAACTGCATTCATTCTACAGTGTAGAGCCAGCCTAATAATTCTTGTCATTAACAGCCCAAATACAGGATCATGGTTTCCTTTCTTAAATCAATGAACCTGATGTGTGGTCTCTGTTTTCTCCTATTACTATCTACTTTGTCAAACATTTTGTCTTTTGCAGTGAGTTCCACTGGTAATGATAAGCCCAACATATGATAGCTGATACGGGAACCAGTGCAGCTCCTTTAGAATACCATATGCCATGAAATTCCTAGTTCTGCCAGTTACAGATTTGACCAGTTACTGGTTTTTACTGAAGCCGAACAGACACTGAACCGTTTCAAGGGTGCATGTATTTTTTAAAAATTATAAAATCCTATCGTACTGCTCTATTTTTAATGGTGACTCGCAAACCATACTTTAAGAAGTTGTGATAAATAAGAATATTTGGCTGACATTTATTATCACAGTTATGAATGCATTGCATAACTGGTTTAATATTCACAATCTTTACCTTTTCAATAGTATTTGAAAGACATAGAGATCATAAAAATGCCTGACTTAGAAGGTAGCAGATGCCGCAAACACAACGGATCTGTTCTCCTGTCAATCAAGACTCAGCAAAATGACATTC
Source organism: Anolis sagrei (assembly GCF_037176765.1). Classification (NCBI taxonomy): domain Eukaryota; kingdom Metazoa; phylum Chordata; class Lepidosauria; order Squamata; family Anolidae; genus Anolis; species Anolis sagrei. Next base: position 330,506,668 of record NC_090021.1, read on the forward strand.
CCACCCTGTTACATAAGTGATCTTGAAGGTGGCAGCTAGAAACAAAATCCATTTCATAATTTTTCACACTCGAGATTGCTTGTTGAAGTGGGATGGAAATGCCAGGGGGTTGCTTCCTAATCAACATGAGAACAAATCCCTGTTGCTTGCAGCAGCTTCTGCCTGGTAAATCATGATTGGGAAAGTCAAGCTGGGAGTATATTACTTAACTACACAACTAAGATAGTTACTTTACTGGGAAGTACATGAAGAATTCCAAGCCATCATTTTTACAGCAACTCTCTGGTGAAGACTAGGTTAGGAAATTAAGATATTCCGATGCTTGAAGACCTAACTGTCTACGTCTCACAAATGGGACCAAGGGTTATATACCACCATTTGCTGCCACAGTACTTAGAGATTATGGCTATCCAGTTAAAGAAAGATGGTTCCATGGTAGCATTCACCAAACTCATGTCCTGAGATATTGGCCAAGGGTGATTGGAATTATAGTCCAGCACATGTCTAAATAGCACTAGCTTGAGAAAGCTTATTTTGCAATAATAAACTAGCAGTCAAGGAAGCTTGGATATCGCAATTAATCTTTCAGTCAATTAAAAATTAACTAATGTTTGTATTTCTTATTCTGCCCCAAAATAAATTCAAAATGGCTTAGAATGATGCAATATATGTGCAACAGAACAAGATGCAAGAAACATGCCATTGGGATATCAAAAACCCAAACAGAAATGTGTACCTCTGAAATACCAAAGTGAGGTCATAGAAAAGATACAATTATTATATATTCATAATAAGACATCCTCTCCAGCATTCTATAGATCCAAATCAGGGTACATCCAAATCTATAGATCCAAATCAGGGCCAAGCAACACCAAAGTATGGTCTAGATGGCCAAAGGTATTAATGTGGAAGAACAAAAGGAACAAGGAGAGGATGCAGTAGTTTACTTTTGCCTGAGTCTACTGGGAAGTACAAGATTGTACTCTCTTCTCTCCCCTGCTGAATTATCTGAGTGCAAACTACTTTTGCCCCTTGAAATCAGCTTGTAGTAACTGAAGTAAGTTGAAAATATTGAAAAAAATGTCCCTTTGTAAAAAAAAAAAGTGGAAAAAGTGACATGAAAGGATTAACTCGGACTCTCCCTGCCTGAACTGGGATATTTGGAGGGAAAAATATTTTCAAAGGGTATTGTATACAGCTACATTTTGCCTAAAATCTAACATGTCTAGTATGTATAAGGTGCAAACATACTGGATGAGAACAAACAACTCTGGGGGCCATGCAGATGCACCATCCCCGAAAAAGCTTAAATCATGACTGTAGATCAAAAAAAGGAAATGCATATCAGAGCATGAAAAGAGATTTCGAAGGAGATAATATTGTGGGTTCCTCCTAACCCTCTAACCATTTTCAATTTAGGGATGAGGGAAAATGCGTGGAAGGGATTTTGGAAATCTTTGACATGCTCTTGGCAACAACTTCAAGACTGCGAGAGCTGAAATTGCAGCACAAAGAATATCTCTGTGTCAAGGCGATGATCCTTCTCAATTCCAGTGAGTAGATGTGCTGCAGTCAATGTCAAGCTGTGCTTATTACTGAGACAAAAAGTTGGGCGGTGGAAGTCGAAATATCAACGGACGCAAGAGCCATTAAGGCGAATAGAATAAAAACACCCAAAGTACTTTGGCCTCTTCCTCTTGTTATAATGATTTTCTGACGGAGGCACAGAAATAACACCTAGGTCACCATGATGTAGCATCCGCTGTGCTATATTTTTATACCTTTTGAAGGACTCTTGATGAAATAGTATGTGACCCAAGACTTATTAAATCACCCTCTTGGTCACCCACTCAAACACAAGTATGATACCTCTCAGCTTCTCCCATCCCATCCTGTCCCATTGCCTTATTCTTGTTAAGGAAGGAAAATAATATCTCCAAACTCTGCATCTCTTCTAGACTGGGTTGGCAACTGTTAAGAATATGGGGGATACAGTAGAGTCTCGCTTATCCAATGTATTGTTTTTAAGAGTTTTTTGCACTACAAATAAGATATGTGCAGTGTGCATAGAATTATAGAATTAAAGAGTTGGAAGAGACCTCATCCAACTCCCTGCCAAGAAGCAGGAATATTGTATTCAAATCACCCCTGACAGATGGCCATCTCTGTTTAAAAGCTTCCAAAGAAGGAGCCTCCACCATGCTCCAGGGCAGAGAGTTCCACTGCTGAATGGCTCTCACAGTCAGGAAGTTTTTCCTCATGTTCAGATGGAATCTCCTCTCTTGTAGTTTGAAGCCATTGTTCCGCGTCCTAGTCTCCAGGGAAGCAGAAAACAAGCTTGCCCGCTCCTCCCTGTGGCTTCCTCTCACATATTTATACATGGCTATCATATCTCCTCTCAGCCTTCTCTTCTTCAGGCTAAACATTCCCAGCAAAACATCCACCTTCAAGTCACCTGTCTATGTATGGTGACCTCATGAATTTAATCTAGTTTTTTTCAGACAAGGAACACTGAAAACTGGTTTTTCCAGTTCCTCCTTCAGAAAATCTAGTCTACAGCACTTGGTATTATTAGTGGTCTCTCTTCTAAGTATTAATCAGGACTAACCTGCTTATCTCATGAAATGAGACAGGATCACATGCCTTTGGGATATTGAAGCCCTGGTCATCTGCATATCTTCCAGTATTTCACAGATGCAAACTGGGGCATATATGCTCAAGTCAGATCAGAGTTTGGTCAAAATGTAATATCCACGGTTGAAATGTGGAATGGCACAGATAAGCAGCTTGGCTTCCATAACCCTCTGCATCAGTCGCCTGAGGGCTGAGAAAAGCGGTATATAAATAAAGTAAATAAATAAATAAAATAAATAATAAATCAGACACAACTGGGCCATTGCTTTTGCAGGGGAAGTTATGCTTATGTGAGTCAGAAACATGAAGGCTGTCATAGTTGTTACCCAACCACCAAACCACTCTCAACAAGAGATTCCTCCCAGGCGCTTCCAGGCCATTGATGCAAATCAAGGTGATCAGCTGAAACATTCACAGCTAGCCCCAACAGACAGGGGTCCTTTGTCTCACCCTGGTCATTCCACAGATATATAAACCCATTTTTCTTACTTCCAACAGACCTCACTATCTCTGAGGATGCTTGCCATAGATGCAGGCGAAACGTCAGGAGAAAAATTGCCTCCAGAACATGGCCATATAGCCCGGAAAAACCTACAACAACCCAGTGATCCCGGCCATGAAAGCCTTCGACAGTACATCAACCACCACCAAATGTTGGTGGAAGGTGGTAGCCATGAGATGGTTAGCCCATAGCAGCATCAAATGAGATAGCCCACTACTCACGAAATTTCCTCAACCCTGATGCAAGTAGTAGGGAGTGAGATAGGCCAATGGCATGATTTAATAAAAGGCAGCTAATAAAAGTGTGACAAGTTCAGTGGACTTTATCCCTTTTGAACAGTTGTTGCTGTATATCTTCAGTTCAACACTGACTTGTGGTGACCCTATCATAGAGCACTATTTTTGTGCTGCCTTTCTCTCCATAGGGACTCAAGGCAGCTTACGCTTAGGCAGCTATTTGATGCCTTCAAAAAACAATGTGCAATTAAAATAAGCAGTTAAAATAGAATTATAAAATACATTTAAAACATATAAACAGTACCTTCATTGTTAACCATGGTATCCAAAGTCATAGTCTGGGCCATTCCAATAGTTATTGTACTAAATTTCATATTTATCTATTGCACAAAGTCTCCAAAGGCTTGATCAAAAAGCCATGTTTTCACTTTCTTACAGAAGATCAAGAGGGAGGGGGCTGATCTAATATCCCTAGAAAGGGAATTCCACAGCCAAGGAGACACCACCAAATAATTATTTTGAAAATAAATATGTATGAGTAGATGTAAAGTTAAAATACAATAAATACCATTAAAATTACATGTAAAGTTCACCATCCTCCCCAAAATCCCAACCAGATTCAAAACAGCAGTGCTTCCCTCATCCTCCAACAAATGTCTGATGGTAAAGATGTGTCTTAACTTGCTTGCAAAAGGCCAGCAGGGATGGGGCCATCCTGGTATCTCTTGGGAGGGAATTCCACAGTCTGGGAGTAGCCACTGACAAGCCCCTCTCCTGTGAAACCACCAAACGTGCTTGAGTGGGTGGTGGGACAGAGAGAAGGCCTTCTAAGAGAGCTTTCTTAGCAAGATTTATTCAAAATTGCTTTGACCTTTCACTCATGCTGGGAGAATTTAACTTACTCAAGGTCACCCAATGGATTTCTATAGCTGAATTGGATTTTTTCAGTCTCCAATTGCTACACCACCCTTGTTCTTTTGAGCAAGAATATTGATCCATAAGCCGTGAATCTTAATTCTTGGTCCCCTTTTTGGCCAGGCATGTTTCCACTGCCATCCACCACGGAGGAACCTGAGAGCCACAGGAAGCTGAACCACTTGCTCAACTCTGTGACCGATGCCTTGGTGTGGGTCATTGCGAAGAGTGGGATTCCCTTGCCACAACAGACAACTCGCCTAGCAAATTTACTCATGCTGCTTTCACATGTCAGGCATGCAAGGTAAGACTATCATAAAGGGTCTTGCAGATTCTGTTTAATTTACATTTGTCACTATGGCAAAGAAGCACATCTTTGAGCTCATTTTGGATGGAAATTTCTGTTTTTTCTGTTGTGAGATGTTGGTTGATATATTCATGTGTCCTGAGAAGCTATATCAAATCGAGTTTCCTGCCCAAGTATCTGGTCTGTATAGGTTCACTAGTCTTCAAAGGGAGACACAGATCTTAATGGAGTTGTAGTACAAAAAAGTAACTTTTCTAACAAGTTCTGGGAAAACCTTAGCTTCATATGATACAGAGGAAAAGAGTAGGTTATATCTCTGTGTTGGAGTATTAGAGCATGTCCCATATTGTTATTGTGTGGCTACAAGATGTTTCCAACCTACATCAACTCTAAAGTGAATGTATCGTGGGGTTTTCTTGGAAAGGTTAATTCAGAGGGGTTTATCTTTGTATTCCTCCAAGGCTGTGAAGGTGTGACTTGTCCAATGTTACCCAGTACATTTCCATCGCTGGGCAGGGATTCAAATGTTGGTCTCCAAGAGTAGTATTACACTGGCATTCCATAACCACGTTAAAAAGCTTTGATATTGCCAGTTAATGTGAAAGTGAAATTTGTTCGCCCATTATTCACATGTATAAACAGTCATTTGTAGCAGAAGTCTTTGAATGTTGGGCATGCATGTGTGAATTGGGTTTTTCCACTCTATGAGCTCAGCCATTGTGGCAGGATGTGTTTGCATGTATGGTACAGTTTACCCCTCTTTTGTGTGGGTTAAGGGCACAGGACCCAGTGGAGGAAAATAAATATAAGAGAACACTTCTAGGAATCTCAAAGTCATGGCCAACCTTTTGAGGTATTTAGGCTCTACTTACATTCAAATGCAGTTGCTGGGTCAAGTGCATTTTGCCTTGTGAGTCTATGTCATCTACACTTTAGACACTTTAGAAAAGTTTATAGATGACTTAGAAGCTGTGCTGAGTTATTCTTGGCAGAACCACAAATGCTGGTATTTCTGTTCCATTTGTAAAATAAAATGCACAAGATAACTGCTATCTCTCCCTGAAGCACGAAACCTTCACATTCAGAATTCCTGCTTAGGAAATAGAAGGTCTGGTTCAAGTTGGTGTGATATGGCCCAACCTCAAGGCCAACAAAGAAAATACCTCCCATAGCGCTTCCAGAAAAAACAATGTGTCAGGCTGTCTGTATCTCTCTTCTCACACACATAGACACAGTTTTTGTGGTCCACAAGATGACCAAAATACTTCAGCATCCCATGTTGCTGAGGTTTTAATAAAAACAAAATAGTCATGAAATGTCTGGGCGGAAAGCAAACTGAAAAATATCAACTCGTTTTCCTGGAATTGCGCTTTCCTCTGATTTGCTATCACAGGAGCCCCTGGTGGCACAGTGGATTAAACCTTTGTGCTGGCAGGACTGAAGGCCGACAGCTTGGAGGTTCGAATCCGGGGAGAGCACGGATGAGCTCTCTCTGTCAGCTCCAGCTCCCCATGCGGGGACATGAGAGAAGCCTCCTACAAGGATGACAAAACGTCAAAACATCCGGGCATCCCCTGGGCAATGTCCTTGCAGACTGCCAATTCTCTCACACCAGAAGTGCCATATGTTTACCTCTGTTTTTATTGCTTCAAATTAAGCTGGGCATGACACTGAAATCATACGCAGTGCAGAACTATAGCAGTTTGACATCATTTTAACTGTTGTGGCTCTATCCTGTTTGTGCTGACCTTTTTTGCTTTCTTTACAGTAACAAAGGGATGGAGCACCTTCTTAGCATGAAGTGTAAAAATGTGGTCCCTGTCTATGACTTGTTGCTGGAAATGCTCAATGCTCACACTGTCCGAAATCACAGGAAAACACCTATTTCCAACCTGGAGATTAGCCCATCGGAACAAACAGAGGCAACAGATGGCACGCAACTCTGATCTCACAACTGAAACATCAGAAGGGGACACAATTGTGATATCACAATGAAGTAGAACTCCAGAGAAGTGGAGAGAAAATGCATTTCAAGATTTAAATTGAGGTATTTGGTGCTTTGGGGTTTTTTTTCCAAAGAAAGAACCAGCACCGGGAATTCTGTTTTGAAACTTTAGTGATTTTTTATATAGGACACATTTGGATCTTTTTACTGCTGCTTTGCCTGTCATCTTGTACTGTCCTGCAACAGCCTTGTGGGGTTGAAATGGCACAACCTGCCTTTGATGTTGGCTTTATCAAAAGTTGTACTTCTGGAGTGCCTTCGAAAGGAAGACTATATTGAAGCGCCACATGAGCCTTAAGCTTTATGATGCCCTCGTTGGGTGGCAGAGAAGTTTCCTTTGTTCTTTTTCTATTTCAAAGAAGGAAACGTGTGCAGCACATAGCTCTAGGATGCTACTGCAAAAATCCAGTAGATGGAAAAAATAGAAGCAACTTCTGCTAACCAGTAACGGAAGGATTTAAGGTGTTGCTTTCCATCCGTGAATTATTCATAGCAATCTGTATAATAGAGCCAACTGGGAGGCTACCATTCTCATTAGAAATGTGTGCTGCTTCACTTGTTAACTACAATGACATATGTTTCCCTTTTGTGCAAAGCCACCTTCAGTAAATATGGAAATGTGGAGTAAATGGTTCTATTTATCTGAAAGCCCCTGGCCTGGAGAGAATTTGTCTATTGACAGACAACTGTGGACTGGAAACTTTCTTTCTTTCTTCATTCCTTTTTTAAAAAGACCTGATTTGTATCGGCTGCTAAGAGATCGATCATCTGAGTGGGCATTTTTGTTTCCTGCTATATAGCTTATGCAGTGTAGTGCTGGTGCAAACGAATTATTTACTGTGAATATTGAGAATTTGTGAATTATGATTTTATGTTTTAATTATACAGGATCGAGATTGTTGTGATGGTTTTAATAATGAATTAGGAGAAACAGCTGTCTATAAATGTATTCCTCCCAAAGGGGAAAAAAAGCACAGCATAGGAGGTAAACTCTCACTGAGTGGAGCATTAAGGGAATGCTCGAGTGGTAGTTTCATGCATTTCCATGCATATGCACACATATCTCTCCCACTAACAAGAATTTCCCCATTCACTTCAATGGATGAGGCAACTGTACACACAAAAACAGAAGTGGCACAGTTCAAGCCCTGACAGTGTAAGTGAATGTGCAAGTGTGCCTTGTTCCTTTTTCACACAGGAGCACATACAACACTCTAGAATTCATGGAGTGAACAGGGACAGGTATGAATGTGTTCACTCTTTTTTGTGAATATACTTTGGATAAAGAAGAGAGAGCATATATTTTGGCATTATTGGGAGGCTATGGAGAGGGAGATTGTGCTTGGATGGGTGCTATGTGCCAAAAACTTTCCTAATGCATAAAATCTGCATTGTGAGACAACCCCTGCCTGCCTCCAAAACTTCAATTCACAACGGCAATTCATTAACGTGTTCCCTTCCATCCTTTTGCTACCAATACCTGATACAACTCTAGGTGAGAATGAGAAGCACATTTATAACACAACTAGCATATATACCTGGCATTTCTCAGATTTGTATTTTCTTTATGGCTCTTTCTTTTTGTTCATCCCTTTCACTCATATACTTTCTGTTCTTCTTTCTTTCCTTTCTCTTCCCTTCTTTTTTTTTTTTGTCTTTCCTTCTCTCATACCTTTTTCCCTTTCCTCCCCACCCCTCCTTTTTCGTTCTCCCTCTTTCATTTCCTTCTCCATTCTTTCTCTTTCTTCCCCTCCCCTCATATTTTCTCTTTTCCTCTCCTTCCCCTTTATACAAATGTCACTTAGTAGCAACCAATCTGCTTCACTCCCTTTGTTTCCCAATTATATCACAAAGGGCCACTTCACCTAACAATAGCTAACACATTTTGTTCTTTTTCTTTCCTTCTGCTCTGGGCCCAAAAGGGATGGGTTTTTAAAAGTTCAAACCCCTCAATTATTTTAGGTTGGATAATGAAGGTTAGGTGTGCCACATTTGGTCCAGATCCATCCAGCTATGGAAGAGTCCTTGTGGTTTCTACCTACCTACCTACCACCTACTTTGACTTTTATATAAATAGAACAGGTCCAAGCATGCTGAGTGGTTTTGGAGATGCTTGCTGCCTTATGCTGTTCAGAATGCTGATGTGTCTTTGAGCTTTGATTTGCCATATTACACAATCTTTATTTTTTGCTCTGAAACTAGGCAAGGGGTGGGTCACACTGCTCAGAGCAGAGGAATGAGGACAGTAGGGAGGCATCGGGTGCCCCCTTTCACCTACTGGCACCTACCACGTTTTCTTTCTTTTCTTCTCTTATGCATGTACAGTGAGAAACATCTTATGTTCCCAAAAGACCTGATGGTTGGAGCCCCCAGTGGCGCAGTGGGTTAAACCGCTGTGCCGGCAGGACTGAAGACCGACAGGTCACAGGTTCGAATCTGGGGAGAGGCGGATGAGCTCCCTCTATCAGCTCTAGCTCCTCATGCAGGAACATGAGGGAATCCTCCCACAAGGATGATAAAAACATCAAATCATCCAGGCGTCCCCTGGGCAACATCCTTGCAGACAGCCAATTCTCTCACATCAGAAGCAACTTGCAGTTTCTCAAGTCGCTACTGACACAACAAAAAAAAAAAAAACCTGATGGTCAGAGTTGCAATTTTAAATCTTTAGTATTTCATTCTTGCGTAGAAGAAAAAATATATAAATTTTCCCCTGTTGCTTTGATCACTGGAAAATTCTTTCACAATTTGAGATTTCCTTTTGCAAAACAAATATTGGCACAGTTGATAGTTTTTTCACAGGTGTAACTTGATGTGCCAAGACATGCTTTCTTATCAGTAAGGAGAAACATGAAGATTCTTTACATCCTTTGGCAGGGCTAATTCCTCAGAGCCCAAAGTGTGGAAATGGTACAATGGCTGAGATTTATGTTCATTTATGAAAAAAACTGTGTAGATTTCTGTGAAGGCTTTTAACTGAGCAGTGAGCACTGTTTACAGTAAAGTTCCCTAAACTTCTGATAAGTGCATTGTTTTTTGTTATGAAATGAAAATTGAAGGTAGCCATTATCCCAACGTTTGATGTGTGACTGTTGCTGCATTTTAGATGGTCCTCCATGGGACAAGTGGAATACCTAAACTGGAATAGGCAACCTACTGCCTAGATGTCTTCAACTGTATGTCCTAAAATCTCAGAGCACTGATTATGATGGCAATGATTAATGGGAGTCCTAATCTAAGGAAATAATAAATAAAAATAAAACTTTATTTGTAGCCCGCTACCATCTCCCCAAGGGACTCGGTGCGGCTTACATAAGGCCGAGCCCACAATACATCAATACAAGCAACAACAACAACAATAATACAAAGCAATTAAAATAAATCTCAAACACAAATAGCATAAACATTGACAATAGCACAACACACATTTAAAATCTAAGGCTGGGCCGAATGTAATTAAAATTTAAAATAATGCTGGGAATGAACAAGATAAGGAGGTGGGGCGTTGGTGGGAACATACAAACAGTCCTAAATCAGTATAAGGTGCTTTAGAGGACATAGTGCTAAGGGTTCATTATTCTGGGAAGGCACACTGGAATAACCACGTTTTCAAGCTCCTCCTAAAGACTGCCAGAGATGAGGCATACCTGATAAGGTACCTGATAAGGATCAGATTCTCTGTCCTAGGATGGAATACACATCCTAATGTTATAAGGCAGTGTTTCTCATCCTTCCGAATGCCGTGACCCCTTAATGCAGTTCCTCCTGTGGTGGTGACCCCCAACCACAACATTATTTTTGTTGCGACTTCATAATTGTAATTTTGCTAATGTAATGAATCATAATGTAAATATCTGATATGTAGGATGTATTTCATTCACTGGACCAAGTCTGGCACAAATACCCAATATGCCCAAATTTGAATACTGATGGGGTCGGGGGCGGGGATTGATTTTGTCATTTGGGAGTTGTAGTTGCTGGGATTTATGGTTCATTTAAATTAAAAGAGCATGCTGAACTCCACCAATGAGGTAATGGAACCAGACTTGGCACACATAACTCTCATGACCAACAGAAAATAGTGGAAGGGTTTGGTGGGCTGTAGTTTGGGAGCTATAGTTCACCTACATCCAGAGAGCACTGTGGACTCAAACAATGATGTATCTGGACTAAACATGGTATGAATACTCAATATGCCCAAATGTAAACACTGGTGGAGTTCAGGGAAAATAGGCCTTGACATTTGGGAGTTGTAGTTGCTGGAATTTATAGTTCACCTGCAATCAAAGAGTATTCTGAAGCCCACCAATGATACAATTTGGCCAAACTTCCCACACAGCACCCCTATGACCAACAGAATATACTGTGTTTTCTGATAGTCTTTGAGGGCCCCTCTGACACCCCCTTGTGACCCTCCCAGGGCTCCCGACCCCCAGGTTGAGAAACACTGAATAAGGGTTCTCGTCCACAGAATAGATGTCATAATAAATCCATTAAATGTTAAGATACTGTAGTCTGCAGGGCTGTTGCTTTTGATGCAACAGGCTAAGAGGGCTTCCCTATCCCATGTAGCTCAGCTATGGATGTCCTAGCACTGCACAAGATTAGAGTCTCACATATTTGTTATTATGTGGGACTCTAATGATTTTTTTTAATTAATCATGTATTTCAGATTTTGGTGATTCAGCTAATGAACATATGGAGTTACCTTATACTGAGACCATTGGTCCATCTAGTTCAGTATTGTCTACCCTAACCAACAGTGACTTTTAAAGATCTCAAGTAGGGGTCCTTCATAGTCTCACGTGGAGATGCCAAAGAGCTAACACAGGATCGTCTGCGTGAAAAAGTATGTATAGGCCCAGCATCACTATGTTACAAACACTCCTCTATCCCTGTCCATACTTGTGTTGACCTCCAGTTCTAAACAAAAAAATCTGAATATAAAATGGAAGCGGAACCACTAAACAGAAACGAAGATGGCCAATCTGACTGAGGAGTCTCATGCACATGCAGCAATGTTTTATTAGCTTCTTTTTCAAGAAGCCCATGTGGGACAACAAGGACATCTGTTCTTTCTTCATTAATGCAGAAAAGGCAGTGAATCTTTATGTGTACACACAGTGTGACGTCCCTACACCTGTTAAAATATTATGTCTGGGCAAGCAATGGCAGCCTTGATACTCCGAATCCAGAGAGAAATTAAACAAAAAACAAGCAGATTCTGATCATATGCTTGCTCACTTGGTAATAGATTGCATGTAGATTCATGTCATGGAGTGCAGAATAAAAATAGGTGAAATATTAAAGGAAGAACCAATGGGGAAAGGCATAATGTGTAAGGAGGCAGTGAAAAAGAAAAAGATTCTACAAAGTGCCTGTGTTTATGAGAGTCCAGTGTTTTGGGGGAATGTAGGCTAGGATTCTGTTGGTCACTTTATGTTGGTGGCTATGTATTTTAGGATGTTGCGGATGGGTTACAAACAGATTATGAATGGAAGAAGCCATATAACCATTGTGCAAACTGTTGCACTTTTCAGGTGCTATGTAAGTACATTGTTGCAGGCTCGTATTGGGAGGTATACAATGCTTAGTAATTTATTGTACAGTGCAGGGGCGGCTCAACCCATTACACAAACTAAGCATTTGCAGTATAGTTGATTTTGCCTTGGGGGAAAATAGGTCTTGACATATGTGAGTTGTATTTACTGGGATGTATAGTTCACCTACAATCAAAGAGCATTCTGAACTCTACCAATGATGGAATTGAACCAAATATGGCACACAGAACTCCCACGACGAACAGAAAATATATATCAGTGATTGGGGGGGGGGGGCAGCAAAATACTGTTTGCTTACCGTTGAAAATTACCTAGGGCCGCCTCTGGTACAGTGATATATGCAATCAATGTAGTACATTTACATGTAACTACTCTGGTATACTTTTATGCTATGTAATACTTCTGTTGCATCTTGGACACAAGGTGCTTTGGACCAATTGAAACCACCACCACCACCACCACCACTATCAAAAGGCCTAGAAACCTTATCCCATGAGGAACAGATAAAGCAGCTGGGTAAGCTTAACCTGGAGAAGAGAAGATTAAGTGTTGACAAAACAGCCACGTTTCAATATTTGGAGAATTGCCCTATTAATATAGGTGTCCTTCAAGAATTTGGGCTTTTCATCCATATAGAATGCATAGTGCATCAGATCATGAACAAGTTGAAGGCCCGATAGGATGCAGAGTGTGAGTTCTACCCAGATGACACATTATTTAATTTAAGTAACACCGGTCAGAATGAAATTCTCTCCTCAAATGCTTTAAAAAATCCTACTCCTGTTGCCAATCTTGGGAAGTTTTCTTTAAAGATAAAGAATGCTGTGAATCAGTGAGCACGCAAGGAATCAGTGAGTGTGTGTCAATTGTAAAATAAGATGCATGAAGCTGATTGGTTGGGCAATGCCCGGGGAGATGGCTGAGCCTGGGACTTTTGGTTACTGTTACATTTTTGTTCAGGCTTGAGCTATGCACATGCACAGAGAGAAGAGTGAAGCAGAGAGATACAAAGTTTGGAGTGTGCTCTCGCTTCATGAACTGCTGAAGGAATTTATCCACATGGACAAAAGAAAGATCATTTTAAATATTTCATGACATTATGTGAGTTGGTGCAGCTGATCACATTGTAGATATGTTGTTATGGATTTATGAGGAGTAAACTACTTGTTCTTTATTGATAATCTGCGTGGCATGTTTTTTTTGCTCTGGCAAGGCACTGTGTGGGGTGATCTTAGCCTCGAGGTGGATCATAGAGGGAGATAAGTTTTGACAGGTAAGCTGGGCCAGAACCATTTAGGGCTGATGCAACAGGAGGGATACGCTCTCTCTATACGCCACTCTGGTGAGCAATCTGGCTGCTGTCTATTGGACCATTTGAAAGGCAACCCCATGTAGAAATACAACCCCATGTAGAATGCAGGGTGCCCTTGATTGTGCCCTTGAATCATTAATTTTTCTTAAAAAAACACACTTTTTTTGAAATACTGTACATAGTTCAAAGATTAAATGTAAACATTTTTTATTAAAAAGCCACCGGCTTACACAGTTCATTGGTATACATATGGGAGATAATCAACACAAATTACATTTAGGTTTTTTTCCCCATTTTTTAGAAAACTTTGAACAATAAAACCCACCTCTCCATGCAACATTTCTTTTTATATACAGATATATTGAAAAACATAGTAAAAAAAGGAGACTTCAGACAAGGCAGCAGTTTCTACGTACTAAAATCTTTCTCTTGGAAATATATACATTAATTGGAGAGAGTATGCTGCTAAAATATTTAGAGTATAACAAATATTCTTTTAAAAATTAAACCTTTCCCTGCCCAGTACCAAAATACAACTGTAGATTTGTGATCCCCGTTCTTGCCATTGGAAGGGCTTCTCTTCACATTATGAGCTATGGGCTCAATCCATCAGGGCACCCTTCAATACAAGACCCATTGCAATTAAATTGCACTGTTCCCATTAGTTCTAGTGATGCTGATCATTCTGGAAGATTGTGGGCAATGATGATTAAGTAGGGAAGTTGTTTTAATGCTGACATAATACCAATTTTGTCATTCAGTGGATCATCCACCATAAAGATTGTTGACCGACCGATCACATGTTGTGCAAAAGTACCAGGCATTTTTGCTTACAGTTCAAAAATATATAGAAATAGCATTTTTTTCTGTACAAAACTATGATTAATTAAAACTCAATCCCCTCCCATCTCAAGTATTGAAATCACTAAAGGATCTATATGGAGACTAAGGTCGCACTCCCTTGTGTAGACAGCAGAAAATTAAGGTGAAGGTCAATCTTCTTAGTTACTGTCAACTGCAATAGAGATTTTAAGGTGGGATGTTCTTATTGTGAGTCATTAGTGCCAATGGACTCTGATGGGAAGACACAGAGCAATTTCCACTAAGTGGACTCCCTGGCCTTATGGTAATGGCACAAGGAGAGCACCCAGAGAGGAAAATTAATTTTGGTTGAGTGCAAAAGAAGTGGAGAGAGGAGGGGATTTTAAGTTGGCGGAGGTCCGTTGATGTAGCGCAGCATTGGATAGAAAGACCGGGCAAAGTTGTTGGCATGTGTACAGCTGTAGTCTTCCTCGGAAAAAGGGATCAAGGAAGCCAAAAGCAGCAGGAGGAGGAAGAGCAGCTGGAGAGGCAGGGCGGCTCGCAGAACCCGGTAAAAGAAGGAAAGGGTCTTGGGAGCAGCAGGACGGGCTTCGTCTCCATCCTCCATTCTGCAAACACAGGAAACTTTGCTTAGAGAGAATAACTGAATCATAGAGATGGAAGAGACCCCAAGGACCATCTAGTCCAGTGGTTCTCAACCTGGGGTCCCCAGATGTTTTTGGCCTACAACTTCCAGAAATCCCAGCCAGTTTACCAGCTGTTAGTATTTCTGGGAGTTGAAGGCTAAAAACATCTGGGGACCCCAGGTTGAGAACTACTGATCTAGTCCAATCCCATTCTGACATGCAGGAAAACACAATCAGAGCACTCCTTCTCTGGAGACTCCACTTAACAGTCACCAGAGAAGGAGACTTCTCATAGAACTCATAGAATCAAAGAGTTGGAAGAGACCTCATGGGCCATCAAGTCCAACCCCCTGCCAAGAAGCAGGAATATTGCATTCAAATCACCCCTGACAGATGGCCATCCAGCCTCTGTTTAAAAGCTTCCAAAGAAGGAGCCTCCACCACACTCCGGGGCAGAGAGTTCCCCTGCTGAACGGCTCTCACGAAGTTCTTCCTCGTGTTCAGAAGGAATCTCCTCTCTTGTAGTTTGAAGCCATTGTTCTGCATCCTAGTCTCCAAGGAAGCAGAAAACAAGCTTGCTCCCTCCTCCCTGTGGCTTCCTGGACTCCCAGCATATTCCCCTGCTGAACAGCACCTTTGTTCCGCATGTAACCAGACATTTGAAGCACTGTTTCCTCTTGGGCTGCACCCTCCCAGGGATATCTCTACAACTCATTGGCTCCTTACGATTCACTCAAACAAGAGGAATGGGCACAATAATTGCACTATATATAGTATGTTGGGTATGCCTTGGCTGTCAGGTTGTTATTGAACTTCAATGTTCTTTTTATTAATTCAAATAAGGAAATTCATAAAGCCATACCTAATATTGCTGCTGATCTTATTCTCCAATGATTTCCTTCTGTCGCCCTGTGGATATTTAATACATAAATATTATTGAGAAGGGGGAAAAGACACAAAAATGCAAATTGTAAGCAAGAGCTATTCAATATGGTTGATGAGTGTTGTTTTTAATACAGTGTTAGTTGTGTTCTCTCTCTCTCTCTCTCTCTCTCTCTATATATATATATATATAGAGAGAGAGAGAGAGAGAGATTTAATTGCATTTTAAATTATTTTCATTTTATGTTCTGTTTTTAGGCACCTTGTGCCATGTGTAAGGTGCCTCGGGTCCCTTTGGGAAGATGGTGGCAGGATACAAGAATAAAGTTATTATTATTATTATTATTATTATTATTATCCCAAAAGACTTCCATACAGGAGGAATAGTAGATGTAGAAGAATTGCTTTCACAAGTGTTCCATAAGTTTCCATACATAGGAAAAATTAACAAATGCTAGATTATATTTAAAATTATATTTAATATTTTGAATATTTTATATACACAAACACACAGATAATTTCAAGCATCCTAAAAATTCGCAATGAGTATTTTTTAAATAAAGGTACATTTAGCTACAATTTTCTATTTTCCCTATTTATGGTGACTTTTGGGACACCTTATATCTAACATTATTATTACCCCACTTTTATTTCTCTAAAAAGAGATACAAAGTGACTAACACTACAAACAATACAACATGCAATTTAAATTCTAAACATGAAAATAGCATTAAACAATGAACTATTAAAAATAAACATTTGAAACGATTAAATCTTTTAACATACTTAAAATACAGATGAATTCAAACAGTCAGAGTGGTAATGTTATAATAATAACTTTTATTTGTTATCCGTCTCACCTCATGGTTGGCTCGAGGTGGGATGCAATATAGTTTAAAACACAGAGATACAATATAATACTATTAAAATTAATATATTAAAATACTGGGAGATCAGGGGTTAAAAACCACAATTGGGTATGGAAACCCAAGGGGCAGCTTTGGGCAAGTCACACTCTCTCGGCCAAAGGGAAAGGCAGTAGCAGACCTTGGAAAACATCCTGCCAATAAAACCCAATGATAGTGTTGCCAATGCCATACATCAGGAATGATTAGAGGGTATAAACAATTATTCAGGCTTTCCCTTCACTTCTGAATCCAGGAAATATTTTTGTAATTAACTCCACCCTGTAATACGGGCATACGTTATGGTGATTTCCTGGAAGGTTCAGATTAAATCAGGAGAATTGGCAAATTGCAGGAAAATATTTAATGAGAGTTGTGGGGCGAAGACACTAGATAAAAACAGCTTGCCTTATGCCTGTAGGTGGAAGGTTTCTCTGAGAGTTGGTGATACCTTCCAGAATCTACTTCACTCCCTTGCGTCTGAAATGCACTTATGTCCTGGAGCAAAAACAGCATGAAAAGTTCTTATGTGTTGCAGAAATTTATGCCACAGGTTTATTAGCCCTGTCAGGGGATACAGATCTAAGCCCAAACTGAGAGCCATGCTCACCTGGCTTCCTTGTGAAACCTTTAAATCTTGTGAAACTCCTTCAAGGAGCTGTTTTAGCTTCTTCCCAATGACATGGACCTTCTCATTAGCTTCTGCATAATCTCCACCTGATTTGTCAAGCAAGTGAGTGGAAATCTCCTGCAGAGTGTTTACTTGAAGCTGCCGTTCCAGAAGTTCCTTTTCTAATTGCTGAAATGGGAAAATAGCAGGAACCATTGAGAGATATAAGATTATAGCTATGCTATAATAGTATTGAATCATTAGCCCAGGGCTGTGTGTGTATTACTCATAGAATCATAGAATCAAAGAGTTGGAAGAGACCTCATGGGCCATCCAGTCCAACCCCCTGCCAAGAAGCAGGAATATTGCATTCAAATCACCCCTGACAGATGGCCATCCAGCCTCTGTTTAAAAGCTTCCAAAGAAGGAGCCTCCACCACACTCCGGGGCAGAGAGTTCCACTGCTGAATGGCTCTCACAGTCAGGAAGTTCTTCCTCATGTTCAGATGGAATCTCCTCTCTTGTAGTTTGAAGCCATTGTTCCGTGTCCTAGTCTCCAGGGAAGCAGAAAACAAGCTTGCTCCCTCCTCCCTGTGGCTTCCTCTCACATATTTATACATATAACTATTGACTATTTCATTTATTTATATTTAACCACACACATATAATGACTCCTGATTCTAGAGAACCAGCAAACAAATTCTAGGATCTCAACCACCCCAATCAAATGGAGTGACTCCAAACAAATGTTGTTTCTCTGAGGATACCCCTGTTTTCCACCTACCATTAATTCCTTTCGACTCTCCTGTATGATGTGAGGATCAGCATTTGGATCCTTAACCTGTGCGTGATGTCTGCGTGTCTCTGCACAAGCCAACCACAACAGAAGTTTCTGGTTCATCTCATGGAAATCCTATGGAAACCAAGCCAGAAAAGGACAGGTTGCATACTCGTAACTGTGTTTCTTTGAGTGGTCCTCTGTGAAGTCACACAGTTGGGTTTACTATGCCTGCATAGGCTCAAATGGGGAAAAATTGTACAAACTATGCCTTGAGACTTTTACTTGACATTGTAGGAACGGAATGTAAGTCCCCACATGGCAGTTTGTCTCCTTGTGTTCTACTTGAATCTTTGAGAGAGTGTTTTAAGGCAATTCTTATGGATGAGGATGTAGGTGGAGCAACTGTAATTGAAGGTGTCAACCTAGCTGAACCTATTGAGGCCGAAGCAGATGGTGCTGTAGATGGGACCTACTGTTTAGGAGGCCTTGGCTTCGATTTTGAGGTCTTCGAAGCCTTAGATGTGGTTATGGATGGTGTAGCGGATGTTGATGGGGCCAATGCTTGTTGGTAGAGGAGAGTGTGGAGTCTCACCTCTCTGTTCTTCCTGGCTTGCACTATGAAAACCTTGCAATGTTGGCATGAGCCCACAATGTGGCTTTCTCCAAGGCACTGGAGACATTTCCAGTGCCTATTGCTATTAGGTATCTTAGCAGTGCATTGGCTGCATCTGTATGTGGTTGACATGATGGAAAAGCATGGGAAGCACAACAATGCAGACAGCCAAAGCTCCTAACAAGCTGTTTCAATGGTGGATGAAAAGAAACTGAGGGGCACCTGGCTAGGGCACCCTTTATGCCCTGAAGAGGATTGGATGGGGTTACCGTCGAATTTTTAAATGAGAGCTTGTAAAGCTTTTCCATTTGAGCCTGCATAAGCGGAGTAAACACAATTGTGTGATTCACAGGGGCAATGAGGATGAAATATATTGATATGTGATCACACCAACTAAATAAGAGATGCACCACGGCATTATGATAGCCAGATTAGGTTAGATCGGATTACTTTGATTAGATTAGTTCTCAAACTTTGGTTTTCCTGTTGTTTTGAACTCCCAGAAACCATAGCTAGCGTGGTCAATTGTCATGAATTCTGGGAGCTGAAGTCCAAAATGTTTTGAAAACCAACTATTGAAAATACCAGGTTAGATGGAAACAGAAATTTTAATCAAATGAATACATTTTATGTGCTATCAGCTGAAGTAGATTCACGATTCCAGGGATGGCAATGAAATACCTTGCGCTACCATTTTAGTACAGTAATAAATGTATTATTATTTATTGCCATTTATGACGGAGTTGAAGTGGGACAGTATTAAAAATTAAGGTGCCGGAATCAAAGGTTTGGCGTAATGACTTCAAAGCCCTGTGTGCTTATCCAGCCACACTGGAATGCTTATTGGTTTATTAATTCCTGTGTTTTGTCCTAAGAGATGCACAAATGCTCCATCTGTTCATTTTTATCTTTGCAAAAACACAACAAGGCAGGTCAGGTAAAGAGATAATAGCTAGCCCAAGATCATCTAAATGAACTTCCTGGCTAAATGGAGACCTGACCAGTCCAAATTTCACTACAGTACTATACACACACATAGCAAAGTCTGGTTCTTCTAATAAAGATTCACAGCTGAAATATCCCTCTTTCAGTTACTCAAACACTTTCAAAACGTCCAGCAATCCCACATCAGGAAATTTTTGTGAACCTTTCCTCAGCAGCATCTGAAGAATAGACTAAGACGGGACAAAATGATTGATCTATTCACCTGGCAGTGCATCAGAGCTTCCTGCAAACTCTTCCTCCAGTTCCCCATTAAAAGGCTTGCCTTCTCCCAGCGAAAATTAACCTGCCGAAGTCTGTTCTGAAGTTCTTTGGACCCGGTGCTGTCTGCCTGCTTGAAGTCCTTACTGGTCAGATTGACAGACAGCACAAGGGCTTTATAATTATCAAAGGCTTTAAGCATATCCTGGTGGGAAAGAAAGGGTTTTGTATCAAGACAAACAAATGAATGAATAACTCTAGCTTGCAAGAGAAGAAATATGACACTGGACATCTTTTCTTGGGAAGATGGGTGGGAATTTATGAAGCTCCTAAAAGTTCTTTCCAGTAAAAGGATTACGATCAGATTCAACTATGACTAAAACAGCAATATCAGCCCAGAGCTCAGCATTAATGTTTAAAAGTATTCCTTTATGTAACTTATTACACGGTTACCTAAAAATAATCTACCATAGCTTTACTGCTGTTTTAGTCACTCATATTCAAATACTTTTGAATGTAATTTAATATCAGATTGATCAAACAAGCAATGACCCTTAGCCTGCAATTCTTGAGCAGAGGTGTTATTAAAAGGGTTTCTTAGTTATTGAATATATGAGAAAAAAACTGGAAGGAGAAGTAACTTTTAGGCATTGCAAGACAGTAGCAAGACCCGCCTACCTTGGTGATCGTATTTCTCCTATGAACTTGCGCAATCTCTTTGATCTTTGGAGAAGGCCCTCCTCTCGCTCCCGCCTCCGTCACAGGCGTGGCTCATGGGGACGAAGGAGAGGGCCTTCTCCGTGGTTGCCCCCCCCCCCAGCTCTGGAATGTGCTCCCCAGGGAAATTAGACATGCACCCACCCTGACAGCCTTTAGAAAATGTTTAAAAACCTGGCTTTTCCGGTGTGCCTTTGGGGACTGAACAACCAATTCCACGCCATTTCCCGTCCCAAGTACAACTTGTCTTTCAGGTGCTCTTCACCTTATCTCTCAGTTGAAGTCTAATTTCATTGTTATCCTGTTTGAGCCCCCTCAGGAGTCATAGCACTTATCTCACCTATCTCACCAATGGGTTTTATCAATTCTACCCACTTTTAGTTATGGGCCTCGCTCTCTTTCTCTGTCTAATTCTATTACCATTTTATCATTTGTTTTATTATGATTTATATTTTACTATGTTATTACTAAGCATTTTATTTGATGTTATTGTTTTGTTTATATGTATTTTTGCTTCATTGTATTCATTTGGGCTTGGCCTCATGTTGGCCGCCACGAGACCCTCCGGGGAGATGGTGGCAGGGTATAAATAAAGTTTATTATTATTATATTATCAGAATTTAACAAGCAGAATACTCAAAGATAGACAACTTGATGGAATCTTAATGTTTTCCTTCTCGAAACATAATAGAGAATAAAATATTTGAGAACTTAGAATTATAAACTAGCAAGCTGAAAGTCATATATAATCCTTTGCTAGTTAGTTTTGGATAGTAGCTGTAGCAAATGTACATTTGTTTTGTATGTTTGTTTTCCATTATTACCTTAGATGTAGTTTTATACTGTTTAAAATGGTATGTAAACAAAAATATTTAAATATATATCAGGGTACGTCTTGGAGGTATTCACAGAACCTGATTTACACCATTTTACATTTTAATTATGCACATTTAAAAAGCAAATCATACTTATATATTTATAACAAGGGTGGGAATCAAGTGCCCTTAGGATGTTGCTTGGGCTGCAGATACCAGCAGCTTTAACAACACAGCCAATGAAGATGAATACTGCAGGGTATCATTGTCTGATTCACAGTATAGTTGCATATGAAATCTTTGTTAGCTTTAATATTTATCCATGAAATCATGATATAGAATTTTCTAGGTCACAGAAGCATATACATCCAGCCTGTTTCTGTAAGGAACACATTTTTGCCATATCAGAAAGGCTACACAGAAAGCCTATCATTGCAACACTAATCCAAAACAACCATCAGCTCACCTTCAGCTTCTTGACCCTCTGTTCTATGACCTCGATGCTGTTGGCCGGACCAGCCTCCTGGAGCCCTTCCAGCTCTTCTTCCATGGTGTCCAGCCAAGCGTTGATGGTGGTGAGGTCAGAGTTCAGTTGCTGCCACTGCTGCAAATTCTGTTTCATTCTCAGCTTGTTGCTGAGGTCTTGCGCTTGAAGCAGCTCCCATCTCTCCATGGAGCCTGCATTTAATTACATAATTACATGGGAAAGATCTGAAATCTGAGAAGACTATCATTTTAGGGCTTTGAAGTTTCTGTGACATACAAACTGTATTGTTATTGTTGTGTGCATTCAAGTTGTTTCCAACTTATGGTGAGCCAGGGTTTTCTTCACAGTATTTGTTCACAAGGTGTGGTTCTACGGCAGCTTATAGTATATTTACATACTTTTGCTTATGCCACACCGTGAAAAATCCTCTACAATGGGGTGAGGAATTTTGAAAGATCTGGCAGTATTTCTACCTCACGGTCCTTTTCAAGCCACGTTTATAGCCAAAACGATGGGAAAATAGAACAAAACTGTAAATAGCCAGAAGTCAAGTTCTGGTTTTGAAAAACAGTTTTTTAAAAGGCTAAACAGTACAAGAGGAGCTTATGGACAATTTAAAAGGTGAAAGGCTATTTCTGGATGCTTTTAAAAGCAATTTGTCTTCCAGAAGAAATGTGATTTAAGGCTTCTGAAACACAAAAACAGTTTCAGGGGTCAAATGCAGCCCTTAGACTACCTTTTGTGCATCTCTGATCTAAAAGGGTGGAGGGGCAGTTGAAATGCAACAAAATAAATGATTCTGCCTCTTCTAGCATGCTATGCAGGGTCAGGCTCAGTTAGTACTAGGCATGGGGGCCACAAGGAATATCAGGAGCTATAGGCTACACACAGGGAAAGGTTGTGACAAGACATCTCTGAATATTCCTTGACTAAAGAAACCTTATGGCATTCATGTGGTCACCATTAGTCAAGAAGGTATACAGACACATGCATTCTAGAGAGATATTCCTGAATGACCCCACTTACAAACATACACACAGTACACTGTAATGTATGGAGCCATACATTACAGTGTACTCCCCTCTTCAACCTGGAAAAGCTAGTTTCCTTGAATGACAACTTCAAGAACCCCCCTCCACCACTATTCCATTCCCCCAAAACACTGTGAACATACCTGGCTGTTTCTCAACAGCTGCAACACCAATGATGTTCTGACTGCCTTGGGTGTCTTCAGTAGGCAAGATCCCAGGGATCTCTTTTATGCTATCAATACTTCCAGTGCTTAGTTGTTTCCCCTGGAATATAGCAACACGGAAGGGAAAGATTCATTGAAATGGTTGTATGCTCATAACTTAGCACTAGATACACAAACACCCTGTTCAAACACTGTTGTGATTATTATGTGCTAACACTCTCTGAATATGGTGGCAGAATTGTTACATTGGTAAGAATTAACACCTAAGAGTAATAGTATTCCATTTTTATTAGGGAAAGTATGATGCTTGATAAAAGTGGAAGGCAATCAGAAAGAGAAAGACCACATTACAGGTGGATAGACTCAATCAAAGAAGCTACAGCCTTGAGTTTGGAAGACCTGAGCAGGGTGACTAGGATGTCTCTCATTCATGGAGTTACCATGGGTTAAAGTCAACTCGACGGTAATCAATAACTACCAAACATACATCTGGTACCAAGAACAACAAATCACCTGAACCTACATGATGCTTTTATCTTCATCCACTATAAGCCCCTCCTGGGTCCTTCTGCCCCCCCACAAAAGGCCCAGAACGTATGGCTCAATACTTAAAGTCTTGCTATCTTGAAATGTATTCACATCAAGAACTTACATAGCCTGGTTTGTAAGGAGTGCTGGTTTCTGGACTGTTTGTTAGGACACTCCTAACCATTTCCCTTTGGTTATACGGATGTTTTCGACAAGCTGGGCTTTCTGGAGAGTGCCACGTATGTGTTTCAGAGGCAGATGTTCCTGCTGCATGAGATTGCAAAATAAAGATACAGCAAATAAGATATTAGGGAACAGGACAGGCCAAGGAGAAAATGATTATTTTTAAAATAATGATTTCAAAGCATTCTGCAGAAGAGAGAGAACCAAGTAATGATATGCGTGGGGGGGATGAGTTTCGCCATTCTCCTTGCAAAGCATGCTTGTTTGCAAACATATGTCAGCTGTGTTTTGGGGCAATGAAATGACAGCCATGCAGTTATGGAGGTGCTTTCCTCTGCTATTCTGGAAAATGCCTGTAGGAAATATGAGAAGAGTTGATAAAAGGCTTGGGAAATATTAATGTTTTGGGTTGTTGTAGGTTTTTCAGTGTTATATGGCCATTTTCTAGAGGCATTTTCCCCTGACGTTTCGCCTGCATCTATGGCAAGCATCCTCAGAGGTAGTGAGGGTTTTATTAATGTTTTAACAATGACTCCTAGAATTCCCTAGCACAGGGGTTGGGGACTCTGGGAATTGTAGTGCAAAAGGTGACCTTTTCAATGCCTGAGGGGTAGCTAAGCTGAATGAGGTGACTATTTTGGTTGGCACATCTGTGGATACAATTGAGGTGGAACGAATAATTCAACTATTTTGGTAATTATCACTCTGACTGACATACATTTTGGCGCCTCAATTGTTAGTCCTGTTTCTGGATATATTTTACCTGCTGATTTCAAAAACAGCCCCAGCTTCCCCTTATCAGTTCTAGTTTTTGAGATATAAAACCTATGCCATTCACCAGTCTTCATCTGCTCATCACAGAAAATCATGATAACTATGTATTGTTGAAGGCTTTCATGGCCGGAATTACTGGGTTGTTGTAGGGTTTTTTCGGGCTATATGGCCATGGTCTAGAGGCATTCTCTCCTGATGTTTCGCCTGCATCTATGGCAAGCATCTGCATCTACTTCTGAGGATGCTTGCCATAGATGCAGGCAAAACGTCAGGAGAGAATGCCTCTAGACCATGGCCATATAGCCCAAAAAAACCTACAACAACCCATGATAACCATGTCTAAGAAACTAGAGAGGCTGTGGTCTATCCAATGCAATTTTCTGAATCAGTTCCCCAAATAAACCCTGGAGCAGTCCTAAAAACTAAGACACCAATAATTTTTTTGGCTGGGCTGTGTAATTTTACCCCACTAGGAAGGAAGGGAACCCATTTGGATTTTTCTGTAGGTAACAAAATCACTGCTAGGAACAGGGCCCTTCTTCAGGGATGCTGCAAGCATGACTACACCAAGTAAGGAGGGTCAAGAAGTGGTTCCTTTCATTTTGGAGAGATGGACAAATGCTCATTCTGGATGCCAGGTACAGAAAGAAAACTCCAGGCTGCCCAATGAGAACCAAAGTCTTGAAAGCTCAGCTAAGTTGTAATGGAAGCGAGAAAAACCATTCAGATACCCTTTCTGAGGACTGGACATAGGAAGATTTAGTTTAGACTCATTCACACATCTAAGTGGAGTTTTTACACTATTACATGCAGAAAGGGCAATGAGAATTCTAGTTGTTGACCCCCTAAAATTATGTTTCCAAGCTGTAACTATAACCACCACTGTGCTGAAATGAAGAAAATTCAGAAATGGTATAAATCTTGATTCATGTAGAAACGTATGTGGATGTAAGAAAAAAACAAAACAAAAAGGAGAACACACCATGAACCAACTGGTGCATGGTGTAAACAAAAGCCAAGGGAGGTCAGACACTTGCATATGAGAGCGGAGTAAGGAGCATAGCGTGCGGCACAGGGGAGGCTGTCATGTTGAGCACATGCAGTAGCAGTGCCTACCAGAAGCTGTTCTCAAAGCTTTTGTGGTCATTTTAAGATATGCCTCGGGATGCTCAGGGATTTCTACATCTGCAACAAGAATTAACGTCACCGGTTGCTACACTGGACACAGAAGGAGTCTGTTCACCCTCCCTGCATCACCCCCACAATAATTTATTGCAAATTATCAATTTGGTGTTATTTTTCAAAGAGTAGTGAATTGCATTGGCTTTGGGAAGTTCTTGCTCTTTGCCTTCCTGACAGATATATTGTCTTTGAATACTGGGGGGTCCATCTAGATATCATTAGTTTGCATAAAGACACATTCTTTGAATTTCTTTAGCACTTTTCTTAGCAACTTATTTTCTTGGGTATTTAAGGGAGTGGGGAGCACAGCAAGACAAAAAAAAAGGTAGAATTAATAAATTAGAAGAGATCATAAGGACCATCCAGTCCAACACTTTTCTGCCATGCAGGAACACAATCAACGCACTCCTGACAGATGGCCACCTAGCCTCTGTTTAAAACCGCCAGGGAAGGAGCTTCCGCCACACTCCAAGGCATCATATTCCACTGCTGAACAACTCATTGTCAGATAAGGAGACAGCCCTATGGAATTGGCTGTTGGGAAACATTCAGTCCTTACTGTGCATGTGATTTCTCTCTCCACCACCTCTTCGCCTAATTTTGTTGACAATAAAGGTGGAGGCATTTTAAGAAATGTCAACATACAACTTATTTTCTTGGGTATTTAAGGGAGTGGGGAGAAAATGACAATACGATTTTGAGGCTGCGTTTTGAAAGACTAGAAGTGATGGAGCATATGAGAATATATGGGTGTGAACTGGTAAAAAATATCCAAGGCTAAAGAGACATCTGTCCTGTGCATCCCTTCATTGTACCTCTGGGGCTTTTTTGCACACATTTATAGCTGCTCCTTGTTGTAACAGAATACACTGAACTCTGCAGACGTCCATGTAGAGACTATGAGAGCAGAACACACAAGGATGAAATATGTGCAAAGCCATTCACAACACAATACTCTTCTTTTTCCTAATATTGCCTTTTGCTTGACAGCAAAAGCCCTGTTGCACATAACAAAGAATGAGGTGAAAAGCCATTGGAGCTGGACCATGTCAGCTTGGAGATGGAGGAAGACACCTTGCTTCCCTGAAGAAAGCAAGTCAGCATTTTGAGAAGGACTACAGAAAGTGTGCTACTTTTTTTGCACACTTAAAAGTTTTTGTGAAGATAGAAAACTGCCTTATACTAGATCACATTATTCATCTGTGTAGCCCAGCCTTGACTATTTTAATTTGCAGCAGCTCTCTAGATTTTGCAAAAATCTTTGAAATGAAAGATGTCACAGATAGAACCTGGCACCTTTTGATATGAAGCTTGTGCTTTATTACTATGTTATGACCCATCCCTGAAGGGCAGGGCCGTAGCCAGAAAAAAAATTTCGGGGAGGGTTGAATTTTGGAGGGGGGGGGTTGAAACCTGCCTCTTAGCTCACGATGAAGCAAAGAGCATAGCAGGGGGCAGAGCAGCCTTCAGTAGCCTGCAGCTCCGCCCCTGTCAACCACCTCCACCAAGTCTGGCCTCCTTAATGAGAGCATTCAACACTCCCCCCCCCCCCAAAAAAAACTTGGTTGCTTCGCTACATCAGCTATTGCTGCAAGTAATGACAGTGTGAATAAATTGTCAATATTTGCTTGAGATAGTGCTTGCAGTTCTGGAGAGACTCTTAATTTTTTGCATAGTGCTTGCAGTTCTGGAGAGACTCTTAATTTTTTGCATATTGCTTGCAGTTCTGGAGAGACTCTTAATTTTTGCATCTGGTTAACCAGTTAAAATTCATGAGGAAACCAGTTTTTTTTAACCTGAAATTTTTTTGCGGGGGGGGGGGGGTTGAACCCCTAACCCCCCCCCCCCTTCACTACAGGCCTGCTGATGGGACATGTGTCAAAATATGACACACAGAGATGGCCTGTAGAATGAAGTGGTTCAGTCTAAAATACAGACAGATGAATCAAATTTAGTGTGTCATTTTTTAAGTCTTGATTTTTTTCCAACTGTTTTTCAAGAATTTCTGATTTTTTCATTTGTCTTCAGTTCCGATAAAGGGGGGGGGGGGGGAAGTGGACTTCAAATCAAATACAAAAAATAAAATTGCACACAAAAAACCTTTTTGCATCCTTTTCTTCATTTCTTTATATAAGGACTTTTAACACACAAGTTTGCCTTGTATACACAGCATGACAAGCATTTTCTTTTGAAAATAGTGCATTTAAGGACACTTTTTATCAATATGCATCCTACTGCCTCCACGGGAGAACAGCATCAGAAAACGTAAAAAAGAAGAACTGAAGGATAAATATGGCATTTTGGTTCCCATGTTAATTACGAATTAGGAAGTTTTGCCTGAGAACCAAACAGATTTATCCCTAAGCATAGGTTCAGAAGTTTCCTACCTCATTCTGCAAAATACAATATGACTCCCTTATCCAAAGACTCGATATCCACAGTTCTTGTTGCCGATGGTCCCCCCCGCCCCAAATGCCCATAGAAGTGTTTGCGAACTTTCTAGGTCCTCCAGTGCTATTCTTTTTATATACCTCTGGCTCAAGTATAGTCAAAATATAGAGATCGCAATTATTTGGGGTTTCAGTTATCCATGCAATGTCTTGAAATGTATCCCATGTGGATATGGGGGTCATACTGTGTACAGAATGGGCATTGCTGAACAGGAAAGATGAGAAAGCTCCTGAGCTGAAATGCCTTTAAATGGCTGCATTGCAAAGAATCCAATATTTAAAGTCAGGCAATTGGATTCTTTGCATGCGTCTGAATGAAAGTTCCCATTCCCAAATGAAATGAAGGAACAGCTACATGGCAAGAGGCAGCTTACCTGAGAGTGCACTGTAGTATGGCTCTTCTTCCTCATCCTCTGGAGAGGAAGAGCCCCCCACATCTCCTGTGTGATCCCACTCCAGCGGGATGGAGTCCACGCTAACGGGCGTCTCACAGCCTGACCTCTCATGACCCATGGCGGGGGGCATGAGGTGGCAGAGCGACTGCTGGGGTGGTGGGACATCCGGCAAAGTTTTCTTGTGCCATGGATCGTGCTGCATCCCTCTTGAGTCTTCTGCATCGGCCTTATTTTCAGATGACTCCTTTTCATATTCTACACCCTAACAAGAGAAAAGAAAAACAACCAATAATTGAAACTATGGCTTTCCTACCAGAATAGAAGGGAGAATCCACCACAATGCATGCTTAGATTCAGCATCACATTTTCTCCTGCTTGGGCCTCATCTACACTGACAATTTGATGCAGCTACGAGCTAATTTCAAAACAAGGTGGCTAGATAGCACCCCCCTCCTCCCACAAAATGTTGCTGCAGCACATTTTAAGGGCTTTAAATTGATATAAGCAAAGTTGTGGAAAAATCCAAAAGAAAGCCCTTAATGTGCCTTCCAATGTAAACCATACTGCAGGGTGAAATCAACTCTACAGAATGCAAATTACTGTACAGATCTATAAAGTACTCTACTGGTGCTCATAGGCACAATCTGGAGAGGGGAATTTTAAAAACCCCACATTCCCCATTACCGTTGAGCCACAAAAACTGTAGATGCTGGAGCCAGTTCAAGAGTGGTCATTGTTGTTCGTGTAAACACCATCCATGCCTTGAACCAGTTCCAGGATAGCTTATGTAATTATTTGTATACATAAATATTAAACCGATAAAAATAGGAGCACAAGCAGCTAAATAATGTTTGACCAAAACTGGGCAACAGTGACCGCACTGTCTGCAGCTTTAAACAATTCTTCCTCTGTACATGAGGCAGGGTATTGTGGACAAGCATACAGGTGTGGAGTTGTTTGTTCTGCTCCACAGTTGCTCAAGGTGGAGGATTCTTTCAGGTAGATTGGCCCACTCCACTTCTGAGTCTGCTTAAGGACTTCATAGGTGCCCATTCTTGGTTTGCCCCTGGAGGCAGATCTTGCGTGTGTGTGTGTGTGTGTGTGGGGGGGGGGGGGTATCCAACTAGGATTTCCTGGTTTAGTTGCCCAGAGGGACACTCTTGCTGTTGCTGGGGTAATGTTAAGAAGAGTGGTGGCTCTCATGAAACTTTTCCTTGATTTGAGTCTACTGAGTAGAGGCTGATAGCCATGCAGTAGATGGCTTTCATAGTGATCAGCCTTATTTCTCTCACAATTAGCAGCAACTTCCCATCGCACATCTGGGCGGGCAATGCCATCTAGCTTGTAGAGTCTATCAACAGGTGTGGGTTTAAGACATCCTGTGATTATTCTGCATGTTTGTTAAGTGCTATGTTCATCTGTTTTGCATGAACAGATTTATGCCAAACAGGGCAGGAATACTCAGCAGTTGAGTAAGACCAGGCCAGGGCTGATGTTCTTATTCATTTGGCTTTTGCTCTCCATGCACTGCCAGTAAGTTTCCACAGGAAGTTATTGCGTGCAGCTTCTTTATGTTTGTTCATGCAGTGTTTCCTAATTGTTCAATCTAAAGAGACATCGAAATATTTAGGATGGAAACACACAAAAAATGCATTCTGTTATTATTAACAAAACACTGGGAAATACTTCCTTAAACTTCTTAATTTCTGATTCAAATGAAGGATCCTTGACAGGCAGGATCTTGTTGCAGAAACACAGGTTTTGGTCACATGTTAACATATTACTTTAATTTGAACTTGAAACCACTGAAAGGGTGTTAGCTGGAGTGTAGTTTCCAATGGGGAGATAATGAGGACATCAACTCCCTAAATACGAGGGGTATTTTTAAAGTAAGGTCCGTTTTGTTGTAGACAGTAGTAGTTCATGCGGATACCGCAACGAGCGCATGCGTTGTGTACCGGCATGCCTCGGGAACAACTGTGCTCAGTTTCTGCTCTGTAGCTCACCTGTACAGTTCTGTTCTGTGCTTTAAAAATGTTTAAGACTATCAACTCACCCGCCGCATGTGAAGTTCGCTCAGTAATACGGTTTTTGTCAGCAAGGAACCTGCCTGCTGCAGAAATTCAACTACTAGTGTCTACAACAAAACGGACCTTACTTAAAAAATACTCCTTGTAAAATTATGTCTCTCCAAGATTAAATTTTCCTTCACTCCTCAAATTTCTAGCATTGCCATAACTTAAAACCTCACTTTAACATTCAAGAAATGCAGTCAATGCATTCAACATGCTAGCAAGGGGAGGTGAAGACAGCAGAGGGAAGAGTTCTTGTAGAAAATGTTCCATTTCTCACTTTCTGTATAGATTGAAATCTGGAGAGTGTAGAAAATTTTGAGAAGAACCAAAAGATAATCCTGCTAGCTCTTACCGAATGCCAGTTTGCCAGTCTCTGATGAAATCGGGAGACGCGACCAAAGACATCCTGACAGTATTTGTGGAGTTCTTCTAGTTCCTCTTCAATCACAACAGCATCTGATGGCTCACTTTTCTGAATCAAATGCTCCCCAAATTCAGTGAGCTGGTCAATCTTTTTGGCGTTGAGCATTATTTCCTGCTGGAAACCCTGTTTGAAAGAGAGATGGAGAATTTGGTCTGAAACTTCCTGTCCAAGATGGATGGTCCATAAAAAACAATGTCATATTTAACTACTGAATATCACAGGAAGTTTATTTATTACTTATGCTTTTCTCACCCCTGAGGGGACACTAAGCGGTTTGCAACCAATAATGGCAAAATTTAATGCCAGTATAGTGAAATAAACAAGGTGCACCATAACTTGGAGGTGGGTCACCAATAAGATTGTTAGACTTCAGTTCCTATGAGCCCTCCCTACTGACTAAACAGGAGATGGTAAAGCGAGCACCATCATTGGCCCAATAAACCACGGAGAAGACATTGCATGCAATGATTTCTCTTCTTTAGGCCCTGGGGCCAATATTACTGCATTGCCTAATCAGCACAGTAGCAAAGGATGATGAGAACTGCAGGGCTGTTTTTTGCTCACATTTGCCTAAAGATGCCTGTTAAAATTTCCTGTATTTTGAAAAGATGGGGATAAGGAACAGAATCTCTTGGCTCTAAGAGAGGCACGATTTATAATTTGGCAATAAATGAAAATATTTTGGGTAACTGACAGACTAAAGGGATCACCAGGTATCTAAGTCATTAAAATAATCAGTAGATTCTACAGGCATGTTTTTTAAAAAAATCTGAAAATGCAGAGAAAATGAGCAGAACATAAATTTATGATGGAAAGAATTGTTGTTTTTTAAATTCAAAAAGAGATACCTACATTTAGCTGCCGCATTTTGTCATCAAAGTTACTTTCTGAGAAATGCTCCACATTCGTCAGTTGCAGGTCCATTTCGGTCAACCACACGAGGACACTGTCCTTGGTGCCCACAAATTCCTCCCATTGATTGGTAAAAAGCTGAATGCAACCACAGGACAGAGTTACGAAACACCAAAAAAGTGCTTTATATCCTTCAAATCTGCCACTTGCTTTACATACATGTGTCTCTTACTGAATATTTATCTGCTCTGATTCCAAAAGGAAACACAGCCACCTATCTCAAGCTACAAATGTAATACAACAGAGCTGGAGATCTTCCAGGTTGTGACTATTTCATTAGTTGTTTGATCTGAATTTAATTATGACAATGTTGCCCCCCTTCTGGTCTCCATGGTGCAAAAAGGCAGCACACTTGCTTCTTTCCCTTCTTCTCTCGATTTTATTCTCTCACACAAGGATAAAATATTTACATGCGCAGACAGAGAAAACCAATCACTTGATATAATTTAAGGTACAATAGTTAGCAGCACAAAAATCTGTTGGAAATAGCAACCTTCTAAGCCTCCACTAGTTATTTGTTATGTATATAATTTAGATTGCTTACTGGGTGATAGATATGTTTATTGATATGCAATTTGACCTTAACTCTTTGTTGTGGGAGGGGCTTCGGACCATGTGATCAGGTCTGGGGTTGTTCAGACCTGAGACTCCATTTTAGAAGTCAGTGTGTGTTTGCATCAGAAGCAGTGCAGTTCAGTTTAGACTTCAGCAGAAAGAGATGTATGCTTTTAGAAGTTAGTTGAGGCACACTACAGAGACTATTAGAATCTCAGAACAGAGAGATGCTTTGGACTATGGACTATTGATTTGAAGAAAGATGTCCCTGTGTTACCTACACAGAGATAGTACTTCAAATCTATTTGTAACTGGATCGATAAGTAAAGTACCTGTATGCTGAATACAAAATCAACTATGCTGCTTTTTAAAGAAGTTTGTATTTTGAGAGCATGATTTAAAGGCAAATATATTTTAAGGGAGAGCAGATGTTTTGAGGCATCTAAAAAGGAATACTTCTGAAACTCTGCTGTGTGTATGTGTGTGCGTGTGTGAATGCTGGAGAGAATGACTGAATGCTGGTGAATGCCATTTTCCGAAAAGGTAATGACTCTTAACAGGTCAAACTTTTTATCAAGAGATTATGGCATCATTTTTCAAAGAGTGATGACTTCTAACACGATCATGTCTTTCCAAAGATCATAACATCTCCAAAAAAGTTATGGAGATTTCAATTTTCCAAAAAAATCTTCATATGTGAACTAATTTTCAGACCCACAGCTTTGGTTTTATTGATCCCATGTGTTTTTACTTAGCTACTGAAACAGAACACAAAACAGTGATAATTTGAGAAACTTCAAGAACTTTGGGGAATGATTGAGGAAGAAATGGAATCTGGCTATACCAGGCATCGGCGAACTTCGGCTGTTAGGAATTGTGGGAGTTGAAATCCAAAACACCTGGAGGGCAGAAGTTTGCCCATGCCTGTGCTATACCTTTTCCTTCAGCATTGGGCCCTTAGTCAATGAAAGGCCTGGAGGAATTATGCTCACTGAATTATTGATAATCCAGCCCTTCTTCGCTCCAGTTCCTTTGCTTGCAGAAATACAATTAGATGCAATTTCCAAGCAATGTGCTTCTCTGTAGAAGCTTCTGATCATGTAATAAGCAGGTTGCAGTCACCTTAAGTCTCCTGAGAATGGCAGCAACACGTCTCTGCAGGTTGTCCCAGCGCTGGTTGCCCTCGTGCACCATCTGCTTGAGTTTACTGGCTGAATCAGTGCGATTCTCTCGGGCCAATCGCCGGTATTGCTTATTGATCAGCTCCAGCTGAGTCAGCCGTTCATGGATTTGCCGCTGAAATGCCTGAGGTGAAAACATCATAAATTATCAATAGAACAAAGATCTTTTAAAAGAGCAAGATGTAAATCTCTTTTCTCAAGAAATTAAAGAAGAACAGAAGATCATAGGAGGTATGTCAAGAAAACCACATATGAATTAATCAATTCCAAATAGAGGCTTCATCTAGGTTATAGAAGGGTGATTTCAACATTAGATTGTTTCATATGGTTCTAAAATTCTGAAACATCCTAACATTCCTACATGTACTTAACATATTACAATTTTCAGGTTATTTCATATAGTTGTCAACCTTCCTTTGTTTCCACAAAGTATTCCCATTAATCCATATAGTTGTCAACTTTCTTAATATATGTCACCATAGAATTATAGACTTGGAAGAGGCCAGAAGGGCCATCTTGTCCCATTCTTTGTTATGCAGGAACACACAAACAAAGGACTCCAGAGAAGAAGATTTAACCACACATCAATTTCAGATTGTTTCACATAGTTATTAGGGTTATGAAATATCTCAAGATTCTCACATACAGTATACTGTCTAGTTACACACCACCACTTTTGTCAGAGACATTTTATTATTTACAACGTTTCTACCCCAACTTTGTCAACCCCGGAGGGAACTCAAGGCAAAACATACCACCAAGCTAATAAATACACGTTTAAGAGAAACCCTAGAGAAATGATAAGGCACCTGTGGGATTTACAAATATGGAAAAACAAGAGGAAGTTCTACCTCAAACTTCTTGAGCTCTTCCTTAGCATTTGTGTATGCAACCTCAGAAGAGTTAGGATATGCTGCTGTTTTTTCTGCTGTCTTCAGCCAATCTTCAAAGCGAGAGTAGTCTTCTAAAAACCTCTGCCATAGGCACCAGGTCTCCTCAATTCTAACAGGGAAATCAGCAATATTTTACAAATCATATAAATATTCTATAAAAAAAACCCATCTAGATGGGAGTATGAACCTCGTCATAAATGACCAACAGTTTGCACATCTCCTTGTTGTGGAGATGAACAAACTAAACTAAGCTACACTTGGAGCCATTTCACAATATCAAACTATAACACTCCGATTACACTTTAAATGCAATAGTAGCAACATAATAATCTACTTCTAATTTTGATTGCAATACAATCCTACAGCCAGAGTGGTGCCATTGTTTCAGTGATGGACAACATCACATGAGACCAGGACTTGAATCCACATTTGGCCACAGACACTTTTGGGTAACCCTGGGTAAGTCACATTATCTTAGCTTCATAGAGAAAAGAACAATCATGCATACGTCACTTATTTTATAAATAAAATAATAAAAGAAAACCCCTAATAAATTCAGGTTATGGCTGTCATAAGTCTGAAATGACTTGAAGGAACACAATAAGATCAACAACATGTTTTCCAGGAAACTGGCCTCCCCCCCCCCCTCTCTTTTTTCCAGCTGGGGGCCCTCAAAAGGCAGAAAAAGCATGTGGAGCATACTTTCCCCATCCTTGTCTTAGTTGAAGATGCCAGGAACTGAACTTGAGATCCATTGCAGCTCACATGCCAGGGAAGCAGTGAATCAATGCTGAGCTTTTGTCTGAATTTCAACGGAGCTAGCTAACCTGCAGAACCCTACTCTCAAATAAGTTTGGCTCCTTATATAGCCATTTTTAAAGCATGGGCTAAACTCCAGAGAGGATCACTAGTTTGCCAACAATGGCCGACTTCAACCACCCTACCAGGAATCATCCTGCAGGCAAGAGAGATTGCTCTCAGTGGCTATTTCTCCCAAAATAAGTGACCTATGCATGATTATTTTTTCAAAACAGATCATTTGTACCTTTCTGGAGTTTTTCCGATCATCTGGAGAGGCCCTGCTCATGATCCCACCTGCGTCGCAGGCACGTTTGGTGAGGACGAGAGACAGGGCCTTCTCTGTAGTGGCCCCCCCGACTCTGGAACTCTCTCCCTAAGGACATCAGACAGACCCCAACGTTGGCTGTCTTTAGGAAGAGCCTGAAGACCTGGCTGTTCCAGTGTGCCTTCCCAGAATAGGAAACTCCTGGCTTCAAGTCCCAAACGCACTTTGTTAGAGATTCAGGATTATCTGCACATTGCACCTACCGCCAAATACCTGTCAGGCTCAGCACTTTTAAATTTTGTCCATAACATTTGGCCTGGCCCCTAGGTTTTTAATTGCATCATGGTGTCATTGTTTTACTGTTCTATTGTTTTGCTTGATGTTTTATTATTTGCTTATGAGTTTTACTGTGTATTGTATGTTGTTGTCGTCGTCGGCCTCGGCCTTTGTAAGCCGCATCGAGTCCTTCGGGAGATTTTGCGGGGTATAAATAAAGATAATAATAATAATAATAATAATAATAATAATAATAATAATAATTGTTGCAAAAAAATTAAAGAAAAAAGGAACAAAAAATAAAAAAAATACTTTCCCCCTCTGCCATAAAAGAGAAAAATATTGCTGTGTCTCACTTCATTCGCCTTTCCATAGACATGGCACAAATGTTTCTCCATCGCCGGTCCAAACTCCTTGTGGTCTGCTGGATGGAGTCGCACTCAGTCTCATTGGCACAAGCATCTGAATCATGCAGCAAGACCTCACAGATACTGAACACCGATTCTACACCTGCGCTGTGCTGTTCAATGTCCCGCTGCAGGTCCTATAACCAAGGGTAAAAAGTCATTTCCAGTCATGAAGTTATAAGTAATAATCTGTAGGACTCATTTATTTGTCTTTTAGCA
Organism: Anolis sagrei; assembly: GCF_037176765.1. Lineage (NCBI taxonomy): Eukaryota > Metazoa > Chordata > Lepidosauria > Squamata > Anolidae > Anolis > Anolis sagrei. The sequence goes on from NC_090021.1 coordinate 330,543,316, forward strand.
GATCACAAAATCCCCTCCAGTGGCTCGTTAGTTTCACAAAAGAACTGTGTCCGGGGAAGAGAGAAAACCTGTAGGGCTGGTTTGCCTCTTCCAAGGATCAACACAACTGTCTGCATTTTGGGATAATTGATTTTTCCACAGGGAGTGCCCGTGCCTCAGAATTTGCAAATATTTTCAACAAGTGGAAAGCTTCTAACTCCTGCCATTCTTTCTTTTTCTCTTCCACATTCCTTTTAGACCAGTGGTTTCCAACCATAGAATCATAGAATCATAGAATCAAAGAGTTGGAAGAGACCTCATGGGCCATCCAGTCCAACCCCCTGCCAAGAAGCAGGAATATTGCATTCAAATCACCCCTGACAAATGGCCATCCAGCCTCTGCTTAAAAGCTTCCACCAGTGGCCCACAAGAACGAAAATATGGTCCGCGGCCTCACCATTACTACACTGTTGCCTCAAAACCATTTGGCAACAAGAGCAATTGGTCTCACGAAATCCTCTTATAATACTGAGGCAATGGGGATGTTGAAAGGGAAGAGGCTGACAACCCATGAAAGATTACTACTACTACATTAGCTCTAGATTATTAAATATGGTTTTCTGTGGGCGAGCAGATGGCAACTACTGGATGGCATATGTTCTGTATCAGAAACTAGAGCTGATGTGGTCTATCCAATGTAATTTTCTGAATCAGCACCCCCAAATAACCAAACCGAATCTAAAGTTGACCAAAAACCGATTTGTAACCCCTTTGGTTATAATGTTGGAGCAATACATTTGCTCTAAGTTTTAGCCCTTCAAATCTCTGAAGCTAAATAACAGAAACTGAGCAACAAAACTCACAATGTTTGGAGCTCTCAAATTTGGACTACAATCGTAAATGGATTTAATGTGTCACTGACACAGAAGTCATTAGTATCCATTGGGTCAAACTTCTTAGGAAGCACTTAGTTTAGCCCTTAGCTGGTGCTCAGTACATTTTAAAATCTTTCTCCTCCCTTTTTACATTGCCTGTATCAAAAACCATGGTTATTGCTGGAAAATGGGTCACTGGAATATTGTAGAATAGATGCCTAGGATGTTGCATCTCAAAGGTCTGAAAATAAAAGGATTGGTTTTCCGTAGCGGGTACAGGGCTGTTTGCCAGTGGCAAAACCTGTTTTTAGCCCAATAACTGATTTCTAGTTTGGAAAAGGGTTTGGGAGAGTGTCATATTTTAGCTATACATGGCATTATGGGCAAGGTACAAGGCCAGATGTAATTCTTCCCAGTTCAGAGATATCCCCTACCTGTTGCATAAACCACATCTCTGTGCATATCTACTCAAGGTGATCACCAATATAACACCAGCATGGTGAAGTGGCTTAAGTGTTAAACTATGATGCTGGAGATCAAGGTTTGAATCCATGCTTGGCCATGAAAATTCACTGGGTGACCTTAGACATGTCACATTCTCCCAGCCACAGAGGAAGCAAAAGCAGAACTTCTCTAAAACATCTTCCTAAAATAGGAATCTTCCTAAAAATGTCCCATGATAGGTTCACCTTATGCTCACCATAGGCTGGAAATGTCTTGAAAGTACACAACAACCACCATCTTTTCAGGATGCAAATCAAAGTGCACAGAATTGTGTGCCTAAATTTGTGAGTTAAACAATGCACCATGAGGATGCAAGCAACTGTTTCCTAAACTGCAAATCAAAACTCTAATCAGATTGATAGGGAGTTTAACTTTTTAAAGCATTAGGCTGGCATTACATTGAGGTCAGAGCTTGGAAGAAGTTGTTTTTCAAGACCACAATTTCCAGACTCCACTAGCTCAGAAACCCTAGGACTTCCCAAGCTCCTGGCATAAGCTCTGGAATGTCAAATCTTCAAGATAAATAGTCGAGCCAACCAGAAATCAAGGAGACACCCCTTTTAGATGATCTGCCATTCCTTTCCCTGACCTGCTGTTCTGCAAGCCTCTTCTGTATCTCTTGGTCGTCACAGATGTCGTAAACAACAGGCTTGGAGAGCTCAGACTCAATGCGGGCCAGCCAGGTGCGAAGATTACTCATGTTTTTGTCCAGCTGCTGTATGAATGTAAAAGTCTCCTTCAGCTTCTTCACCCTGGAGAATGGGGCAAGACAAAGGACAAAAGCAGAAGGTGATGATGAAACATGCCAAAAAGGGTATAAAATGATCTTATGCTCTACTTTCTGCTTTGCTTAAGTATGTTTTCCAAGATTCATTTACTTTGAATGTCAAATGAAACATGCCCAGCTCCTTAAGCCCTATGAGGAGTGGCTTAAGGAGCTGGGCATGTTTAGCCTGAGGAAGAGAAGGCTGAGAAGAGATATGATAACCATGTATAAATATGTGAGAGGAAGCCACAGGGAGGAGGGAGCAAGCTTGTTTTCTACTTCCTTAGAGACTAGGACGCGAAACAATGGCTTCAAACTACAAGAAAGGAGATTCCATCTGAACATGAGGAAGAACTTCCTGACTGTGAGAGCCGTTCAGCAGTGGAACCCTGGAGTGTGATGGAGGCTCCTTCTTTGGAAGCTTTTAAACAGAGGCTGGATGGCCATCTGTCGGGGGTGATTTGAATGCAATATTCCTGCTTCTTGGCAGGGGGTTGGACTGGATGGCCCAAGAGGTCTCTTCCAACTCTTTGATTCTATGATTCTATGATTGTCCTGGATGTTGGCAATAGATAAAGAACTGCCTCTTTTTGAACCTCCTTGGCATCTGACACTTGAATACGATTCAGTGGATGCTTTGGATGGGCGCATTAATTTCTTGGAGAGGTGTCATTTCAGTGTAGGAAATGGTGTGTGCTTTTCACGCATGCTATGGTAAGTGTCCAATGCAACTGCTTCCTATTTTGTTGGAAATTTGCACACCCAGAAGCCGCAACTGATAATAGGTTTAACAACGTAAGTACCTGGGCATCCATGAGACATGATTATGGGCTAACAAAAATGTAAATGGTGCAGTAGGAAGACCCTGGAAGAATTACATTATTCTATTCTATTCTTTTCTATTCTGCCTTTTCTTTCTTTTAGGAGACTCAAAACTTTAACTTTTGGCCGCTCTAGTCCACAAAAAATTAACAATTTGTAAATTCTCAGGGATAAAGAATATTTAGGCACTCTGAGGTTTGTTACGTAGGAAATAGGTCCACAAATACATCTTAAACATGAAGCTGGCCCTTCCATTATGCAGACTGAGGCATCCGGCTTAGAGATGCTGATTTTGGGTGTGACTGAATTTTTTAGCTGCCAGAAGCAGGAAAACATGACTGTGAGATTTTCTGCTTCAGGTGTCATAATATATAAGTGGTAAAAGTGCCCCGCCTCCATCAACTCAACCATATTACACTTGCTATGCTCACATTCCTAATAAAGGAGGAGCTCAAAACCATATCTTAAGATACAAAGAATGCCAAAAAAACCACAAGTCTCCAAGCAGAACCATGTAGGAATTTGTTGCCATTATGAAAATTGTGTAATTAGTGCTGATGGAAAAGCAAACCCCAAATGGAAAGCCAGCATGGTGCCGCCTTCAGTTGCTCCCCCTTACATTGCTTCATAATGCTAATTACCTCTGCAGACAGGCTGGCCCAATTAACTAATTTCCTACATATGCCGACTGGCATTTTATTAGATCCCCTCCATGCTCACAATAAAACCAAAGAAAAATAAACTGGATGGTTGAAAGAACCCTTTTTAGATTGGTGAGATTAAGAGTCATGGATCCTCAGCAACTTTGGTGTGAGGTCACAAAAGCATTCCCGTTTCAGCCAAATGTATAGAACATGCGACTCTGGAATCTGAGAAAAATATATGTCCTGAAAGCTGGCAAACCCTACTTCCCCTAAACTGATTGTATTGATATAGATCAATGCTGAAGGATATTTATTAATTATTATTTATTTATTTGCGGTATTTGTATACCACCCCTCTCAACTCCGAAGGGGACTCAAGGTAGTTCACTGTGTTGGCAACAATTCAATGCCATCAGTAAAAGAGAGTATAAAACATCAGAATTGACCCCTGATAAAACATCAAACATTAGTAAACCCAGCACATAGAATCATAGAATCATAGACTCAGAGTTGGAAGAGACCTCATGGGCCATCCAGTCCAACCCCCTGCCAAGAAGCTGAAATATTGCATTCAAATCACCCCTGACAGATGGCCATCCAGCATCTGTTTAAAAGCTTCCAAAGAAGGAGCCTCCACCACACTCCAGGGCAGAGCGTTCCACTGATAATAAAATCACATATCACACAAAGACACAGTTGTTGTCTGTAAACAGTCCTGGGTCATTGCATTTTCAACTTTAAATATTCTTAAGATAGGTTGAACACTTGGTTCCACAGCCAGATCTTTAGCTGTCTCCTAAAGGTCAGGAGGGAGGGGGCCAACCTGATCTCACTGGGGATTTCCACAGCCATGGGGCCACCACCGAGAAGGCCCTGTACCTCGTCCCTCATATCATTCCTCTTTCAGTCCCTTCTATCCTAGTGTTGGTAAGGAGTCCATGCAATCTCCATCACTGTTAGATGCAGGTGTAGTGTCTGCTATCAACCCTTAACAATTGTGGTATTGTCTTAATTGGTATTCTCCCTATAGGAATCTCTAGGACCTCCAGTGCAACTCTATCATTAATGCCTGCCAGAGGTTGACCACTGAAGCTGGATCTACACAGCCATATAATCCAGTTCAAAACAGATAATCTGGGTTTTATATGGCAGAGTTACACTGGAGTACAGAAGAGATTCCTAGAGAAAACACTTCTCTTGTCACCTGTAGGTTCTCCAGCATGATCTCACCATCAACATCTGGAGGACAGTTCACTTTTACAACAATCTTTGCTTCAAATGCTCCAATGACAATACAGGACTCTTGGATTATCTACTATAGCTACATATAACTCAGTGCATCAAGAGTCTATATACCTTAGCACCTGAACCTGGAAATCTTGACTCTTTCTTCCAAAGCTTACACACACGGCTGGAGTCACACTTAAAAATGTACCTGTTCTGACTTACATACAAATTCAACTTAAGAACAAACTTACACAACCCATGTTGTTCTTAACTTGGGGACTGCCTATACAATGAAATCTGTTATACACCTTAGTTACATCCTATTGCAATTACTGTAACACACGTTATCTGAGGATGCCTTCAAAGAGTTTGAAATGTATTGTCAAAGGCTTTCATGGCTGGAATCACTGGGTTGTTGTGTTTTCCAGTCTGTATGGCCATGTTCCAGAATCATTCTCTCCTGACATTTTGCCTGCATCTATGTCAGGCATCCTCAGAGGTTGTGAGGTCTCACAACCATAAATGCTGGTGAAATGTGAGGAGAGAATGCTTCTGGAACATGGCCATAATACCCGGAAAACAAACAGAGGCAGAAAGGAAGGAGCGAAGGGTTAGGGTTTGAAATTTTCAGCTATTCAAAGAGATGCACCCAGGTTGTTAACTACAACTAGTTATAGGGATCAAGTATCCTCCTTGTTACAGTAATTCCATTAGCTACCAGACAGTTTCAATTCAAAGTGTTAGCCATGACCTATAAAATCCTATACAGTTCACATCTCGGTCATCATTTGTTGTTGATGTTACTTTGAAATATTTGTGTTTGTAAATTCCTTTTGATTCTATTTATGTTTTACCTTTCACTTTTTCTGTGTTCTAATGATATGGAAGTTTATCTGTTTTTTTTTTTTAATTTAGGAAACTGCTCTGAATCCCTATAATAAGTTCTTGTGGGTTTTTTCGGGCTATAAGGCCATGTTCTAGAGGCATTTCTCCTGACGTTTTGCCTGCATCTATGGCAAGCATCCATAGAAAATCCAACAAATGCTACGTTCAGCAAAGGACAAGAGGGATCCTCTCACCTCTGCAGGAGTCTACCGTATTCCATGCAGCTGTGGACAAGTCTACATAGGGACCACCAAACGCAGCAGCATTGCCCAAACACGAATCAAGGAACATGAAAGGCACTGCAGACTACTTCAACCAGAGAAGTCAGCCATAGCAGAGCACCTGATGAACCAGCCTGGACACAGCATTTTATTTGAGAACACAGAAATGCTGGACCACTCTCACAACCACCATGTCAGACTACACAGAGAAGCCATTGAAATCCACAAGCATGTGGACAATTTCAACAGAAAGGAAGAGACCATGAAAATGAACAAAATCTGGCTACCAGTATTAAAAAAAAACCTCTAAAATTACAACAGCAAAACAGCAGAGAGGAAACAACCAGGCACATCTTAACACCTCTCAACAAAAGATTTTCCCAGGCTCAGCGAGGCCTTCAAATACTAATGAAGGTGGTCAGTTGAAACATTCACACCTAGCTCCAGCAGAGAAGAGCTCTTAGCCCCACCCCAGCCATTCCACAGATATATAAACCCATTGTCCTAATTCCAACAGACCTCACTACCTCTGAGGATGCTTGCCATAGATGCAGGCGAGACGTCAGGAGAAATGCCTCTAGAACATGGCCCTATAGCCCGAAAAAACCCACAAGAACCTAGTGATTCCAACCATGAAAGCCTTCGACAATACAATCCCTATAATGCTTGGTGAATCTTCTCAGATTAGGAAAGTATGCTTTCTCTGTATGTTTATGAATAAACATATGCATGTGTGTTTGTACTGACTGTAGTAGTAGCTTCATCATTGGTTTAGTAATTTGGGAGACCAGGGTTTGAGATCCTATCAGTTACAGAAATCTTCTGATCCTTCACGGGCAAGTCACACTCTCGGCCTTAGAGGAAGGGAAAGGCAAATCTCTTGTGAACATATCTTGCCAAGAAAACCCCGTGACAGCTTCGCTTTAGGGTTATCATAAATTATAATCCACTTGAATATACAACAGAAACAACACAGAGTATGTGTGTGACAACAGCAAAAAAAATTATGGTGCATATGCTGTATTGAAGTATAGTCCCCCCCCCCCCCAATATTCTGAGTAATAATATAAATGTATTTACTAGAACATTTATTTTATTTTTTGAAACCACGGGCACTGATTTAATTTATCTGTCACCCTTTATCAAGAATAGTTTAGGTCGCTTTTGAAATCTTATCCAATTTAGAATTTATGTGAGAAGACATCTGCACATTCTCACTGAAATGTACTGGATAGCTTGTATTTAATGTTGCACTGCTTGCAATTGTTTCTCTTTAGGCCCACGACCATCACATTTATTCAGTTTTTGCACTGCCTTTCTTTTCAGAAGCTATGAAGGTGACATATATTATTCCCTTTCACCATTTTATCATCACAACAAACATGTGAAGCAGTTCAAATGGACAAAAAGAGAGTGGAGCAAATAATTGCCTTTCATGAATACTGGCTCTTATTATTTTTGCAACCACATTCTTCAGTTATAGAAAAACAGACCAGTAGTCTTGGAATCAATGGTTTGCAAATCAGACGAGATGAAATGGCTGCAAAGAATCAAGAACAGATACCCATACAGTGCCTTTTGCAATTCATTTTTAAAAATTCACTGACAATGCCAACGCCAGTGTAAAAATAAAGGTTTGTGTTTTCACTTTGATGGAGGATAACACATTTTATTGCAGTATCAGTATGTATTTCAGTAAAGAGATCATCCTAAAGTGGGAGCTGATATTTAATTTAGTGTTGATAAATAGGCTGTGAAATTCAAGCATCAGTGCTAATCACCATGGCTGAGTATAATTACATCTGCAGCTCTTAAAAAGGAACAACCAGCCATTTGGATCTGGAAGCAGTCTGGGCTTTCTCAATGGCAGACGGTATCCGTCTTCCCCAACTCCCCAAAAGGCTGAAAAGGTATTAATCACTGGAAAGCATCGAACTCCAATCTTATAAAGGTCTGGTTTTTATATTTTAAAGAGATGGTGGATTTAACATGGCTCCCCATGAACAATGCAGGCACCATGCCACTCCAACCTTTGTGCCAATGGATTCTACTATATAAACATTATATGCAATGTTTAACACAAAGAGAAGGGCTGCAAAACAAAACTAAACACACAAAACCAAATTAAAATAAACCAGAAGCATTATGTCTGTCCATTCATTTACTTACACTGCAGCAGCTGCTAAGCTGCTCTGACAGCGGTGGAGAAAGGAAACAGTTAATGTAACATGGGTGGGGGTAAGTCAGCTCCTGAATGCCATTTATTCCCATTCTATGGTCTGCAATTCCCCACCCCAATCCTCCCTTAGCCTGTCAAAGACAAATTTACCCACTGCACACACACACAAAGACACACACACACACATCCATCCAGGCTGGCTCTCAGTCTGGGTCCATCCCCCAAGATGCATCATCCCCTTTTGGCAATAGGCATTTCTATTCTCACCCGACCCCTTTGATGATCAGAAAGGCACTTACTGTTTATAAGGGAAAACCATTCCTTACAGCTTTCTCAACCCGAAGCTGCAGGCAGAGCATCTAAGGGAGCACACACAGCACTCGGGGAAAAGGAAACCCCTCCTCTACAGATGCCCTATTTAATAACACTACCTTAACAACTCCTATAGAAAGGAAAGGAGAGAAAAAACACAGACCTCTTCCGCCTCTTCTAAGCCCCCAGGCAGGGAGTTAGATGCATGGATACACACAGAGACACACACTCATGCACACAGATGGAAACACACACTCCCTGAATATCCTTCCTGCAAAGCGAATGCCGCTTTCCTCTTTTCTGCTGTATTCTGACTTGCCAATAACACTCCACTATTCTGCTCAAAAGCTTGAAAACTGGCAATAAACAAACAAACAAATAAATAAATATCAGAATGACTTCATTTCCGTTCACCAGAAACAATGTGGGATGGGGTGAAGGTAAAGATCATCCTGAGGATGTGATAAAAGGTAAATAATGTAATTATCATTCTCTTTAAAAGTTGATTTACAAAAAGTGCTGCCCAAGGTGACTGTGAATTTTGTTTTGTGTCAGGAGCAACTTGAGAAACCGCAAGTTGCTTCTGGTGTGAGAGAATTGGCCGTCTGCAAGGATGTTACCCAGGGGATGGCCTGGTGCTTTTTTTGTTGATGTTTTGCCATCCTTGTGGGAAGCTTCTCTCATATTCCCACATGGGGAGCTGGAGCTGACAAAGGGAGCTCATTCGCGCTCTCCCCAGATTCGAGCCTCCGACCAGTCGGTCTTCAGTTCTGCGGGCACAAGGGTTTAACCCATTGCGCCACTGGGGGCTCAGACTGTGGGTGATCAATACTTCTCTATCAGTTCTCTATCCGTTCAATTATTCTGTGTACAAAAACACACATAAAGAAACGGAGCAAGGCAAGAAGCATATTAGCTCCATGGATCACATCAAAGGTCTGAAAGAACTGAAGCTGCAGCCTTTGCCCATTTAAATATTGGAAATGCAACACAGCAAGAAAAGAAACTCAGGCAACCCTATTACAGAGTAAGTTGCAGTTTCTATCTAGAGCAGAGCTCCTTATACTTTTCTACTCATGACCCCTTTTGGCCTGAGAAATTTTTTTTGCAGGTATATAATGTAGGTATAATAATCAGACATTTCCTGATGACAAATCAGCATATGCAAGGCTTGCTAAACAGGCTGATTTTCCGTTTTATGAAGTACAGCTGAAGCATCTTCTGCAGTGTCCACTGGAAACACTCAACAACAGATTTATGATACAGCCACTAGATAACATTCAGAAACCTTTTACTGTTGCCAATTTTTTCAGGTTCCCAAAACTAAAAGAATTTGGGTTCAGGGCCCACAGTTTAAAAAGAAGTGGTATAGTATTTTCCTGACGCCATTTATTCAGAGGAGGTTTGCTGCCATTGCTTTCACCTGAGGCTGAGAGAGCGTAACTCAGTGAGTTTCAATGGTTGCGGAAGAGTCAAACATTCGACCAAGCAGGCTCATCCTACTAATATTAGGGCAAGAAAAAAGAAAACCAGATGCAGAAATAATTCTAAAAGGCAAAGAAGCAGCATAATACTACAAAAGGTGCCCTTTCTCATTATGATGTCCGCATCACATTTTGCACCTGCCCTTTTCATTTTGCTTGTCATTAAGGGGAAAACGAAAAATAATGAAAAGCATAGGCAGAGATTTGCTAAATGTCATATTTCAAATTTAGCATTTATTCAAAATCACAATCTGTGTAAAGGCAATGGTTGGGAGAGACATTTAAATTATGCTAATTTGCATAATTTTAGTTCATTTGGCAGACAGGAGTTCTACAGTCTTTGTGGTGAGAGTTCATTTTAAAATATTTCTTACAGGAACAGAATTTATGGCAGGCATCATAAGATGTATAGAGATGAGGTCTCATGGTGATGGAAGTGGATTCTTAGTAGAAAGGAAACAAAACAATGGTCTTCCCAACGTGGTTAATCCAAAATATGCTAATCCCTAAGTAAATGAAGCACGCTATGGCCCTCCTACTAACAAACATGCAGACACTGTTATGCTCATACACATTATCTCCAATTAATTTCAACAGAACAAGAAAATAAGTTATAAGGTTGCCTTAAGGCTTAGCTATCACCATAGGTCGGTAACTACTTGAAAGTTCACTCAACGACAACAAATGCTACAAAGGCTATTGGATAGATTTGTGGGACTGATCCACCCAGTTTCCCATTTTCTCCCCTTTGCAGTACTCTAGATTTCCCATTTCTGCCAACCCATAATGACCCATATCAGGGTTGCTAAGCTATGAAACCTTCAGAAAAATTAGAACTCCCCGCCCCCTCCGCCAAAATAGTTTTTTTTTTAATTGCACAGGTTACAAGTCCTGATCAGTACTGCCTGAGTAAAATGCATATTGTTCTGAGCTTCTCATATACTTACGATATCTGCCATGCATATAAATGCAGGAATGCAAGCAGTGCTTCTTTATCTTATTGGATAAACAGCATGGTTGAACTTTGGACAGCAGTGCATGCCTTTTCCCAGGAATACATAAATATTTATATACTAATACAACAGGGCAAAGGAACCATAACACCCCAGATTCCATCTGATCTTGGCAGCTATCTAAGATCAGACCTAGTTGGTAACTGTATGGGAGACCACCAATAAATACCAGATGCTTTAGGCTATATTTCAGAGGAAGGAAGTGGCAAAAACACCTCTTAAGTATTCTTTGCTTAAGAAAGCCATATTAAATTCATAGGACCACTGTAGGTTGACTGACAACTTCGAAGGCACAAAGACACACATATCCAAAATGGCTAGTTAGGCTACTTTATAGTGTGGTGTGACCAAGCAAACAAAAAAGGAGGAAAATGAAGGTCTCTTCTTCAAGTGTTTGCAATCTTACAATCCAAATTTAACGACTGAGAAGCTGAACAAAGAGAGAGTATTAGGGGAAAATAACAAAGGCACCTTACACAAAAATTAAGATAAAGTCAACTAAGTGACAATATTAATAGAAATGCATAACTTATTTGAATAGGAACCGCTGATTTAGCTGGCAATGGCCAGATCAGGACAGTGGAATCGTGGGAGATAATTAATCCTTTACTTCTCTCATGTTCCCAATTCTAATCAGAAGATTTTTTGAGCTTTTGAAATGGACTTCCAATGGTTCCAATAGAAGTTTTTCTCCAATTACAGATAGTTCCTATAGCCGAGACACTTCTCAAATCCTCCAACTAGCATGGTTGGAAGCATCTAAGAATTTCAGTCTCTAAGAGTAACATTTACAAGGTCTGGCAAATTTTACTGCAAGTTTTTGAAGATTCAAGTGATGACCTTGCCATTCATTCAAGAGTTTAGTGTTCCAATGCCAGAATTTCTCCATGTTTGGACAATGGAAAAGATGCACCCTTGCAAACTTTTACAAAACAACAAGGAGTAACTCCATAAGCTCAAACTAGGAAACAGAGTTGCGCAGTGGAAGTGTGCTGGGCCCATAACCTTTTTTTGTTAGGGTTAGGGAAAACTACCAAAAACCGCAGAGCATCCAAATTACAAACAGGATACTTATAGTTGAGCATTCAGCTCACAGCTAGCAGAGCATGAAGTGCCGTGGCTGTAAAGAATTTAGAGCTTTGGAGACAAATATGCAGAATCCAATCTTTATAAATTACAAAAGGTTTATTTACAAAAAATAATAACAAATAGATATATTCCAACTGTCATTCAGGAGTCAGGGGAAGGGATCATCTCAGTCTATTCTAAAGCTAACTAACTGTCCCTCATTGAGGACTGGAGGCTTGGGCAGTGTGCAGTTGAATTCCAACAGCTATTATTACAGACACTCCTCAAATCCTCCAGCCATTATGGTTGGGATATTCTGAGAATTTCATTCTCTAAGAGTAACATTTACAGGGTTTAGCAAATTTGACTGCAAGTACTCCTCCATCGCATTAGGGTGTGGTGAAACTACAGTTACATCACCATAGCTCCATTTTTCCGGTCATGCCAATCTGTTTTGGGTCCCTGCACTAATTATCTCTTATAGGATGAATGACCTTTTATCAGGAATTCTGAAATCTGAAATATTCCCAAAACCAAAATTGTGGCTGAAGTAACAACGCCCTTGCTTTCAAATTGTTCAATATACATAAACTTGGTTTCATGTGCAAAATTATTTAAAACATTGCCTGAAATTACCCTCAGGCTATATGTATAAGGTGTTCATGAAACATAAATTTATTTATTTATTTGTTTATTTATTTATTATTCAAACTTATATGCCGCCACTCCCCTAGGGCTCGGAGCAGCTTACAAAACAAACTGGAATTTAACACAAATTAAAACAACAGCTCAAAGATAAAAGCCTGTTGAAACAAATATGTCTTACAAGCCCTGCGGAAGGCTGATAAGTCCCGCAAGGCACGAACTTCTGGTGGCAGAGCGTTCCAGAGCGATGGTGCCACTACTATAAAGGCTCTGCGTCTAGTTGCTGTTAGACACAAGGTTTTAAAACTGGGAACTTCCAATAAATCTTGGTCCTCAGAACGGAGAGATCTCTGGGGTTGGTAGGGGGTGAGGCGGTCATGTTTAGACTTGGGTCCCGTCTCCAAGATATTCCATTTTGTTATGTATATGCAAATACAGGTATTCCAAAATCCAAACAAAATAATAATCCAAAATCGAAAGCAGTTCTGGTCCCATGCATTTTGGATACATGATACTCAAACTATATATTTTAAAAAATAACATATTCTCATCACATCTGGCCCTTAGATCAGCATGAAAAAACTAGTCTAACACACAAAAGGATGTCATGCAGACACATTGCGAGAATCAACTTGCAGGACTGAACACATCTCCAAAACAAACTGGAACAGCTGACAACAGTGCTTTTTAAATCTGCGATGGCATCACAAATCCTCCCCAATTCAAAATATTGCTATGTGAAAAAGATTCTCAGAAGCTTCACACGAACTCATAAATGAATTACATGTAAAACAAAACAGATGTCGATCCACATATGATTATCTTGTGGCTGCTTTCTTTTCTCTAGATATACCCTGAGTTCCCAGCACCCATCCCGGTGAGATGCTCTCCCTCCTCCAGCTGCTTCCAGGCCCAGACAAAGCCTCTGTGAAAGGCACAAGCCAAGCATGCGTCTGCATAATGGAAATGCTAAAAGGCTTGATGCAACTGGTACCATATGGCAAAGCTGAGCTTGTCTCCATGAACTATGAGAAGCATGTCATGGACTAAACACCTAATTTGTCCATCTGTCTCAAGGCATTTATTAGTTTAAGGTGATGCAAGTTGTTTACTGCAATGCACAGATTTAGCCAAGGGCTTTCTGTTTTGGTACCACTAAAGTGTTTCTAAGATTTACTTAGTGCATCACAGGTCAAGGGCAGCTTGGATCTCAAAGGGAGGCATTTTTATGTTGCTAATACAGTTGAAATTTGATTACCTTGATGCTCCTGCTCTTTGTTTTCCAAACTCCACCTGGGTGAAGGAAGAAGTGGCTTCTACCCATAACCATCTTAACTGACAACAAAAATAGCATCTCAAGACAAAGTCTAGATCTTTGATAACAACACTGGAATGCTTTCCACTCCTATATGATCTTTCTACCCTTCTGAAGCCATGTGAGCCTCGAACGTTTCCACAATATATTTTGTGCTTTTACAGTTGGTTCCCCAAAGGTATCACTATTTTGTGGGTCTTGGATTTTGCTGTACACAGTTCTTAGAGATCCTGTTCCTGCTATTATGGCAACGTCTGTCCTTAACATTTAATTAGGACAAAATGCACTTGGACTCTACTGGCATTGACATTTGTTGCTGGAATGTGCGCTTTGAAATCGTTTCTGACTTATAGTGACCCTGAGGTGACCCTATTGCAGGGTTTTCTGGGGCTGAGTGTATGTGACATGCCCAGGGTCACTCAGTGGCTTTTACTACAGCAAATTTGCTATTACTACTTAAGATTCATTTTCCACTTTTGAAGGAGTTGGTTGGACAGGAGAAAAACAGAGGAGTCAAAGGTTTGGCATACTGACTCCACAGCCCTGAGGGCATGCCAATATCTGTACTACTTTTCCAAACTTTTCCAAACTCTGGTATCACTGTATATTGGAGATGGGTGAATCCTCAAAGTGGGAGAAAATGGTGAATCATTAAGATACAAAAGGCAGTACATTTTCTGTCTCCTCCTTGTTTAATTGGCTGCTGAAAAATACGTACATTTCTCTTGTTAGAAATGTGAACCCAGATAGAAAATATAAGGTGGGGGCTGCACTGTATCAACTAAGTTTTCTTGCTGTGTATTTTCAAGTTGTTACTGACTTATGGTGAATTACCACAAGGCCTGCTTAGCAAGATTTATTCAGAGGGGATTTGTCAATGTCTTTCCTTAAGGCTGACTTGCCCATGGTCATTTAACCAACTTTTGTGGTCAAGCAGGGATTTGAGCCCTGGTTTACAAGAATCCAAGTGCAATATTTAAATAACTGCACAAGATGGGCTCAAGTAGTGTGTATACTCGAGTATAAGCCGAGTTTTTCGGCCCTTTTTAAGGCTTGTACTCCAGTCAAAATTATTTATTATTTTACATTATTATTATTATTACATTTATTATTTTATTCTATTATTATTATATTTACATTATTTTACGCTATTATTATTTTATTGCATGTATTATTTTACTCTATTATTATTACATTTATTATTTTACTCTATTATTATATTTACATTATTTTACTCTATTATTATTACATTTATTACTTTACTCTATTATTAGTATTACATTTATTACTTTAACTTATTTTAATTGTTATTACATTTATTATTTTACTTTATTTATTTATTATTATTACATTTATTTTTTTTACTTCACTTGTATACCACTTACCTCACCCCAGCGGGGAACTAAAAGTGGTTTCCAATACAATTATGGCGAAATTTAATGCCTCACATACAGAAACCTAACAATTATCAATTAAATCATAAAAACATTTATTATTTAATTTAATTTTTATCATTATTATTACATTTATTATTTTACTCTATTCTTACTATTATTATTACATTTCCATTATTTTACTCTTTATTATTATTTCTATTACATTTATTGTTTTACCCTATTTATTATTATTGGAAGCACATTTACATTGAAGAAGGTTAGATTAATGGTTTAATCAGAGTTGGGCAGTCTTATCTTAAATTGCAGTTTTATGTAAATATTCAAAAACATTTACCTACTGATGCCTCAATTAATTTAATTTTTGGTATCTATTTTTATTTTGAAATTTACCAGTAGCTGCTGCATTTCCCATCCTTGGCTTATACTCGAGTCAATACATTTTCCCAGATTTTTGTGGTAAAATTAGGTGACACGGCTTATATTTGAGTATATACGGTAATCTCTTAGGGATTTATACTAAGAACCATTTAATGAAAAGAGAATTCTGCATAAAGTTTTGTGTCAAATTGGAAAATTTTTCTGCATCAACTAATGGCAAAGGCAAACACATTTTTCTCCTTTCAAAATAAGTGTTTCCAGTGTCATGCATGAATTAAGAGCTATGCTGCTCTTCACTTACCCAGTAACACCTTTCTTATGTATTTATCCACCTGCTAAAAGGCAATTATCTCATGTTGAGTTCTTTCCCATCTTCCCTAAAACTGAAATAGTCTGCAATGTGTTTCTTTTCTTTTGCTAACTAATGATGTGTGGGAGAGGCAGACAAATGTATGATGGGATAGTGTCAAGACAAAGGCAAAGCTATCTAAACATTACCGAGAGAGGGATGAAATAGCAATACTGAGGCTCCATTTACAACAGCAACTCCAAGCAGAGCATATTTGGTTCCCTTTCTATTTCGAAACATATAACATTATTTACAGATATCAGAAGGTATGCCCCAGTCTAAATATCCTGTCATGAAGGGTTAATTCACACTAGGAATGCTACTATTGGGGTGTTTGTATTTATTTATTTATTTATTTATTTATTTATTATTTTGAACATTTTTACCCCCCCCCCCCCTCTTCTCAACCCCTGGGGGGACTCAGGGCAGCTTACAATTGGCAATAATTAAATGCCGCACCATAAAACACAGAATAACAAATATAACAATTAAACGTGAACATTAATAAAGATTAAAACAGTATACTTACACTCTGATTAGCTATTGCTCATCTGGTGGCTGTTTAGCTAGCCATCTACTAATGATTACTCTGCTTAACTTATCCAAATCCTCTTCCATGCCATAGTCAAACATTATCAATTGACCTTTAACCTGATTGCCCGAAGGCCTGGTCCCACAGCCACGTTTTAACCTTTTTTTCTAAAGGTGAGGAGGAATGACAATGACCTAATTTCCCCGGCGAGCAAATTCCACAGGCAGGGGGCCACCACCGAGAAGGCCCTGTCCCTCATCCCCGCCAAGCGTGTTTGAGACAAAGGCGGGGCCACGGGAAGGGCCTCCCCAGACGATCTTAAGCTCTGAGGTGGGACATAGAAGGAGATAAGTTCGGACAGGTACTCTGGACTGGAGCCATATAGGGTTTTATAGGTCAAGACCAGCACTTTGAATTGTGCTCGGAATTGGATCGGCAGCCAGTGGAGCTGGCACAGCAGGGGGGTGGTATGCTGCCTGTAGGACACTCCGGTGAGTAATCTAGCTGCCGCCTGTTGGACTAATTGCAATTTCCGAACAGTCTTCAAAGGCAACCCCACGTAGAGGACATTGCAGTAATCTATTCGGGATGTGACAAGAGCGTGGACCACCATAGCCAGATCCGACTTCCCAAGGTACAGGAAGTACCTTGGGAACACGTTTTCAATATTATATCAACTCCACTGACTGCCGGCCCATTTCTGAGCACAATTCAAAGTGCTGGTCTTGGCCTATAAAGCCCTATATGGCTCCGGCCCATCTTACTTGTCCAAATGTATCTCCCTCTACGTTCCGCCTCATAGTTTAAGATCCATCGGTGAGGTTCTGCTCTCGGTCCCACCAGCCTCGCAAACACGTCTGGTGGGGACGAGGGATAAGGGCCTTCTCGGTGGTGATCCCCCGCTCGTGGAATTCACTCCCCAGCGAGATTAGATTGGCATCCTCCCTCCTTTCCTTTAGGAAAGAACTGACATTGTGGTTGTGGAACCAGGCTTTTGGTTAACAGGCATAACAGCACTTTGGACATTGAACTGGACCATATGATTGTTATAATAATAGAAACGGCTATATTGTTTTAATCTATTGTGTATTTATGGTTTTATATTATTGTTTATTGTCATATTTGTGGCATCAAATTGTTGCCAGTGTTACCTGCTCTGAGTCCGCCCTCGGGGGTTGAAAAGGGCGGAGTAGAAATGTTGTAAATAAATAAATAATCAATAAATAAAATTAGAGTATTGTCCCCCAGTAAAAACTGTACCTCCCCACTGAAGTATTCTCCTCCAGTTCCCGAATTTCTAACATAGCAGCAATTTAAAACTTCACCTAAAAATTCTGAATTAGAGTTACAAGCATCCAAAGAAAAAGGGGAAAGTGAAGATATGATATGAACACAGCAAAATATCATAGTGCTCAATGGGAAAGATTTCCCTTATATTAATCTATGCAATGCTAGAAATTTGGAGATTCAAAGAAACATTTCATTTAGGGAGAATATTTATTTATTTATTTCATACACTTGTACCTCACCCTTCTCACTTCATTTTGTCCCTCCTCCCAACTACACTCCTGGTTCAGCCACTATTCAGAGGGAAACCTAACTCCAGCAAAGGCTGAAAAAGGCCGTGTTGACATTCTGTGCACCTCTCCAAATGTTTTATACACTCCATCTTAAAATATTTGGAGGCTTGCATGATTTCCACCCCTGGTGTAGACATGAATGTGTAAGATGGGCCAATGAACTCACTCAGTAGAGGGCAAAAAATAAAAGTATATGTGTGTGGGGAGGAATGTAACAGCACCTTTCAGATTAATTTATTTCAGCATGTGCTTTCATGGCCATCAGCTCACTTCTTCAGATGTACTGATGGGAGATGCATTTGAAAAAAAAAAGATTAATATCCATGAAAACTCATACCGAAATATATCAGTAAGAGGCCAACATAGCTATGTTTTTGAAAAGTCTATATAGGAGAGTTGCCTCCCCATTGAGTATATGCTTAACATTAGGCTTCAGTCAAGTAGCCAATAACAACACCTCTGGAAAACTATATCTGTAGCTTTCACAATTTACCTAGCAGACATATGGCTAAAAGAATACAAGATGGAAGTATTTCTGAGAGCTTTACATGTCACTTTTTCTGTATGAATCTATTCTGAAGGTCATCCATGTGCACTATCATTTTCAATTCTATACTATTTTTTTCTTACCGTCCTCCAATGACGTCAAAGAGATGTTGCCACCTGTCATTAATTTTGTTGAGTTTCTCATCAATTTCAGCCACTCTGCTCTTGTTGCTGTCCTTGATCAGCTGGTCCCCCATTTGCTTGAGAGGAACTAGCTTGTTTTCACTGAACATGTTGATTTCTTCCATGCAGTCCTTTAAAAATGGATTGTACTTATTATTCTTAAGTGAATGGGGAAAACGATTTTTGTACAGGATGGAACATTGGATGTTTGTGATGTGTTGGGATCCAACAAGAAAATAAACTACATATCTACAGGAGGACTAGTTCAATTTTGCCCATCTATGGTGAAAGCAAAGCAAACAGAACTATAGTTTATAATTTGTAAACAAACCAGGTTCCTATACTTCCATCTCCAAACTTTAGTCAAATTACACTAATTAACTGATGCTTTAAAGAGGATTGTGAGCTTTCCTGTGGCACGAAGTGATGGGCCTTCAAGCCTGGAAAATGATGGTTCTCTCTATGGCAAAACTGCAGTCGGAAAGTGCAGGGACTCAAGTACAAGGAAGGAAGTCAGAAGTATCAATAGCAGATAAAGATTCAAGTTAAGAGCTGAGTGCTAAGGAGAGTTCCCAGGAGAAAGAACCTGTAGCTACAGAGAACAAAAGTCTTTGTTTACAAATCAGATCTGAAAATAGATTACGCTGTTCAGAGCGATTACCTGGGAAAGTACTAGAGAAAATTCATGGGAAATGGAATGATTTCATGGGTGTCTATTAAACAGAAAGGTCAGTTCAGGCAACGTTGTGTTAGAGTGAGAAGCTAAGCCTGAGTTCTCTGGTTTCTGGTCCAAGTCAAGCCTTGGTTTTGGATTTAATATATCCTGGAAGTTTTATATGTTCCTGTCCATGTACTACTGTTCAAGTTTTTACTAGTTATACCTTCTTGCTTGTGGGCTTATGCTGTACCTGTGTTTTCTGGCTGTTTCTGGACTTTGTCACCTCTGGAACCTTATGAGACATTTGGATTATTGCTTTATTAGCATCTGCTGCTAAACCTTTTTGGGTTATATTTCTTCCTTTCTTATCCCTGCTTTTTATATGCTTTAATGTGTTTTGACAAAAAACTGTTTGCTTCTATTCCTGTATTCCTGGACTGTTGTGTGATGCAGTGGTCAAAGGTGTTTCTAGGCAACACACATCTTTCTTCTTCCATCCTGCTTGAAAAAAATCTTCATTGGAAAAGACGGATATTTATTTCAATGGATTATGGTGTAGCTTTTTGATAAATACCATATTTCTTCGATTGTAAGACACCATCAATTGTGAGATGTACCACCAACAAAAATACATAAGATACACCTGCAATTCTAAGATGCACCCAATTTTTAGAGATGTTTATATGGTGGAAAAGTGTGTATACAGTATCATATTTCCCTCCGAAGTATAAGAAATGGGGATTTCAGCACAAATACTCAATATACTGTGAAGAGGGTGTTGGGCCTAACATTAATCTGTGTATGGGAAATAGTGGAAATTTATCTAAGAGCTAATCCTTAGTCGTCCCAGCAAAGGTGCTTCATTGAGCAGCATTTTTAAAAAGTTAATCCTGAAATTTAGTCCCTGCTCCTTGCGACTTATTAGTAATCTATACTTTTCTGGTTCATTTGCCTGCACAAAAATATCAGCTTCAGTCACATAGAGCCATATATAGAGATATACAAAAAGACATATAGAAAAAGGCTCCATAGTTTTCTCCTACTTGATCACTTAGGGGACACTTCTCACATCCCACAGAAGACACAGGGTTCTTGCCATCTACACATTTCTTTGGTCCTTGGCTTTTTAAAGGAAAGAAGAGGACCAAAATAAAAATCTTTCAAGGCTTACACTTGTGGCTGCCTGTTGTCTTTATTATTGAAAGGTGGGCTGCACATTTGCAAGGCTTTCTATACAGCAAAGGGACAAGAAACCTAGTCTGCAAGAATCGGCTCACCTTCTCCAACTTGTCTATCATGTCTTCAATGCTGATGTCGCCTGACTGAAGCACTTTGCTCTCCATCTGCACCAACCAAGAGCAGAGCTCTTTGTTCTTTTCGTTGAACACAATCCAGGCGTTAAGTCGGTCCTCTATCTCTTGCTTACGCAGAGAAACCTATGGAAAGGGAGACATATGACAGCTGTTTCACTTGCAGCCAAAGCTTTCAAAGATAGGCATGACTAAAAATACGCTACAGTGTTCTTCCAACCATGGATGGTGTCAGCAGGTTTTACAACAAAAGGGCGCATTCCCAAACATTTTTAAATTGTTTTAAAAAAGAAATATCTTTTCAAATGTAAAATCTTCCTGCAACTGGTGAACGAGATGATAAGCAAATGCCTTGCATCTATCAATGTTATTATTATTATTATTATTATTATTATTATTATTATTTGAAACACAACAAGATGAATCCACAGCAGACAAGATCACTCTGCTGGCTGTTGTATTGGATTATACGTCGCACACTTCCCAAAAGTTTAGGACTGTGTGATGTATCAGCGAATAATGCATGCAGATTCCAGTAAGGTGGCCTTCTGCAGCTGGCAGATGGTAATCTTTTCAGCACCCATTGTGTTTAAGTGCAGGCCAAGGTCTTTAGGCACTGCACCCAGTATGCCGATCACCACTAGGACCACCTTTACTGGCTTCTTGTTGTTGTTGTTGTTGTTGTCCCAATTATGTGATTGGGACTCTGTATTCATTGTTCAGTAAGGAACAGTGGAGAAAAAAGTCTGCTATGTGTGTGTTTTGGAACACGGGTAGTAGTACTAACTATTTCTTTGGTTCAGAGAGACTGCATCCATATCCCTTCAAACAGGTCTTTTAAATCACTTAGATTTGACTGTGGGTTTTTTTTTTCTGTGTCAGGGGTGACTTATGAAACTGCAAGTCACTTCTGGTGTGAAAGAATTGGCCGTCTGCAAGGATGTTACCCGGGGATGCCTAGATGTTTTACTATCTGTGGGAGGCTTCTCTCATGTCCCCGTATGGGAAGCTGGAGCTGACAAACGGGAGCTCACCTTTTTGACAGATCAGGCACACTGATCACTTCATCCCAATCTTTCCTGCTACATTTGAATTTTGTATTCACAATTAAATTTGCATCTATACAAAAAAAGTATATGCATATTTTATGCAAACCTATCCCCCCCAACTGCTTTATTTTTGTTGTTGAGATTATTCACTTCTGCTGTTGCAGTTACTGAAGCATCTAAGCTGTCACTCATCTGTTCTTTCCTTATTGTTGTTATCACTATTGATGATGAATACAAATTGTCATGCTTCCCCACCTGCTTTGGTTTACAGATGGCTGTAATTTTTTCCACACTGTGATGGTGATTTTAGCCCCTGCCTGTGCTAAATCCCTGACCTTTGTAGCTCCCTTGAAAGTGTCTGGCCTGTTTGTTTTCCAGCCTCTTCCATGGGAGCATCTGCCTGGTTAATTCTGCCATTCTCCAGGACAGCTGCACTGACGTGCTTTGAAATGCTTGCAGTGGCTGGGACTATTCCATCAATTGTTTCTAAGTAATATGTTTCTGTTAGGCTCTCTGGCTTAGGCTTACCTTTGAGAAAGTAAGAGGGGCATTCTGAGGAGATGTTATTTGCCCTTACAAATATTTCATCTCTCAGTATTTTCAAGATTAGTCCAATGAAACATTTGCTTGAAGACTATTTGATTGTCATGATCGCTAAACTATCTATCAACCCATCCAATTAAAGCCTTAGGTGTAAAAACATAATATTGTTGGAAATAGCAAACTTCTAGAATCATAGAATCATAGAATCAAAGAGTTGGAAGAGACCTCATGGGCCATCCAGTCCAACCCCCTGCCAAGAAGCAGGAATATTGCATTCAAATCACTCCTGACAGATGGCCATCCAGCCTGTTTAAAAGCTTCCAAAGAAGGAGCCTCCACCACACTCCGGGGCAGAGAGTTCCACTGCTGAACGGCTCTCACAGTCAGGAAGTTCTTCCTCATGTTCAGATGGAATTTCCTCTCTTGTAGTTTGAAGCCATTGTTCCTTGTCCTAGTCTCCAGGGAAGCAGAAAACAAGCTTTCTCCCTCCTCCCTGTGGCTTCCTCTCACATATTTATACATGGCTATCATATCTCCTCTCAGCCTCCTCTTCTTCAGGCTAAACATGCCCAGCTCCTTAAGCCGCTCCTCATAGGGCTTGTTCTCCAGACCTTTTATCATTTTAGTCGCTCTCCTCTGGACACATTCTACAAGCTTCCTATACTAGTTATCTATTACATATATAATTCAGATTGCTTACTATATTGTATATTCCACCTTGTCTTCTGTGCTATGTTAATAATATAATATAATATATTGTATATACATATAATGTTTATAATATTATAATGTAATGCAATATAATACTACTAATAATATATTATAATTATATATTTATATTACATGTAATATTACTAATAATATTACACTATAATTGTATAATACAATATTGTAATAATTAATTCTGATAGTGTACTATGCTAATAATATAATATATTGTATGTGTATATATATCTTGTAAGCCACTCTGAGTTCCCTTCGGGGTGGGAAGGGTGGCATATAAATGTCGTGTGTGTGTGTGTGCGCACGTGCGTGTGTGTGCGTATTTTGGTATGCAGTTTTCCCTTAACTCTATGTTGCTTGAGGTTGTGGGAGGGACTGCAGATTATGTGATCAGATCTGAGACTATTCAGACTGAGACTCCATTTTAGAAGTAGTAGTTGTATTGTATTGTCAGTGTTTAGAGTGTGTTCAGCAACGTATTAGACTGAAGAGAGTATTGTGTTAATCTGTATGCAACAGAGAAGAGACTGCAACAGAATGCCTTAGAGAACTTACTGTTTAAAAATTCAACTGATAAGCAATGTACCTGTATGCTAAATACATGAAGTCTGTAAGTAAGCCAACTATGTTATTTTAATGAAGACTACTTATTTTTGTCTTTTGAGAGCATGATTTATAAGTAATACGTTTTAAGGGAGAGCAGATGTTTTTGGGCAACTGAAATAACACTTCTGAAGATCTGCTATATATTTTGTACACTGGCATCAATCTAATAACTGATAAACCTAAATCGCCTTGCATGGATGCTAATGGATATATACCACTAAAGAGAAGAAGTTTTTAGCTGGGAAGATCATACTTTACAAAAAGGTTATGATCATTCCAAATGGTGTGAATGCCAGTTAATCTCCACAAAGGTCACACTTTCAAAAGGCTATGGAGATTCTGGTTTTCCAAAAATTATAGAGTTATGGAAATCTGTAAAATCATATAATAGAATCCAGAAATATGCAACTAATGCTTCTTGCCCTAATTTTTCAAAGGTCCAAGCTTACCTTTAATACTTAAGACTTTAATATAACTATACACTGCATCTGAAGATGGGGATTTATATCCATGACAGCTCATGCTAAAATAAAGATCAGTTAGTCTTAAAGGTGCAGCCACATTCCTTTTATTCTCACCTTCCTTCCTCTATTTTACAAATATCCTTGAGTAGTATTCACCTGATACTTCCCAAATCTGAACATGAGGAAGAATTTCCTGACTGTGAGAGCCGTTCAGCAGTGGAACTCTCTGCCCTGTAGTGTGGTGGAGGCTCCTTCTTTGGAAGCTTTTAAACAGAGGCTGGATGGCCGTCTGTGAGGGGTGATTTGAATGCAATATTCCTGCTTCTTGGCAGAATGGGGTTGGACTGGGTGGCCCATGAGGTCTCTTCCAACTCTTTGATTCTATGAAATAAGCCTTTTACTTCTTTGCTATCTCCATGCAACAAAACGAAGACCACACGTTGATCCTGTTTTTCTGGCTACATTTAACAAATGGTAGCCCCAGATGGACATATCTCCATCTATACTGAAAAAAAGGCATCCAACTGAAGAAGTGTTGTGATGCATATGGGGATGCACATTCCAATGGGCATGTGCTCCCTTTAATGAAAAGGGAGTATTTAAAGAAGAAGGCCAGAGTGAATCGACCTAATTCAAGGTATAACACACATTGAAAAAACATTATTTGTACTACATGTAAATTTAGGTCAAACCATTATGAAGTATTTCCCTGTACAAGGCTGGATTACAAATTTTGCAACAAAGTAGGGGTTGTCCAATTATGAAAATTGGTAATTGGACTCTAAAGGATCAGGGTCAAAGGATTTATTTCTTGTCATTTGATAAGCTTCCTCAGCACTGTGATGGCGAAACTAAAGAAAGAAAATTCCCCGTTTGAACCTGGTTCTTGCAACAAACTCATTAAATGGCTATACGAAAGGCCT
Source organism: Anolis sagrei (assembly GCF_037176765.1). Lineage (NCBI taxonomy): Eukaryota > Metazoa > Chordata > Lepidosauria > Squamata > Anolidae > Anolis > Anolis sagrei. Next base: position 330,568,436 of record NC_090021.1, read on the forward strand.
CACTGTTTCAGTTTGTTCTCCCACTGGGTATAATAATATGGACCTGCTTTACAGGATGATATGGTGCATATAATGCACTTTGAAGGTGTGAAAGAAGCAATATAAAAATATTAAAACATCATCACCTTCACCAAAAGCGTCAACAACAATCACGTGTCTTGAGATGGTAAATTCCAGTAGAAAGGCATTTGGTATAAATATTTTCACTGCTTCTGTCTCGTATTAATGTAGGTCAGCTCTCCTTATTCAGGTGAAAATATAAAAAGAGTTGTGCTGGATCAGACCAAAGGCCCATCTAGGGATGTATCTACCTCACGCAATTATGGGAACACTGATTACCACTTTAACTACCACAGTTACATCCTGTGGGATTCTGGGATTTGTACTATAATGAGAAATTTGCACTTATTCACTTAGATTTTTTGAAAAGAGATCTTTAGCAGTTTCAAAACTACACATCCCAGGATTCAAAATGACAAGGTGATAGCAGTTAAAGTTATATATGACCTTCTAGGTATGAGTAAATCCAGGCTCAGGATTTTGTTCAAACTATGGCCAACGAGAACTTTCCCATTTGGAAATACTGCCTCTGCTACAGAAGGAATTGGCATTATGTTGATCTATGATTTCCATCATCTTGAGAACTGACTAAGGCTTGACTGATTTTCATATTGGCTGGAGATGATAGGAGATGCAGTCCCAACCCAATTGTGGTCCTCTGGTCTACAAATTCATTCCTTTACAATGTAAGCATTAAAGTCAGTAGAATTGCCACTAGGTCAGATTTCACCTGAACATGAATCAAAGAGGTTAGGATAGTCTTAGTAAAGGTAAAGGTTTCCTCTCATATTAAGTCTAGTCATGTCCAACTCTGGGGGGTGGTGCTCATCTCCATTTCTAAGCTGAAGTGTCTGTAGACACCTCCAAGGTCATGTGGCTGGCATGACTGCATGGGACGCCGTTACTTTCCCGCAGAAACGGTACCTATTGATCTACTCTGGATGACGCTATTGGATAATGTTTTTAACAAGGAGACTCAAACTGATATATCTTTTTATTGATATTGTTGTTTTATCTGGTTTTATATTTAATTAACTATTTTTATTGTATTTTATGTTTTTGGTGCTGACTGTACACAGCCCCAAGTCGCCTGCGGGCTGAGAGGGGCAGTATATAAATATAGTAAGTAAATAAATAAATACTCACATTTGCATGTTTTTGAACTGCTAGGTTGGCAGAAGTTGGGGCTAACAGCAGGAGCTCACCCCATCCGTGGATTTGAACCACCTACCTTTCGGTCAGCAGGTTCAGCAGCTCAGCGGTTTAATTGGCTGCACCACTAGGGGCCCAAGGATAGTCTTACCATTAGAAAAATATATATCTAACTCTCTGAACACATAGCCCTTTTCTACACAGATTTATTTATTATTTATTTATTTCATAACTTGTACCCAGCCCTTCTCACCCTCAATGTCAGGGCGGCCTCACAGCAAACATCCATTTGGCGCCATCATAATCATAAAAACATTCAACAAATTCATTAAAACAAACATTAAATAAACAGTTGTCAAAAACACGCCAGTTAAAAACCAAAGTCTGGATGAGTTCATTGTCACTTCAAATTGCTTATGTCTTCTTCTCACTTGCCACTATTCAATGATCAAACGCTTGGTCCCACAACCAAGTCTTGAGTTTCCTTCTAAAGGACAGGAGGGAGGTGGCCAATCTGATGTCCCTGGTGAGGGAATTCCACAGATGGGGGCCACTCCTGAGAAAGCCCTGTCCCTCGTCCCCACCAATTGTGTTTGCGATGGCAGTGGGAGCGAGAGCATGTGAATTGGATTGAAATTGAATGGAATTAGTTCCAGCTAAAGGTATGCATAACTGTAGCTATGCTGCACTGCAATTTAATGCATCTTTACTCAGAAGAAAAGGCCTACTATGTACTGTAGAATTTGGATGGATATTCAATATTATTTATTTACATACTACCTCTTCAGTATAATTCCAGGAAAGTTCAGTAAAATAAAGTAAGATACAAATAAACGCAACAGCACCTTTTCTGAAATAATGAATGCATTTGAAAACATTGAAAATTACTTTGAAGAAATGTAACTGCTTGAGATCAAAAAACATAACTTATTGTTAGCACCAGGCAGGAGAGAATTCCACACACCATTATGAATTCTGTATTTGGCTACCAAGCAGTTGGTTGGGGAAGCTGGAGAACAGACTCCAAGAATGACTTCAATACACTGGCATCTGCCTAAGAGGGGCACCCCGGCATCCTACAAAACGTGGCACCAAGTCAAAGAAAAACACGGGCTTTCAAGAGAACCTTTACAGGACTGGAGGAAAGACTGTTATTGCTCCTGACATGTTTCTGACCCTCTGCCTGAAGTGCATTCACAGGCTAATCTCTCTCCACAATCAAATTCGAAAAGCTTAGCTGTCTTTGCAAGTAAGGAGGGGGTGAGGGAAGCCGCCACCTGAGAAGCAATAACTCCTTCCTCTCTTATGACCCCCTCCTCCTCCATCCATTCCAGGCTGTTTCCAGCTGCATGCTTTCACAGTTAATCTTTGAACAAAGACTCCCAGGACTACCCTGATACCTTTGTTCCACTCTGTCTGTGCCAGACTCCTATACATTCCCTCGCCTAAAAGTTTTTGGAACTTTTGGGGAACTTTGCGCAGACAAAGAAACGGAAATAAAATGGAGACAGAGTCTTTCTCATACTTTGGTGACCATGTCTGCACATGGTGCCTTTTAAAAAGCAACACAACAACCCCTGTTCCAAACAGCAGTCCTACAAAAACAAACTCTCATTTCACAAAAGAGCTGTTTTTCTACAAAGCCGAAGCATCTGCAAGATATCCTTCCCTTTGCTTTTGTTGAAATCTGCCTGTGCAGCTCTATGGTGTGTGCCTTCCCTGTAAGCCACTTACTCTGAGACAGAGTTCTTCCCACTGTCTGTGCAAATGCTGGACTTGCTCTTTCAGCACCATCACATCTTCCGCAAGGAGGTAGTGAGCCAGATCCGCCTTCCTGGTGCCAAGCTCTTTCGCCCTTTGGTTCCAGTTGGCAAGGGACTGCTCCAGGTCCTGCATTGAAATACACCAAGAGGGTAGAAAACAACAGCAAGTTCCTGGGAGGGATGTGAGTGTGTGCGTCTCTCTCTCCATGTGTGTATGCTTCTCTCCCCCCTCAAATCTTTGGGTTAATCCTTTGAGGAGGAGGAGGGGAAAGAGGGGAGGGGAGGAGGGAAATCTGCATATAGAAGTGGGCAGGAGAGCTGGCTTAGTGTTTATGCTGGGATCCAGCCTCATAACACAGCAGAAACCATCTCACTTTTCCATAGATTCTCAATTCTTCAACAGTGTGCATGTACCCGCTCTTTGAATGTTTTATTCCCATCTAAGGAAGTGGATCATAAGAAATCACATGCTAAAATAAATCCATCAATCCAAAGGTGCCAGAAGATCCCACCCATTTGTTTTTCTACTTTTCCATTTGTTAGTCTTTGAAATGAATGAGGAGGAGGAGGAAATGTAACTGTTCATTGAGTTTTAGCATCAGGAAAAGTTTAACTTGCGGCAGAAAACCTTTCTTTAAGTTGCAAAAAGAAATCTTAGGGTCTTTAAAAGAAAGATAGATGGAAAGGAAAGTTTTGTAATTTAATCTGTTAGATTTTTTGCATGGAATTTCAAAAAAAATAACTACAGTAGAGTCTTGCTTATCCGCTCATCCAGCGTTCTGCATTATCCAACGCAGTCTGCCCCTCACCCACATCCACAGCTGTTTCAATACATTGTGATATTTTGGTGCTAAATTCGTAAAATACAGTATTTACTATATAACCTTACTGTGTCTTGAACTGCTTTTTCTGTCGATTTGTTGTAAAACATGATGTTTTGGTACTTAAATTGCAAAATCATAATGTAATTTGATGTCTAATAGTCTTTTCCTTAGTCCCTCCTTATTATCCAACATTTTCACTTATCCAACATTCTGCCAGCCCATTTATGTTGGAGACTCTACTGTATTATGTTAGAAGGAAGAATGTAAAAATATTTCACTATTTCTTTTGTGTCAGGAGCGACTTAAGAACCGCACGTTGCTTCTGGTTTGAGAGAATCGACCATCTGAAAGGCCGTTGTTTAAGGGCCCGCATGTTCCCGCATGAGGAGCTGGAGCTGACAGAGGAAGCTCAACCTGCTCTCCCTGGATTTGAACTGTCGGCCAGTCCTGCTGGCAAAAAGGGTTGAACTCATTGCACCTTTCCCCTCCTCATCAAAGGATTAACCTAAAGATTTCAGGGGGGAGAGACACACACAGAGACACTTTTGGGAGGTTTAAATCCTCCCAAAAGTTTTAAACCTTTTTGGAGGATTAAGACTATTTTAGAAGATTCAGAAGTGTGTGTCCCATCCAAAAATGACTGTAGGAAGGCAAACAACATTCAGGGGATGGAAAGCAGTTTTCCCACACCTGTTTCAGTCACAAGCACCAAAGCATAATTTGACAATGGATCCACTTGCGGTATGAGGCTAACTGTTCTGTTTTTGCAGTTTGCATGACTGAACATATATAGTAGGGAGATGGATGTTTGTTCAAACATTAATCCAACTACAGACAATCATAGAATTATGGAATCATAGCATCAGAGTTGGAAGAGACCTTGTGGGCCACCCAACCCCCTGCCAAGAAGCAGGAAAATCGCATTTAAAACACCCCCGACAGATGGCCATTCAGCCTCTGTTTAAAAGCCTCCAAAGAAGGAGCCCTCACCACACTCTGGGGCAGAGAGTTCCACTGCTGAACAACTCTCACAGTTAGGAAGTTCTTCCTCATGATCAGGTGGAATCTCCTTTCCTGTAGTTTGAAGCCATTGTTATGTGTCCTAGTCTCCAGGGCAGCAGGAAATAAGCCTGCTCCCTTCTTCCTATGACTTCCTATGACACATATTGATACATGGCTCTCATCATGTCTCCTCTCAGCCTTTTCTATTGAAGCATAAACATACCCAGCTCTTTAAGCCACTCCTCATATTTATGCTCCTGTCCTCTGGAGTATTGGCTATCCCTCCCAATTTGGTGTCATCTGCAAACTTGATGGCCATGCCTTCTAACCCTTCATCTAAGTCATTAATAAAGACGTTGAATAGAACCAGGCCCAGGATGGAACCCTGCTTATGGCATTCCACTTGTCACTCCCCCAAGTTCTGAACAAGATAGGTTCTTTAGTTTGTTATTAAATTGAATTTGTCAGTTGGAACAGGTACATTTTCATAGCGTACCTCCAGCCAAATAGATAGATAGATAGACAGACAGATAGATAGGATAGCATAAGAAAGGTGAAACCTTCCTGTGGTGTTTGTTTTGCTGCCTGTGGCCTTGTTCAGAAGATTTCATATCACTTTCTACCCTTGTAATAATTGGATTTTCAAAAATTTGGCTTGTTTTGCAAACAAGGATTGGTGTTAAAGCTACAGTGGGGACATATTTTCCTCATGATGATAACTCTTCTGGGAGTGAATTAGGGGTAGATCTCCCTCACTTCCTGTTGTCACTCCCCCGTTCTTAAATAAGAGTCATTTGCAAGTTGGATATTTTTAACTTGGGGACTACCTGTGCATTGCCTTCCCCCTTTAAAGATGTGTATATATTAATAAATTAAACTATTTATAGCCTGCCTTTTGGAGATCTCAAAGTGCATAATAAAATCAACATTAATGAATTAAAAGAAAGTAAAATAAAAAACACCAAGAAGAGAAACATTGGGTTGTGAGGACCTCACTACCTCTGAGGATGCCTGCCATAGATGCAGGCAAATTGTCAGGAGGGAATGCTTCTAGAACATGGCCATATAGCCCAAAAAAACCTACGATAACCCAGTGATTCCAGCTATGGAAGCCTTCGACAATAAAGAGAAACATTGTGTCAAAATGGACATGTCTAAGCCAATTTGGAACAATGTATAGAAATATTTTGTAGTGACACATTTATGTCTCAAAGGCTTTAATAAATAGATACATGTTTGTGTCTATGTGCCTTCAAGTCACTTGTTGAATTATAGCCATCCCATGAATTTCGAAGGTTTCGAAGGAGTACTCAGAAGTGATTGGGCCAGTTCCTTCCTCTGCAACTTGGTGCCTAAGGGAAGTCAATGCTGGCTGAAAGGAGAGGGCATTTGTCCTTTGTATCACTATGAGCCGTAGCAAACTACAGGAAGCGAGAGCGAGCTTGTGCTAGAGCTGGCTCCAAAGCCCCGCCTTTTTTCCCCCGAGGCTATGAGCCAGTTTTGCTAGCGAAACAATTCTGCATGAAGCAGCAGCAAACTACGATCCATGCGAAGCCATGTCATTGTGTTCTTTCCTTTGAGTAGGGATGGTGTCAGATCAGAAAAGAATGGGCGATTGTGAAGATAAAACGGATTATGCAGTGTGTGTTGGGGGGGGGGGGGGGGGTAATTGATTTTGTAATTTGGGAGTTGTAGTTGCTAGGATTTATAGTTCACCTACAATCAAAGAGCATACTGAACTCCACCAACGATGGAGTTGGGGGGATGGATCTTTGGGGGGGGGGGGGGAAACAATGACATTTGGGAGTTGCAGTTTCTGGGATTTATAGTTCACCTACAATCAAAGAGCATTCTGAACCCCACCAACGATGGAGTCTTGGGGGAAAAAAACCATGACATTTGGGAGTTGCAGTTTCTGGGATTTATAGTTCACCTACAATCAAAGAGCATTCTGAACCCCACCAACGATGGAGTCTTGGGGAAAAAAAACCATGACATTTGGGAGTTGCAGTTTCTGGGATTTATAGTTCACCTACAATCAAAGAGCATTCTGAACCCCACCAACGATGGAGTCTTGGGGGAAAAAAACCATGACATTTGGGAGTTGCAGTTTCTGGGATTTATAGTTCACCTACAATCAAAGAGCATTCTGAACCCCACCAACGATGGAGTCTTGGGGGAAAAAAACCATGACATTTGGGAGTTGCAGTTTCTGGGATTTATAGTTCACCTACAATCAAAGAGCATTCTGAACCCCACCAACGATGGAGTCTTGGGGGAAAAAAACCATGACATTTGGGAGTTGCAGTTTCTGGGATTTATAGTTCACCTACAATCAAAGAGCATTCTGAACCCCACCAACAATGGAGTCTTTGGGGGAAAAAACCATGACATTTGGGAGTTGCAGTTTCTGGGATTTATAGTTCACCTACAATCAAAGAGCATTCTGAACCCCACCAACGATGGAGTCTTGGGGGGGAAAAACCATGACATTTGGGAGTTGCAGTTTCTGGGATTTATAGTTCACCTACAATCAAAGAGCATTCTGAACCCCACCAACAATGGAGTCTTTGGGGGAAAAAACCATGACATTTGGGAGTTGCAGTTTCTGGGATTTATAGTTCACCTACAATCAAAGAGCATTCTGAACCCCACCAACGATGGAGTCTTGGGGGGGAAAAACCATGACATTTGGGAGTTGCAGTTTCTGGGATTTATAGTTCACCTACAATCAAAGAGCATTCTGAACCCCACCAACAATGGAGTCTTTGGGGGAAAAAACCATGACATTTGGGAGTTGCAGTTTCTGGGATTTATAGTTCACCTACAATCAAAGAGCATTCTGAACTCCACCAACGATGGAGTTTGGGGGGGGGGGGGGAATGACATTTGGGAGTTGCAGTTACTGGGATTTATAGTTCACCTGCAATCAAAGCATGGCTAGTTTTCAGCTTGGAGGGGCCAGCCGAAAACTATACAACATTTATACTATTTTATTTTTTATTTGGAATCTATTAGTCATGTAATTTACTTACATCTATATAATTCAATAATTTCTTTCTCAACTTTCTGGTCGTTCACACAGTCATCCATCTTTAATCCTCTCTCTATTGCTAGAGAGACTGCTCTACCAGTTGAATCCAGCCAACTGAGAGAGTATGCTGGCAATGCAGCCCTAGCAAAGGAAAAACCACTCTGGCAGGGAGAAAGGGGCGGAGAGAGAGGCGCAGTCTCATGACGTCAGGGCCATGCTAGCACAGTTTGCTCCAGCAGGAGGCTAGTTTGCTACGGGCCTATCAGACCAAAACTGCAAACAGTCTTAAAAAGTCTTGACAAAACTACTCTGGGGAGGAAGTGGGTGGAATTGTGATCCCACAGATGCCAGACATTCTAAGAAGCTTGTAGCTCAGCAGAGGAATTATATCTTGTTTACAACTAGGAAGGACAGATCTCAAGATGATTTGTATCATATTGCCAAAAGTGATGGTTGTTGTGTGCCTTCAAGTCATTACCAACTTATGATGACCCTTAGGTGAACCTATCAAGGGGGTTTCTTGGCAGGATTTATACAAAGTGGCTTTGCCTTGGCCTTCCCCTGAAGTTGAGAGGGTATGATATGGTCATGGTGATCCCGTGGGTTTTCAAGGCTGACAGTGGATTCAAACCCTCGTCTAGGGCTCAAATCACTATATTACTTTGGTTCTCATCAATTCTCTATTGTTTTAACTGCAGTAAAAATGAAATGACTGTAATGATTTTTTGTGTTAGGGAAAACCACACAAAATGCAACAGAGCATCCAAAATATGCAAAACACAGGATACTTATGGTTTAGCATTCAGCTCACAGCAAGCAGAGTGTGAAGTTGCATGTGGCTGTAAATAATTTAGAGCTTAGGAGGCAAACATGCAGAGCTCAATCTTTTTTTATAAAAATCACATAAAAATAATTACATTTCCTCATAGTAAAGAACCGGGTCCTAGCTACTCTATGGATCCCCCGGTGGCGTAGTGGGTTAAATCCCTGTGCCGGCAGGACTGAAGACCGACAGGTTGCAGATTCAAATCCAGGGAGAGCGTGGATGAGCTCCCTCTATCAGCTCCAGCTCCTCATGTGGGGTCATGAGAGAAGCCTTCCACAAGGATGATAAAACATCAAAACATCTGGGTGTCCCCTGGGCAATACCCTTGCAGATGGCCAATTCTCTCACACCAGAAGCGACTTGCAGTTTCTCAAGTCACTCCTGACACAACAAAAAAAAAGCTACTCTATAACTCCATCTCTTCTAGGGTTTCAAAGAGAGGGGTGGAAACTCCAAGACACTACATCTGTCTGACACACACAAGCAGAGAGAGATCTCAGAGCACACAGCACATTCACTACATTCTCAGTACCTTGATATGTTCTTTGGTTGCCTGCAGTTCATCATGTTCTTCTGGAAGAGGGTTTTTTACTTCTGCCTTGAGCTTTTGTAGATTGTGACTTAACTCTTCCACTTGCTTTTCACAATTCTCCCAAGTCTGTAATCCCAAAAATGAGGGGGAAATGAATTAATGAATAGCATTAGTGGTTTAAAGGAAAGGAATGGACAAAGCTGGTATCATCTAAGAATGGAGATCATGACCACAAGGGCCATCCAGTCCAACTCTCTAAATTGCAGAAATATACAATTAAAGCACTGTTATCTTCTTGAGGAGCCCCGGTGGCACAGCAGGTTAAACCGCTGAGTTGCTGAACTTGCTGACTGAAAGGTCAAGAGTTTGAATCCAGGGAGCAGGTGAGCTCCCAACTGTTAGGCCCAGCTTCTGCCAACCTAGCAGTTCAAAAACATGCAAATGTGAGTAGATCAATAGCTACCGCCTTGGCGAGAAGATAACAGTGCTCCATGCAGTCATGCCGGCCACATGGCCTTGGAGGTGTCTATGGACAACACCGGCTCTTCAGCTTAGAAATGAGGATGAGCACTATCCTCCAGAGGCAGACACGACTAAACTTTGCTTTTATCTTCTTAAACTCTAGTATAGTAATATACTCAAACCAACAAACAAACTCAAACCAACAAACTACAGCAGACAAATTGAGTCACTGGGATTCATACAAGTATTGGTTTAATCAGTGGACAGTAGATTTTACAGGCCTACTCCAGTTTGAATAAGCAGTTGGGTTTAGTGTAGTTGGCACTCGCAGTGGGAATGATTAAGGCCTCTAGCTGTTGATCTCCTGCAACTCCCAGGATCCCATGCCCAAAATAAGTTGAAGAATGGTAGGAGTTGCAGTTCAACATCTGGAGAGCTGCATGAATTAAGCTCAAATTGTTCACTTTACAGAGAAATTGTTTCTTTTTGAAGAGCTGCTAATTTTAGGTCCATTCTCATAGGGTTTACATACACATAAGAAAAGGAACAATGCAAAACAGAACAGGAGCCTTAAAGTTGTCTGTCACCATTTAGCACCTCAGTAGCAGAATCAATGTGAAAACACATAAAGTCGTTACATTTCCATTTAAATTACCTATAAATTACATCTGGGGAAGTTGACTTAGTCTGTAAAAGTTTATGCTACCAACTCTGTTCTCTCAGTTAATCTCTAAAATCCTAGAACAAGATCCCTTTGCATATTTAAATTACAGCCCATTATGTCTGTAATCTGCATTTGAATCTTTACATATCAAGAGTGTGAACAGGTTTCCGCAAAGATTCCTTGTCAATGCAAAGCCATTCAGATTTTCAAACTGGTTTTCTCTAAAATGCCAAATACTCCAAATACATTCCAGATCCCTGTCTCCAAGGGATCTAGACACCTGAAGCACCAGAAAGTGCCAAACTCTATTTTTTTGGACCACAGTTGACTGCTGAAACTTCACCCTCTAAGTTTAAGTAGTCAATTATTGTTGGAAAATACAGGGTTCTGTATAGACTTAATGGGGGCTTGGAAACAATGGTTTGTCTGGCCAGGATCCCCCTATCCCCATGCACTACCAACTTTTTTCTTGTTGCATTCTCAGATTCTTAAGTCAGGAAGTCAATGTCCAATTTAAGCACTTCATAGAGTCATGCTTGAGGGCCAAGAGATGCCCACAAACATGTCTGGGAGAGGTCAACACAAGTAAGAGATACCATGGCACATGAATTCCACAGATAAGGGGGTCTTATTGTACCTACTGGATCCCCCGAGGGTGCAATGGGTTAAACCCTTATGCCAGCAGGACTACTGATTGAAAGGTTGGCAGTTCGAATCCGGGGAGTGGGGTGAGCTCCTGTCTGTCAGACCCAGCTTCCCATGCAAGGACATGAGAGAAGCCTCCCACAGGATGGTAAAACATCCAGGTGTCCCGTGGGCAACATCTCTGCAGACAGCTAATTCTCTCACACCAGAAGTGACTTGCAGTTTCTTAAGTCGCTCCTCACATGAAAAAAATTGTACCTATTATATGATTATGGGGATTCTAAACTCTCACTAGGCACCACTACCAATAGAAATGACTGGGCTGTGCAAACTATACCTCTATAGTGCTTTGGAGCTGCTTTGTCATCTTCTCCACTTGAAGTTGGGTATTGCCCCAGTTCTCCTGCAAGTGGCTCATCTCACGTTGAATGGCAGCTTTTGCTTCAGGGGCTGCTACCCCAAGTAAATTTCCACCCGTGTCCAAGGCCAATGAGTACCTGCTTTGCCATCTCCGAAGAAGGATTTGTGTGTTCTAAAAAGAAGCCAACCAAACATGTGTGAACCTGAATCACCCAACATTTACATATAGCTATGAAACAATAAGGAAATGACTGAATATTATTAGCATGAAAAGGATACTCTTCAGAACAGTCCTTTCAAGAATGTCCATATTAATTCATACTGGCTGTTAGGAATTGTGGGAGTTGAAGTCCAAAGCACCTGGAGGGCCCAAGTTTGCCCAGGCCTGCTATAGTAGGTCAGAGACTTACTGAAAGATGGGGTGGCATGTGCCTAGTCCAACTTAAGCGCCAACAATAAGTGCAGAACCAGGATTTGAACCCATGTCTCTCCCAGGTCTAATTTCAACATTATTTACATAATACCACACAAGTTCATTTGGACATATTGCTAATTCCTTGTTCAATGGTGTAGCTAATTGCGAGAAAAAGAGCTCTAACCTTGAAATCATGGCTCAGATTCCTGACTTGGTCGAAGCTGTACTTGTCCTGGCTCTTTGTAGCAGCTATCAAGCCATTTGTATCTGTGAGGAATCTTGCGAGGTCCTGAGACAAGGTTGTGAATTTCTGCCACTGCTTTACAAGGGCATCAATTTGGCTCTTTCTCTTCTGAGCCATGTGGACCACACTTTGCCATTGTTCCTTCAACACGGTGAGTTTGGAGATAAACTCGGTCCTGAAACAGTGGGAGAAAGAGGCATGACAAACAGTAGCTAGGGCTAGTTCCACTGCAGAGTGTCATGAAAAAAGAGCAAATTAAACCATTAATTAGGTGATAATTAATTATGTTAAACCCTTGTGCTGGCAGAACTGCTGACCAAAAGGTCGGCAGTTTGAATCCGGGGAGTGGGGTGAGCTCCTGTCTGTCAGCTCCAGCTTCCCATGTGGGGACATGAGAGAAGCCTCCCACAAGATGGTAAAATATCCAGGCATCCCCTGGGCAACGTCCCTTGCAGACAGCCAGTTCTCTCACACTAAAAGCAACTTGCAGTTTCTCAAGTCGCTCTTGACAAGAACAAAAAATGTAATTGACTTCAACACACTAGAGAAAAAATCCACTTAAAATCCAGTTTCTGCCTCTTGCAGAATTTTAGGGTTTGTAGTTTACTGAGGCTGTTAAAGGCTCCTCCCTAAACTGCAAACCCCGGAATTCTGCAGGAGGCAGAAACTGGATTTTAAGTGGATTTTTTCTCTAGTTTGATGAGGTTGATACAGAGCTATTGTAGTTGAGACGCATTACTCACTAAGCATCTGTCTCAGCATCCCAAATAATTGAGCTGATCTTGGATAATATCTTAACTTGTTGCGGGTTTGAATCTGTTATTTGATCTATGACCCCAAGCATGATATATGCCATTTTTACAACAAAAATCCATTCATGCATTAGTAAGAAATTTCATTAAATATTGAGAAAACCAAAGTGCTCTTCCAGCAGTCACCAGCCAATCCCTCTACAATGCCAGAAATACAGCTTAATGGGGTAACATTAGGAAATGTTGACCATTTCCGATACCTTGGCAGCCACCTCTCCACAAAAGTCAACATTGACACTGAAATTCAATACCGCCTGAGCTCTGCGAGTGCAGCATTTTCCCCAATGAAGCAGAGAGTGTTTGAGGACCAGGACATCCACAGGGATACCAAGGTGCTTGTTTATAAAGCTATTGTTCTCCCAACCCTGCTATACGCCTGTGAGACGTGGACTGTCTACAGACGTCACATGCAACTCCTGGAATGATTCCATCAGTGCTTCCTCCGAAAAAGTAGGGTTTCTCCAGATGAGTTAGACTACACCTCCTAACAACACCAGCTAATAAAACCATGATGGCTATGACGGATGGGATTTGTCCTCCAGCATATTAGGTGGGAACTAGGTTGGGGAAGAATAACCTAATCTAATGAATGCAACAAAATCCAGAACCCAGAATGCAAGAGCGGTGAAACCTAATGAACATAAACACACATGGGTAGGCTCCTCCATACCAAGCAACCTTTATTGTGCTGGCCTCCTCAGATGTAAGCCCCATAAAGTTCAAAGTGTCTTACACAAAGGTAAGGCTGTCCAGAATTACAGTATGAATATATTAGATTTTCTTACCCAGAAAAGCAAACAAACAATGTTATGTTTTGCTCTGTTGGAATTGTAATACAATGGTTGCTGATGACACGATAAATAAATAAATAAATACCCAGAAAAGCGCATGTTACTAATAAAAAAAAAATAGCAAGACACAACCAGACATAGTGAAGACATCTGCCCTTGTGCTATGCTACTCTGCTGCTGAGTACGCATGCCCAGTGTGGAACACATCTCACCACACTAAAACAGTAGATGTGGCACTTAATGAGACATGCCGCATTATCACGGGGTTTCTGCGCCCTACACCACTGGAGAAATTACACTGTTTAGCCGGTATTGCACCACCTGACATCCACCGGGAAGTAGCAGCCAATAGTGAAAGGACCAAAGCAGTGACATCTCCAGATTGTCCCTTGTTTGGGTATCGCCCAGCATGTCAATGACTTAAATCAAGACATAGTTTTCCAAGATCTACAGAGACACTTGGTGGAACACCTCAGCAAGCGAGAGTCCAAAAGTGGCAGGCTCAAACACAGAACCTCAATCAATGGCTAATACCAAATGAGAAACTCCCCCCTGGGCACACAGAAGACTGGGCGACTTGGAAGGCACTGAACAGACTGTGCTCTGGCACCACGAGATGCAGAGCCAATCTTAAGAAATGGGGCCACAAAGTGGAATCCACGACATGCGAGTGTGGAGAAGAGTAAACCACTGACCACCTGCTGCAATGCAACCTGAGCCCTGCTACGTGCACTATGGAGGACCTCCTTGTGGCAACACCAGAGGCACTCCAAGTGTCCAGATAATGGTCAAAGGACATTGAATCAATTACTAAGCTTGAAAACTTTGTGTTTTGTCTGTTTGTTCGTTTTGTTCTGTTAGAAATGTAATACAATTGTCTGGTTGCCTCTGACATGATAAATAAAATAAATATGACACAAAAATGTCCTTCATGACTTAGTTTTCACTAAGTCACTGCTCAGATATAGGATTTGGAAAAGTTACTTCTTTGGATGATAGTCATGCTGTCTAGAGACAGTCTTAGCATGCCATCCAAAAAGTAATTTTTCGATGCTCATCTTAGGAATAACATAAATGTGGTTCTGCCTCTACTCGGTCTCCAGATTAACTGGTCCAGGCACTGTCATTTATATAATTTCTCCTTTCTTATAACTATGGATTTTGGACTCAGAATGCCTCTCTCCACTTTCTACCTTGACAGTAAACACCAATCAAATAAAAATGTTACCGGTTTTCTGCTTCTCCTGATTCAAGCATTTGAAGAGCTTTGGACATAATACAGTTAAAAATCTGCTGATGAACAGAAATCTCTGCTTGCAGTATCTGTAAACATCAGACAAAAATGTATTATTATTATTACATACCCTCCATTAAAAAGGGTTAAAGCATGTTATGAACAGGGCACTTTAAATGACCCAAGTTTGTAAAGAAACTTTAGAAAACTCTCAGCCTATTTGGGTTACTTAAGTCTAAATCAAACTGCAAATCCCAACTAAAGGAGTCACATTGAATCAATGGGATCCCAATAAACCAAATCCCTCAATTTCAATGGCTCTCTTCTAAATGCACAGCATTTTTTTGATCAGGCCTCAAATATTCAGGAACATTACCTCATATTCTCTCTGCTGCTCCTTCAGCCCCTCGTGTGTGCCTGCCACGTTCTCTTTCAAACCTTCCTTCATTCTCTCCAGGAAATGCACCCAGTTTTGACATTGTTGGAGAAACCGTTTGTCATCTGCCTGAATGGTTTGCAGTTCACTGCAATTTTTAAAAGAGGGTAAAATAAATAAATAAATAAAAGAAATCAAACACAGCTGCCCTCTTTCAAATGACAGTTTTAATCCTTATCACCATCACTGTCATCATAGGAACAGATCAAAAGAATTGTCATGAATGGGTTGTTGTAGGTTTTTCAGGCTATATGGCCATGTTCTAGAAGCATTCTCTCCTGATGTTCTGCCTGCATCTATGGAAAGCATCCTCAGAGGTTATGAGGTCTGTTGGAAACTAGGAAATTTAGATTTATATATCTCTGGAATGTCTAGGGTGGGAGAAAGAACTCTTGCCTGTTGGAGTTAGGTGTGAATGGGTTGTTGTAGGTTTTTTCGGGCTATATGGCCATGGTCTAGAGGCATTCTCTCCTGATGTTTCGCCTGCATCTATAGCAAGCATCCTCAGAGGTAGTGAGGTGTGAATGTTTCAACTGACCACCTTGATTAGCATTTGATGGCCTGGCAGTGCCTAGAGCAATCTTTTGTTGAGAGGTGATTAGATGTCCCTGATTGTTTTCCCTCTGCTGCTTTGCTGTTTTAATTTTAGAGTTTTTTTTAATACTGGTAGCCAGATTTTGTTCATTTTCATGGTTTCTTCCTTTCTATTGAAATTGTCCACATGCTTGTGGATTTCAATGGCTTCTCTGTGTAGTCTGACATGGTGGTTGTTGGTGTGGTCCAGCATTTCTGTGTTCTCCAATAATATGCTGTGTCCAGGTTGGTTCATCAGGTGCTCTGCTATGGCTGACTTCTCTGGTTGGAGTAGTTTGCAGAGCCTTTCATGTTCTTTCATGTTCGTGTTTGGGCAATGCTGCGTTTGGTGGTCCCTATGTAGACTTGTCAACAGCAGCATAGTATGCCCAAACACTAATCCAGGAACATGGAAAGCACTAACTCAGACTAACTCAGAACTAAGTGATGTTTTTGAAAAGACATCAATAACCTCATTTCACCTGGTCAGGAGGAAAAAAATAAGACTTTTCATTTTTGCATGCAAGAGAACAAAATGAAGCATTTATAATACAAAGGTCTTAATATATGATTTGGAAAATGAGAAACAAATTCAGACTCTGTGTTGCAAGTAACACAATGTGAACATCAATTGTTAAGGCTTGAAAGAGAGGAGAAAGTATACCTGCATTGTTCCAGAACCATTGCTGTCTTCTGGGACCACTGCCAGTTCAGGCTCTGCAATCTCTTTGCAGTGACATCGCTGAGAGGCAACTTAAAACTGACTTCGTTTAGAGTCTCCATTTCAGGTGTCAAAGCAGTAAGGCCCAACATCTGGCTCTGGAAAGGACAAGACTATATCAGAATATGCTAGGAACACCAACTTCTTTGGGTTATTTGCAAATGTCCTTCCATACAGGGTATATAAGGGAGGCAATGCTTTAATGTGTGTGGAAGAGAAGGCAAACTCTCCAGATATGGGGTCAGCTTTAGCACCGTAGATTAATCACCAGCTGCAGTAAATCTTGCCAACCGAAAGGTTGACAGTCCGAAGCCGGGTTAGGGTGAGCTCCTGAGCTTCAGCCCAGCTCCTCTGCCCACCTAGTGGATCAAAAACAGTAATGTGAATAGATGAATAGGAACCGCATTAAGTGGAGAGGTATTTTAGGCACAGCGTTTCGGAGGAAAGTTTACGAACAAAGAAAGCTCTTCGGCCAGCTTCCAAAAGATGCCCAATGATGAGAAAAAGCCTAAATATACCTCTATCTGTTGTCTTGTCTTGTCATTGTATAATTGGCATTGAATGTTTGCCATATATGTGTTCTGTGATTCACCCTGAGTCCCCTTTGGGATGAGAAGAGTGGAATATAAGTACTGTGAATAAGTAAATAAGTAAATAAATACCTGACAAGCGAGGTGTTCACTCAAGGTGGCTCAGTACTAAAACATCAAGCTAACTTTCCAAATTAGATGTCTACAACTTCATATAGGGATCCATTATTTTTAGTTATGTGGGAGTTTTGTAGGGTTTTTTTTTTTGGGGGGGGGGGGATCCTCAGGGCTACACATTTGGCCCCCATGAGCCAAATTCTATCATAAGTGCATTGATTTAGACTTACCATGAGACGATCTGAGCTGTTATCTTCTTGATTTAGATGATCTTGTGCTTCTGTATAAACTTTAAGGTGGTTTTCCAGTTTTTCTAAACACTTCTCAAAGCCCTCTAGTTGCAAAAGGGCAAACTGAGGAAAGAAATTAGTACATAAGTGAACAAAAGAGAAATGAAGAGCTCCTCATGGGGCTTTCTTCTTACAATCCATTAATGACATTTAATTCTTACACTTTTTGTTATAATCTTGAGAACCTGAACATAAATTATTTATTTTATGACATTAAATATGTGAAAAGCTTGTCTTAAGTATTTTGTGCATCATTTACAAAGAAAATAATACTTTTCTTCCTATCTTTCTGGGAAAAAAGACTTGGGGGGTTGGAACTGTTGGAAATAGCAACCTTCTCAAGTCTCCAATAGTTGTTCGTTATGTATATAATTAATAACTGTATTGTATGTGTGTGCATTTCTTTGCAGTTTTCCTTAACTCTTTTGTTGTGGGAGGGGCTGCAGACCATGTGACCAGAACTGGGCTTGTTTAGGACTCAGACTCCATTTTAGAATAATTCAGTTTAGACTTCAATGCAGTAATTGTATGCTTAGAGACTTCAACAGAAACAAATGTATTCTTTTAGAAGTTAGTTGAAACAGACTAGACAGAGACTCTATTAGACTCTAAGAACTGGGAAATGCTTTGGACTATGGATTTGATTAAAGATGCCCTGTGTTACCTCACAGAGAAACTACTTCAAATCTATTTGTAACTGGATTGATAAGCAAAGTACCTGTATGCTGAATACATAAAGTTTGTGAGTAAACCAACTAGGTTACTTTTGAAGATGTCTGCTTATTTTTGTCTCTTGAGAGCATGATTTAAAGGCAAATATATTTTAAGGGAGAGTTGATGTTTTGGGGCAACGAAAAAGAACACTTCTGAAACTCTACTGTGCGCACACACACACAAACACATATGCTGGTGAATGCAATTTTCCCAAAAGGGTTATAACTCTAAGGTCATGCTTCTACCAAAAGGCATCATTATTCAAAAGGTTGTGACTTCTAACAAGACCATCCCTTTCCAAAGACCATGAAATATCCAAAAAGTTATGGAGATTTTCATTTCCCAAAAGAAACAGGTTGTTTTTCCCACACACACCCATTCCCATTTAAATCTCTAGCAGTGGCTGTAGCCCAGTGGTTCTCAACCTTCCTAATGCCATGACCCCTTAATACAGTCCCCCATGTTGTGGTGACCCCCAATCATAATATTGTTTTCATTGCTACTTCATAACAGTCATTTTACTACTGTTATAAATCATAATGTAAATATCGGATATGCAGTATGCATTTTCATTCACTGGACCAAACTGGGCACAAATACCCAATACACCCAAATGTGAATGCTAGTGGGGTTGGGCGAGGATTGATTTTGTAATTTGGGAGTTGTAGTTGCTGGGATTTATAGTTCACTTATAATCAAAGAGCATTCCGAACTCCACCAGCAATGGATTTGAACCAAACTTGGCTCCCATGACCAATGGAAAACATTGGAAGGGTTTGATGGGCATTGACCTTGAGTTTGGGAGTTGTAGTTCACCTATATCCAGAGAGCACTGTGGACTCATGCAATGGTGGATCTGGACCAAACTTGGCATGAATACTCAATATGCCCAAATGTGAACACTGGTGGAGTCTGGGGAAAATAGATCTTGACATTTGGGAGTTGTAGTTGCTGGGATTTATAGTTCATTACAATCAAAGAACATTCTGAACTCCACCAATGATAGAATTGGCTCAAACTTCCCACATGGAATCCCCATGACCATCAGAAAATACTGTGTTTTCCTATAGTCTTTGGCGATCCCTCTGACACCCCCTCGCGACCCCCTCAGGGGTCCCGACCCCCAGGTTGAGAAACACTGCTGTACCCATTCCATTGCAAAGTGCTGTGACCGCCCATGGCATCATAATTACAAAAGCCAACAGGATCTTGGCCAAAATGTAATTTGAACCTTGATGCCACTTGCACCTTGATGTTATCTCTTGTTGGCAAAAGGCATTTTCCAAACATGTTAGGAAACATTATGCAAACACCCATCCCTCCCCACTTATGGAAGCACTTACAGCTAGATGTTAACAATACTAAAACATTATAAACCCAATTTTACTAGTTTCCAACAGACCTCACAACCTCTGAGGATGCTTGCCATAGATGCAGGCAAAACTTCAGGAGAGAATGCCTCTAGAACATGGCTCTATAGCCCGAAAAAACCTACAACAACCCAATACTAAAACAACCTTCTGAGAAATACCTGAAATTCACTTGCTTTCATCTGCAACATCTTTTCCAAACGGGAGGCCCTTTGAAGTGGCTGGAGTTTCTCCAGAAGAAGAGGCTGTGATGTTGGCGCTACCAGCTGAGTAATTTGATCTGCCAGCTCAGAAACCTGGAGGCTGCTTCTTTTGATGTTTTGAAGGCCAAGTTGTAGCTTCTAGAAGGAAGGCAAAACAGATTAAAAGACATTAGGTCAAATGTGTCAAACACAAGACACACAGGTCAAATCTGTCCCATCATGTCATTTTATGTTGTCTTCCAGATGCTGAACTACAACTCCTGTATTCCTCATCATTAGGCATCATGACTAGAGCTGATGGGAGTTGTGATATAGTAACATCTGGAACGCTGCAGTTTGTTCTGTTTAGACAGGATTCTGGGGTTTACATTTAAATACAAAGCTTAGGGATATGATGTCTGGAGTTAAAATGCCGTTTATCCTTTCCCCAACCTCAGAGCCACAAGTGTTGTTGGGATGCAATCACTATTATCCCCAGTCCACATGGAAGATAATCAAGAGTGATGGTAGTTGTCATTCAGTGAGCTCTGGGGATCGAAACTGGGTAGAAACTAAAGAGCACTATGTAAAAAAAGGATAGTTTGCCCTCTGTATCCATGGATTTTCCATCCAGGGATTCAATGGCCCTTGAAGACCATGAGACTGATGAGACTCTCATTGAAAATGGGTTTGACACCCCTGGATTAAGTAGTTTAACTCCCTTTGACTTCCTGTGTGTAGGTGATGGATGATTCAATTGGGCTTTGCTACTCTGCTGCTGAATATGCATGCTCAGTGTAGAATATATCTCACCACATTAAAACTATGGATGTGGCTCTTAATGAGACATGCCACATTATAACAGGATGGCTACACCCTTCACCACTGGAACAATTATACTGTTTAACCAGTATCACACCACCTGACATTCATCGGGAAGTAGCAGCCAATAATGAAAGGACCAAGACAGTGACATCTCCGGCCCATCTCTGTTCAGATATCAGCCATCAAGCCAATGCCTTAAATCAAGAAACAGCTTTCTAAGATCTACAGAGATAATCACAGGAACACCTCAGCAAGAAAGAGTCCAAAAGTGGCAGGCTAAAAACCAGAACCCTTTAATGGGCTGATTTTAATATAAATGTTATTGTATTGTTGATGTTTCAATTTTATGTTTTAATGTCTAAATGTTGTTGTATTAATATGGTTAAGGTTCTTAATTTATAATATACTAGCCAACACCTGCCATGCATTGCTGTGGCCCAGTCTGTGTATATATGTTTTGTGTAAATATATTTGTGTTTATGTATATATATGTGGTTTTGTGCATACAATGTAGCATTGCAACGCACCCAAATACCTGGGAGTCACTCTGGACCGTGCTCTGACCTACAAGAAGCACTGCCTGAACATCAAGCAAAAAGTGGGTGCTAGAAACAATATCATACGAAAGCTTACTGGCACAACTTGGGGATCACAACCAGACACAGTGAAGACATCCACCCTTGTGCTATGCTACTCTGCTGCTGAGAACGCATGCCCAGGGTGGAACACAACTCACCACACTAAACAGTGGATGTGGCTCTTAATGAGACATGCCGCATTATCACGGGGTGTCTGTGCCCTACAACACTGGAGAAATTACACTGCTTAGCTGGCATTGCACCACCTGACATCCGCCGGGAAGTAGCAGCCAATAGTGAAAGGACCAAGGCAGAGACATATCCAGCTCATTCCTTGTTTGGGCATCAGCCAGCATGCCAACGACTTAAATCAAGAAATAGTTTTCTAAGATCTACGGAGACACTCGCTGAAACACCTCAGCAAGTGAGAGTCCAAAAGTGGCAGGCTCAAACTCAGAGCCTCAATCAATGGCTGATACCCAATGAGAGACTCCCCCCTGGGCACACAGAAAACTGGGCAACTTGGAAGGCGCTGAACAGACTGCGCTCTGGCACCACGAGATGCAGAGCCAAGAAATGGGGCTACAAAGTGGAATCCACAACATGCGAGCAATGCAACCTGAGCCCTGCTGCAATGCAACTCGAGCCCTGCTACATGCACAATGGGGGACCTTCTTGCGGCAACACCAGAAGCACTCCAAGTGGCCAGATACTTGTCAAAGGACATTTAATCAACTACCAAGCTTGCAAACTCTGTGTCTTTTGTATGTTTGTTTGTTTGTTCTGTCAAAAATGTAATACCTGACACGATAAATAATTTTTTTTTTTGCTTTTAAAGTATCTTCTGCTGTGTTTTTCAGTGTTTTTATGAGTGATGGTGACTTGTTGGCCTAATAGGTGTGGTGTGTCCAAATTCAGTGACAATTTGCCCAGTGTTTTTTGAGTTATGTTAATCCCACAAACAAACATTACATTTTTATTTATATAGGTGTTATTGTCTAGAAATTATGTTTTGGTTTTCACATGTATGTATGCCATTGAATTTTGCCACTATTCTGTTGGAAACCATTTTCCAACATAATAGGGGTGAGAAAAGTCGTGTATAAATTCAGTAAATAAATAAATAATAAATAAATCTCAATAAATGGCTGAAACTGAACGAGAGACACCCCCCTGGGCACCCAGAAGACTCGGCGACTTGGAAGGTGCTGAACGGACTGCGCTCCGGCACCACGAGGTGCAGAGCCAACGTTCAGAAATGGGGCTACAAAGTGGAGTCCACGACATGCGAGTGCAAAGAAGAGCAAACCACAAACCACTTAATACAATGCAGCCTGAGCTCTGCCACATGCACAACGGAGGACATTCTTACAGTGACACCAGAGCTACTCCATGTTGCCAGATTGTGGTCAAAGAATCATAGAATCAAAGAGTTGGAAGAGACCTCATGGGCCATCCAGTCCAACCCCCTGCCAAGAAGCAGGAATATTGCATTCAAATCACCCCTGACAGATGGCCATCCAGCCTCTGTTTAAAAGCTTCCAAAGAAGGAGCCTCCACCACACTCCGGGGCAGAGAGTTCCACTGCTGAACGGCTCTCACAGTCAGGAAGTTCTTCCTCATGTTCAGATGGAATTTATTTATTTATTTACTTTACAGTTTCTCAGCCCAGCCGGTGACTCAATGCGGTTTACAACAAGGGTAAAAAGTCAATCAACGATATACAATTTAAAACCATAAAAACACAGTATACAAATATTAACACCACAATAACAACACAATACATCTCCTCTCTCCTCTCTTGTAGTTTCTCCTCTCTTGTAGTTTGAAGCCATTGTTCCGCGTCCTAGTCTCCAGGGAAGCAGAAAACAAGCTTTCTGCCTCCTCCCTGTGGCTTCCTCTCACATATTTATACATGGCTATCATATCTCCTCTCAGCCTTCTCTTCTTCAGGCTAAACATGCCCAGCTCCTTAAGCCACTCCTCATAGGGCTTGTTCTCCAGACCCTTGATCATTTGAGTCGCCCTCCTCTCGACACATTCCAGCTTCTCAATATCTCTCTTCAATTGTGGTGCCCAGAATTGGACACAATATTCCAGGTGTGGTCTAACCAGAGCAGAATAGAGCATGGGGAGCAGGACTTCCCTAGATCTAGACACTATGCTCCTCTTGATGCAGGTCAAAATCCCATTGGCTTTTTTTTTGCCGCCACATCACATTGTTGGCTCATGTTTAAATTGTTGTCCACGAGGACTCCAAGATCTTTTTCACACATACTGCTCTCAAGCCAGGCATTGTCCCCCATTCTGTATCTTTGCATTTTGTTTTTTCTGCCAAAGTGGAGTATCTTGCATTTGTCCCTGTTGAACTTCATTTTGTTAGTTTTGGCCCCTCTCTCTAATCTGTCAAGATCGTTTTGAATCCTGCTCCTGTCCTCTGGACTATTGGCTATCCCTCCCAATTTGGTGTCGTCTGCAAACTTGATGAAATTTAGTACAATGCCAAGTTTTTAACTTTGTTTGTGGCTTTTAAAAAATGCATTATAGCTGTATTCTCAATTTGCTTCTCACACGGTAACTATGGCTATTTTATTAGATGTTACCTAGTAGAAGCGTTGCAGGGGAACCATTCTGTGCCTCTCTTCCCACAAATAATTTTGCCAGATACAAAGCTGCTTTTAAATCCAGCTGGTGCTAATAGTAGTCCCTTCCCAATAGCCATGGAGAAGAATCAAACAATTCTCTCTTTTGTAAAGAATAATACCAAAGAAGAACTCTAATGGATGGGGTGGTGGAAAAAAAATATGACACTCTTTTCACTTGTGGATCCGTTTGGACACTTGATGTGCTTTTAAGTCTAACCTTTCCCCCTTTTTCTCTGCTAACAGTTTTAGGTGACTGGCAGTAAAGTTCTCTGCAGGTCTTTTTTTAACCGAATGGCTAGAAATGCATTTGCAACCTTAATAAATCGCATGGAAGCCTAATGGGAAAAAATTAAAAGATGGATCGCTTTAAATATAAAAGAGCCATTTGGACCAAAGGGCGTGCTTGCAAAGCAGGAAAATGCTTAGTGGGCCTGGCAGGCATGAGTTACACTGGCGAAATTTCTCTTTAATGGCAGTAAATTAACATTTTATTCCTGCTCCATGCCCATTAACAGCACAGCTGTGGTTCTTTTCCAAAAAGCACGATTTTCTAGGTAGTTGGTGTTAAGTGAAAATTGTTTTAAATTATACACTTCAGAAGAGATTCTTCATCCCCTTCCTCCACCCATAAAGAAAGACTGCCAAGGTACCAGCTTTATCAAATTGCTTTGAGCATCTTCGTTCTTTGATTTTTCCCATCAATGCTACACTACTTAGTTCTCGATGTCTATGCCACAGTTTTTAAGGATGGATTTAAGCCCATCCTTAAATCTCTTTTCCTGTCCACCATAGTTGCATTTCCCATTCTTGAGTATAGTAATTGGGAAGCCCTGGCCCTTCAGCGCTCTAACTGGAGGTCAGCTGTGACCAGCAGTGCTGTGGAATTCGAAGAGGCACGAATGGAGGGCGAAAGGGAGAAACATGCCAATAATAATAATAATAATAATTATTATTATTATTATTTGTATTCCGCCCTATCTCCCCAAGGGGACTCAGGGCAGATTCCAACATAACAATGGCAATAATAATAATAATAATAATAATAATAAACAACTTTGTTTATACTCTGTCACCATCTCCCCAAAGGGACTCGGGGTGGCTAACATGAGGCCAAGCCCCAAGATACAATACAGCAAAATAAAATACAAAGCAACAAAAAATTACATCACAATAAAATACATAAAGCAACAAGATAGAATAAACAGTGCAAAATAACATAATAGAAAGTCGAACACAATGGGCGGCCCAAATGCACAAGATAAAATGATAAAACCCTGGATGAGAAAGGAGGAGAAAAGGTGTATTTGTGAGGGAGGAGCCCAAAAAGGACAATCAGTGAGGTTAGGCCTTCATTAAGGACGGGGGAAAGTGCATCATGAGGACAATACTTAAGATGGAACAAACGGAAATGGGATGTATGGTCACTCTCCAAAGGCAAACATTCAATGGCAAACATTAAATGCCTACATAAAACACTAGTACTGACATAAAATCCCAGAAAAACCCCACATATAAAAGTAGCATTGAAACTTAACATCATATTAAAAACCTAGCATCAGTAAATTCTACCTGACATCAATAAATTAAACCACACGTAGCCAAACAAAATTCTATAATAAATTCTAATCTAAACAAAACATCCACACTAGTGTACAACAGCCAGCAAGGGTTCACCAAACAGTGCGGGTTGGGTATGTGGTCGTTGGGCTGGTGTGGACCAGGGACGCCGAAATAAAAATAATTCTCAACCAGAGGCCCAGCAACAATCTCTCAACCACTTGATCCTCCTCCTCTCCATATGCTAGTGTGCAAAAGTAGCATATGTTTTTTAAAGGAGGGGGCAGCTTTATTTCTTTAGGGAGGGAGTTCCAGAGGTTGTGGGCAACCACGGGGAAGGGCCTCTCTCTCATTCCCACCAACCGTGCTTGGGATGAGGGTGGGACGGAGAGCAGGGCCTCCTTTGATGACCGCAGTGCCTGGGCTGGTTTGTAAGAGGAGATGTGATCGGTCAAATAGCCTTGGCCCAAGCTGTTTAGGGCTTTAAAGGTAATGACCAGGACTTTGTATTTAGCATGGAAGCAGACAAGTAGCCAGTGGAGCTGCCGCAACATGGGAGTGGATCTCTCCCTGTACGAAGATCCTGTTAGCCATCTGACCTTCCAAGAGGAAGGCACGTCAAGCTAACCCTAACCGGGACCACTTTCCACCTGGAAACCGATGCGCTCACTGCGGGAGAACATGCGGATCAAGAATAGGGCTCCACAGCCACCCAAGACACTCGACTTGGAGGACCATCATCCTTGGGCGATGAGGGATCGCCTAAATGAAGTAGGTACACTACTTAGGGCCACATTTTGCAGTCTTCTGCTTAAGCAAATGGGAGGATAACTCTTAACATATCCCACCTGAAAAACTTCAGTGCAGACTCTAAAATAAATACTCTATCTGAAAATCTTTAATGTGGTGCTGATGAAATCCATGTCTGTAGGTCAAATGAATTTGCTACAGGTCTTAGTTCACATTTTAAAGGTGTCTTCCAAGGTGTGGAGCCCTCTCCCACAAAACACAATATATCGACATTAATGTCCAGGCTTAACTTAGGAGAAGATTTATCACCACATTGGCATGGAAGTTACCATTGGTGTGTCTCACTTTCCCTTGTTTTTCTCCAGACCTAACAGAAGAGCCAGCACTAGCAATGTGGCTGGGTCAAAGCCATTTTGCTTTCTCATTAAACAGGATCTATGGGGGCATCTACACCAGTGGTCCTGAACCTGTGGGTCCTCAGGTCTTTTGGCTTACAACTCCCTGAAATCCCAATCAGTTTACCAGCAGTTAGGATTTCTGGGAGTTGAAGGCCAAAACTTCTGGGGACCCACAGGTTGAGAACCACTGATCAACACTGTAGAATTAGTATGGTTTGACACGTCATCTCCCATGACCAAATGCTATGGAATCCTGAGATTTGGAGTTTGGTGAGAGGTGGGTTTTTAAATGAACTAAAAAGAGGTTGAGTGGGTCTTCTATCTTTCCTTTCCATTATCCTTCCTGCTTATTATCAACCAGACCTTATTACAATGCCATGGACCTACCTTCACATCCTGTGATTTCTCGTTGAGGAAGTCTCTTGTACAGCCCGCAGGTATGTTTACCGCCAAAAGGGAATTGCACTGTTCTTCATGTTTATCCAGTTTGGCAGACACTTCAGCATACAAATCTACATACGACTTCCAAAGGGGCAAATAAGTTTGTGCTTTCTGCAGTTGATCTTCAATTTCTTTGTTTATCAATGCCCACCTATCAAAATTAGAAATCAAAAAGTAAAATCATCTTTTACTTTTTCCTTAATATCATTACAATAATAACTTTAAAATTCTCCACTGGCTCATTCTAGAAAAAATCAGAGAAATGTGTTCAGTAAAATTATTTTAAATATCAAAAATTGTTTGGTTTTATTGGGTTGCTGTGAGTTTTCCAGGCTGTATGGCCATGTTCCAGAAGCCTTCTCTCCTGACGTTTCACCCACATCTATGGCAGGTATCCTCAGAAGTTGAGGGGTCTGTTGGAAACTAGGCAAGTGAGGTTTATATGTGTGTGGAATGTGCAGGGTGAGAGAAAGAACTCTTGCCTGCTGAATGTTGCAACTGGACACCTTGATGAGTATTTAATGCCCTTGAAACTTCAATGCCTGGCTGGTTGCTGCCTCGGGGAATCCTTTGTTGGGAGGTGTTACCTGACCCTGATTGATTCTTGTCTGGAATTCCACTGCTTTTTGAGTGTTGCTATTTATTTACTGTTTGGTTTTACCTGTACGACCATTTAATCCTACACAAGCCTACTCAGAAGCAAGCCTCTGAGCTCAATGATTAGTTTCCAAGAAAATATATAGTGGTTTGGAGAGTCATAAGGGCTTGAGTGTTGGATGAGAATCTGGAGACTGGGGTTTAATTCCCTACTTAGCCACGACAACCATTTAATGATATTGGGTGGGTTATACTTTCTTAGTCCCATAAGGCACCAAAAGTTGGAAATGACATGAATACATGCAACAAAAAACATAGTCTTAAAATTACACAAATAAACAGAGGTCATAACAAGCTCCTGACCACAAAGTAAAGTATTTATTTATCGTGTCATCAGCAACCATTGTATTACAATTCAACAAAGTAAAGTATTACACACATATGCAATGCCTGACAATGGCTGAATCAACCAATTTTGCAGGCCACAAAGGAAGGGAATTTTAAATATCTCCTTCAGACACATTGCTCCATTGTTGACGAAGACTGTTGTTATTTGGAGTGAAGACAACTTTGACCTATGACAACCTTATGAATGAGAAAGTTTTAGGAACCCTGATGATCAACAGCAAACTCATGGCTGAGCTTCTTTGATTGAGTCAATTCACCTTTATTTAAGTGAAACAGTAAGCCAACCTTCCTCAACCTGGAATCCTACCATATGTATTGGACTATTGAACCTATCACCAGGGACCTGGATGTTCACTGGCTAGAACTAATACAGAGAGAAGCATAACACATCTGGAGGGCAACAATGGGTGAAAACTGCTTGAAAAGTAAGACATCCAGACGTGGTTTCCAGAGTTTCCAATCTTGACTTTCTTCTCATCTTACGGGTGGGCATGGACATATCCCAGGGAATATGAATGACAATGGCAAGTCTATTCTCTTTCTCTCTTATTTAGATGGCCGAGCCTTAACATAACAGATGTCTGACTTCCCAAACCATAGACACAGCATTAATATGACCTTCCAGATACTGATGGACTGCAAATCCAAACACCCCCAAAAAACCACAGCCAAAGGTAAGAAGTAATGAGAGTTACAATCCCTACATATCTGGAACATTGCAAAATCCTCACTTGCTCTACTTTTTAAAAAAAAACTAAACATGTATTCATTATACCTTGTCCGTGCCTTTTGGTGTTTATGTTCAATAAGCTGTAAAAACAAGGGATCGCACAGCTTCTTAAGGTTAGCCACAGCAGCTTGGAGCCTAGCCCAGATTTCTTCATTATTTTCTGTTTTATCTTGGAGACCCTGGAAAGAATTGCCACAGAGTTTGTTATAAATCTGAAAGCGTATATATATATATATATAGAGAGAGAGAGAGAGAGAGAGAGCGCTATCCTTATCTCTTTATCTGTTCAAGACAGCTTACAGCACGATTCATAAAGACAATATAATTAAAAACACAGATGGCAGCCTCTAGCAGGCATAGGGAAGTATTGCTTAGGTCAGGCATGGGAAAACTTGGGCCTTCCAGGTGTTTTGCACTTGAACTCCCACAATTCCTAAGAGCCAGTGAGCTGTTAGGAGTTGTGGGAGTTCAAGTCCAAAACACCTGGAGGGCTAAAGGTTGCCCATGCCTGCCTTAGGTGCATGTGACAATACTCTAGTCCTTTGCAATTATCTAGTCCAATAATAATAATAATAATAGTAACAACAACAACAATTACTACTACTACTACTACTACTACTACTACTTTATTTTGTACCACAAAGCGACTTGGGGTGGCTTAGATGGGGACATGCCCAAGCAAACATAGTTAAAATATAACACATTAAAATTCATTAAAACAGCAGTAAAAACAAAATAAAACAAACAACAGCATAACACAGTGCAAAAACCATCACACAGACAACCAGTACCTGAAATAGCAAAACAGTTCTAGGCACTTTTTGGGGGTGGGGGTGGGGAGTGGGTTACAAATCAAATGAGGGCAGGGATGATAAAGTGCAAGTGCCAGATGACAAAATTGGGGATAAGGGCTGTGCTGGCATGGCAGTGACAGGAGATTTGAATTTCTTTTCTTGCACTGCTAGTTTGCATGAATCTATTTAAGCCATGCATTTTGCAATAAGGTAGCTTCCCTCAGGTTGCAATCATAAGGCCAACAACTTGGCAATCATCATTAGAATCTTTAGACCCGCTCCTTTTCCCAGGGCTTTGGAGGCAAAGGAGAACCTTTGTTCAGTCTCACTGTTTGAAGCCTAACAGCAGGACATCTGAGATTCTCTTTCCCACCTGCACAAAAGCTTCACTTCTCACAGCTCTCTGGGGGAGTAAAGGAATTTCCTCAGGTTTTGCTGGGGGAATACAGCCAGCTTTTGCTGGGGTTAAAAAAATAGTTCCTACAGCCTTCGTGGAGAAACTAAAGGACACCTTTCAGCTTGGCAGATCTACAGGAACCTTGCCTGGTAAGGGACCACTTGGGCTATCCATAAAGCAGCTTGGAGCTGGGAGTAGGGGCCTCATGCCAGCAAGGTAAAGAGGGATTGCCCAGGGAGGGGTCAAAGGATTTCCCTAAGGAAGAAAGGAACAGTTTACTTCCGGTTGCCTGCCCCTTGATAGCAGATTGAGGAAGCTACCCGTTTTCCAAGGTTATGAAGTGTTTAATTCATTTGTTTGAAGATTTAAGCACAAATAAAGAACTTTGTTGAACTTATCTTGAGCCTCAATAGAACTTTGTGTTGGGAAATCTAAAGGGCCCTTCAGCTGAGGCACCCCGGTGTCCCATTGGGCATACAGAAAAAACGTCCTGTAAACGGATATTATTTCAGGCCCAGCGTGCGACAGCACAAGGGCAATATGAGACAGAACACTAAGACTTCTGGGCAGGGAACAGTAGTAAAGTGCAGGGACTGAGTTTTGGGTCATAACTGGGAGCTGGAATTTCTGGGGAGTCAACCAATCAAAAGCACAATGGAACATCCACGTTTTTAACTCTTTGCGAAAGATGGACAGGGTGCAAGCCAGCCTAATCTCTCTGGGGAGAGAATTCCAGAGCTGGGGGGCCACTACCAAGAAGGCCTCTCCCTTGTCCTGAAGGTCTCTATCAGCAGAAAGAAAACAGGCAGAGGGACAACCTAACCACTCTGGAAAACCACTTCTGCAGCCTTGGAGCAGAGACCTTGAAGACTCTCCTTTTTTTGTTTTATGTCTTATGTCTAAAGTATTCCTTTGTCTTTCTGAGCAGGTCTTACCTGGAGATCTGCTACTTGGTTCTTTACAGTGTCAAAGGTAATCACCGAAGGCTTGCTATGCTCACTGTAATACAAAGCTCTTGCAAGCATCTGCCTGACTTCTCCCCAGACTGCATCATATATTCTCCAGTTCTCCAGAGCGGATTGTGTCGAGGTCTTCAACTGCACAAGCTGCAAAAACACAGAGGCCAGACTTGGAAGCAGAACTGCCATTTCTGGTTTACAAAGTACACTGATGCAATTACACTTGAAACCTGGTAATGGGACGCCAGCTGTTAAAAACCATGGGGTACCTGCTGTTAACATTTCTTTCCAGTGCTTCCATTCTAATACACATTGTCTCCACCCCGCAAAATGTCTGTAGCTATTTAACAAATTGATATATAACTATTTTCAGAGGTAATGATACATACTTCAAACCAGACACCAAAAGAGGGGACTGGAAGCTCATGTAGAATTATGTATGAGAGTGAAGCCTCAAAATTATTCTCATTATCAACTCAATTCGAGGCCAAGGCACTGCCATTCTGGGAAGCCTGGTTTCAGGAGGACTTACAGGAATAAATAGGTGGTTTTATTGCCTTGCTGCTGACATCCCAGCAGGAACGCTCACAGATTCAGCAGCTCCTGAAGAGCTTTAATTTGCAAAAGGAACAGACAGCTCAGCTGTGAGCTCCAGTTACATGAAAGCTGAAAATTGCTATGAAATTGTTTTGGATTTCTGTTGACATTTCAGATTCAGCATAGCTTAGATACAGACAAACTGGCTCCATAGTGACGGCTAGAGTTTCGCTGTGCAATCCTAGAGTTTTAAATCTTTGCTCATTTTCTCATTATATGGAAGGACGAGTATTTTGAAAAGTATTCTCCCTGTTGGGTGAGATTATGAATCTGAGCTCCTAGTAGAGCCTACTGTGATGACAAAAGCCTCAAAACCTGGCTTGTGGAACTGCTGGAAATAATATTTATCATGGGTTGTTGTAGGTTTTGCACTGGGACTGTGGCACAGCTGGTTGGGAGTCAGCTGCATTAAGATCACTACTGACTGAAAGGTCATGAGTTTGAAGCCAGTCCGGGTCGGAGTGAGCGTCCAACCAATTTGTGTAGCTTGTTGTTGACCTTTGCAGCCCAAAATACACTTGTATCTGTCAAGTAGGAAAATTAGGTACCACCTATGTGTGGGGAGGCAAATTTAATTAATTTACGAGGCCATAAAATTCTCCAGCAAGCTTGCAAAGAATGAGGAAGTACTTCATCAGTGTAACAAATGGTCGGTGAAGGGACAGCTCCCCTGGTGCCCAAAATACCCTCAAGAAATGTTAAATTGCCTCTGTGTCATATATAGAATGTTGTGTGTCTATGAATGTTTGCCATGTATATGTACCTTGTAATCTGCCCTGAGTCCCCTGTGAGGTGAAAGGGTGGAATATAAATGCTGTAAATAAATAAATAATTAGGTTTTTCAGGCTGTATGGTCATGTTCTAGAAGTTGGATGTACAGCCCGAAAAACCTACAACAACCCAGTGATTCTGGCCATGAAAGTCTTCGACAGTACAATATTTATCATATGGTGTTCTAGACCTTGAGAGCTAATTTTATATGTGACTATATTTGATTCTTTATGTGACCAATCTGTTGGTCTCGACATTTGGTATGGCCTTTAGACTATCCTTGCCTAGTTGTTATTTGACCTAGACTATTTTCAAAGGCTGAACTTGGCTGTCAATTCCTTTCCCCTGCTTTACCTGACTTGCTATTATTATCGTTGTTGTTGCTGCTGCTGCTATTATATTTATACCCTGCTTTCCTCTCCTAATAGAAATGCAAAGCTGTCAAGTCCCTCTTTCTTTGACTTCCTCTTTGCTTTCTGAGTATGATGCCTATTTTCTCAGCTTGCTTCCTGTGCCTTTGTTTGCATCAACCTTGGATTCCTGACCACTGGGACCACCCTGCTGGGAAATAAGACATTTTTGTCAGAAATATTAAAAATTAACTAGGTTTTTTTAATTACAAAAATGTGATTCAAGCACTAAAAGGGTTAAAATGTGTGCAATGCCTCAGCAAAAGCTGCACTTCAATATATGCAGGTGTGCTTGTAGCTTAGTCAGCCTTAGTGTGAGAAGGTCTGATATGAGAAGCTTCGGTGAGAGAAGCTCCAGGTTGAAGGTCTCATGTGTGAAGTTCCAACATGAAGGCCGCTGCGTGTGATTCTACGCCCTTCCTAGAGAAATAAGACTGTCCCCATCCCTCCCCTCCTTTCATAAGAGCTTAACGACCTGGAGGTTTAAACAAGCCTTTGAGAACAACTAGTTCTAGCTCTTTGGCCACATCATGAGGAGACAGCAAAGCCTAGAGAAGACAATTATGCTGGGGAAAGTGGAAGGCAAAAGGAAGAGGGGCCGACCAAGAGCAAGATGGATGGATGGCATCCTTGAAGTGACTGGACTGACCTTGAAGGAGCTGGGGGTGGTGACGGCCGACAGGGAGCTCTGGCGTGGGCTGGTCCATGAGGTCATGAAGAGTCGGAGATGACTGAACGAATGAACAACAAGTTCTAGCTCAGCCCTAGATATTGTTGAATATGGCCATATGTTTTTCTACCAATTAACCAGGTCACTTCATCCTATTAGGTCCCAGAAATGAACAGCCATAGACTATACCTATTGTTGTTGTAGCCTGCTATAGCATTGCATCTAATTTCCCGGGTCCTCTAGAAATTGCATTTGCCTCGGCCCAACCTTTTTAAATTGCCTGAACAGGCAGGATTATTTTAAATATATATGTGCTATTGTGATTTTTTATGCTTATATTGCTTTGTTAATTTTATATTTATGATTGGGCTTTGCTTTCATTTTCAGTAACAGATTCCAAAATGTGTTCCAATTTCTTTATCTGCAACATGAGTAGTTCAGTATTATTGGAATAATATGTTGTTGTTTTTTCATGTCAGGAGTGACTTGAGAAACTGCAAGTCGCTTCTGGTGTGAGAGAATTGGCCGTCTGCAAGGATGTCACCCAGGGGACGCCTGGATGTGTTGATGTTTTACCATCCTTTGGGAGACGTCTCCCATGTTCCCGTATGGGTAGCCGGAGCTGACAGAGGGAGCTCATTCACACAATTTCAATATAACAATATGTCATTTCAAAACTTCTTTTTAAGAGGGAAATATACAGAGCAAGCATAGGTCCCTATGATGGTACCCATCATCAAAAACAAGCTCACTCCATCGTCTGCATGACATTCCTCATATTTTGAGTTTGCACTAGCCTCGACCTGGCCTTTTAATTGCTCTGAACAGGCAGGATTATTTTTAATATATACGTGTTATTGTGATAATTGGAGCCCCCGGTGGCACAGGGGGTTAAACCCCTGTGCCTGCAGGACTGAAGACTGAAAGGTTGCAGGTTCAAATCCGGGGAGAGGCGGATGAGCTCCCTCTATCAGCTCCAGCTCCTCATGTGGGGACATGAGAGAAGCCTCCTACAAGGATGATAAAAACATCAAATCATCCAGGTGTTCCCCTGGGCAATGTCCTTGCAGACGGCTAATTCTCTCACACCAGAAGCAACTTGCAGTTTCTCAAGTTGCTCCTGAAATGACAAAAAAATGTGATAACTTTATGCTTATGTTGTTTTGTTAATGTTCTGTTATGTTGTTTACTCTGTTGTATTGATGATGTTACTTGGAAACCGCTCTGAGTCCCCTCGGGAAGATAGAGCGCTATATAAATAAAGTGTTGTTGTTGTTGTTGTTGTTGTGTGAAGCTCCTGTGACAGTTCGGTATAAGAATAGGCTCTGTGAGAGCAAAGCTGGAAGCTGTTTATCTGCATGAGAACGAAGCCCAGGGAGCAAAGAAACAAGAAGGAAGTATAGAAAACTTTATTGGTGTTATAGAAACCTTACTTTTGTAAATAGAGCAACCATATTATTTTGCTACAAAGAATAGCCTCTTGTGGAAGAGATAACATTGGTCTGTGTGTTTTTGTTCTTTTTATCACTTTTGGCTACTGGTGCTGGGTCATGCTGCTGCTAATAAGTTACTCTGCTGTGCATTTATGGGGAGGGTCTTTTGTTAATAAGCCCACTCACTCAACAATTTTGTGTCTCCAGATGTTGTAGGGATTGATACGACCATAAGCCCTAGCCAGCACAGCCAATGATAACAGATGATGGGGGAAGAAAGCCAACGATATCTGAAAGTATTGTCGAAGGCATTCATGGCTGGAATCACTGGGTTGTTGTAGGGTTTTTTTTTCTCGGGCAATATGGCCATGTTCTAGAGGCATTCTCTCCTGACATTTCACCTGCATCTATGGCAAGGATGCTTGCCATAGATGCAGGTGAAACATCAGGAGAGAATGCCTCTAGAACATGGCCATATAGCCCGAAAAAACCTACAACAACCCAGATATCTGAAAGGCCATGTAGTTTCCATTACTTACTTCGACTGTCTTAGAAACGTAGTACGCTAGTCACCATTAGAAAAAAAAATGCAGAGTTTCTCCTTTTCCTCCACTGAAGGACATTTTTGGAGTTTGGGAGAAAATTCAAAATGAGAAAATCCATCACAGTACTAAAGATACATGTATTAGTGTTCATCTGGCAATTTCACATTCAGCAACTGACTATGCTGAGCCAGAATATCAAATCCTAACCTGGCAATCATCTACTGGTTCAGTCAATAACTATTGCACAGGAATCAGAAAGATCATACTCAGAAATAATCCTTAGCTTTTAACGATTATCCAAAACCAAAGTATTTACCTGATTGGCTACATTAGCCCTCAGTTCAGCCAAATGATTGATATCTAACACAGGCTTCTCAAAAGCTTCGTTATTGTGTTCTACAAGTGCATACATTTGTTTCAATTGGTCCACATCCTTCGACTTAGCTGCAAGCTCATTTTCTACTACCTGGAAAAAGGGACCAGGAGAGGGAGAGAAATGAATGTTCTTCTCTATGAATAATTTATAACATATTCATTTATAATACTACTACTAATAATATGATATTATAATTATATATTTTATATTAAATGTAATATTATTAATAATATTACAATATAATGTTATGGTACAATCTATATAAATAAAAATGTAATGCTCGTTTGTGGACTTAACAGAACTCAAAAACCACTGGACGAATTGACACTAAATTTGGACACAAGACACCTAACAACCCAATGCATGTCCTTCACTCAAAAATTACACTGTCTAGCCGGTATTGCACCACCTGACATCCGCCGGGAAGTAGCAGCCAATAGTGAAAGGACCAAGGCAGAGACATCTCCAGCCCATCCCCTGTTTGGGTATCAGCCAGCACGTCAACGACTTAAATCTAGAAATAGTTTTCTAAGATCTACAGAGACACTCACTGGAACACCTCAGCAAGCGAGAGTCCAAAAGTGGCAGGCCCAAACCCAGTACCTCAACCAATGGCTGATACCCAATGAGAGACTCCCCCCTGGGCACACAGAGGACTGGGCAACCTGGAAGGCACTGAACAGACTGCGCTCTGGCACCACGAGATGCAGAGCCAACCTTCAGAAATGGGGCTACAAAGTGGAATCCTCGACATGCAAGTGTGGAGAGGAGCAAACCACTGACCACCTGCTGCAATGCACCCTGAGCCCTGCCACATGCACAAGGGAGGACCTTCTTGCAGCAACACCAGAGGCACTCCAAGGGGCCAGATACTGGTCAAAGGACATTTAATCAACTCTCATACTCACAAATTTTGTAATCTGCTTGTTTGCTTTGCTCTGTTAGAAATGTAATATAATTTGACTGGTTGTTCTGACACGACAAATAAATAACTCAAAAAAATGATTTTGTCATTTGGGAGTTTGTCATCTGGGATTTATAGTTCGCCTACAATGAAAGAACATTCTGAACCCCACCAACTATGGAATTGAACCAAACTTGGCACACAGAACTCCCATGACCAACAGAAAACACTGGAAGGGTTTGGTGGGCAATGTCCTTTGGTTTTGGAGTTGCAGTTCACCTACATCCAGAGATGACTGTGGACTCTAACAATGATGGGTGTGGACCAAAGAATACTCAATATGCCCAAATGTGAACACTGGTGGAGTTTGGGGGAAATAGAATCTTGACATTTGGGAGTTGTAGTTCCTGGGATTTATAGTTCACCTGAACCCCACCAACAATAGAATTGGGCCAAACCTCCCACACAGAACGCCCATGTGGGCTACAGCAACACGTGGCAGGGGACGGCTAGTGCAATATATAATTTTAATATTGTGCTATGGTAATAATATAATATATTGTATTTTCTTTTTACTTGTAAGCTGCTCTGAGTCCCCTTCAGGGTGAGAAGGGTGGCATATAAATGTCGTAAATAAATAAATAAATATAGAATCATATAGTTGGAAGAGACCTCGTGGGTCGTCCAGTTCAACCTTTGCCAAGCAGCTGGAAAATCGCAAGTCAGCTTCAGCTTATGCTGATCCTGTAAATGATGGACCTCCAAGAGCTTTGGCCCTTAACTGCCCTACTCAGTTTAGTCATCTTTGTTTTGAAGGAAAATCCATGCTTGATTTGCTCTAGGATCTGCTCATTTCCCTCTGTAGCAGTGCATGGTATCCAGAGAAGTCTTCTCCAGCACCACATTTCAAAGCTGTTCCACCTTTTACACATCTCCTCATTGTACATTATTCTCATTGTATATCATACAATGGAATTAAATAATTAATAAACTAATAACTACGAAAATTGATTATTACATTAATAAAATTCCAATTTATTCAGTTATTTATTAGCAAGCAAAGTAATCAATTCACTTGAAATTTAAATCCCAGTCACATACCAACTGCTTACCTTGCAGACTTCTGATGTATCCCGTGCAAAGAGAGAACTTGCTGGTTTCTCTGCTTCGTTGAGCCGTCTGCTTTGTGCTTCTAGCCAGCTGCCCAAAGATTGGGCTTTGCTTTCATTTTCAGTAACAGATTCCAAAATGTGTTCCAGTTCCTTTATCTGTAATATGAATAGTTCAGTATTATTGGAATAATATGGCTTTTTATGTGTGTGTCCGGAGCGACTTGAGAAACTGCAAGTCGCTTCTGGTGTGAGAGAATTGGCCGTCTGCAAGGACATTACCCAGGGGACGCCTGGATGTTTTGATGTTTTACTATCCTTATGGGAGGCTTCTCTCATGTCCCCGTATGGGAAGCTGGAGCTCATCCACAGAATTTCAATATGACAATAAGCTTTTCAAAATTTCTTTTTGTGAGGGAAAAGCAAGCATAGGTCCCTATGATGATACCCATCATCAAAAAACAAGCTCACTCCATCGTCTACATGACATTTCTCCAGATATCTAAATATGGCTATAATGTTCTTCTCACTCTTCTTTTCTCTAAGATAAACATGAATACATAGATGTTAAATTATTTCACATAGAATTAAGTTCCAGATCTTTGATCATTGTGGTTACTCTATTCTGGTTATATACCAGCTTGTTAATATTATTCTGAACTTTGGTACCTAAAAATGTGTGGGATCTATCACACTGCACAAATATAGTGCTATAAGTCCACCTTAACCGTTTTGGCAACATCCTATGGAAACGAGGGATTTGTAGTTTAGAGAGGGGCAATTACAATTCTCAGCCATGGAGTTTTCACATTCCACAAACTACAAGTTCCAAGATTGCACAGAATGTAGACACAGGAGTTAAAATGCAATCAAATAGCTATAATCATGTAGTGTGAAAGGTCCCCCAGAAGCCAGAGTCAGAGAAATAATGATACATCTATGTTGCATGTTGAAAATTCCTAATTTGCAGATCTCTCAACTTCCAGTTTAAATTCAGGAAGCCAGCAGAGTAAGGAATGTGTCCAGAGGAGGGCGACTAAAATGATCAAGGGTCTGGAGAACAAGCCCTATGAGGAGCGGCTTAAAGAGCTGGATATGTTTAGCCTTCAGAAGAGAAGGTTGAGAGGAGACATGATGAGGGCCATGGATAAATATGTGAGAGGAAATCATAGGGAGGAGGAGTGGACTTGTTTTTTGCTGCCCTGGAGACTAGGACGCAATGGAACAATGGCTTCAAACTACAAGAAAGGAGATTCCATCTGAACATTAGGAAGAACTTCCTGACTGGGAGAGCCGTTCAGCAGTGGAACTCTCTGTCCCGGAGTGTGGTGGAGGCTCCTTCTTTGGAAGCTTTTGAACAGAGGCTGGATGGCCATCTGTCAAGGGGTGCTTTGAATGCAATTTTCCTGCTTCTTGGCAGGGGGTTGGACTAGATGGCCCATGAGGTCTCTTCTAACTCTAGGATTCTATGATTCCCGAAATGATTGTTGTATCAGATTTATTGTTGCCAAATTCAGAATGTAGAGTAAGTGGTAGACTCTGTAAAAAAGTAGTGTCTTGGTGGACTCGATGTTTTCAATCTGTTTTCAGTTGTGAAAAACAGTATGAGTCTGCTTGAACTATGTAACAAAATTTTAAATTTTTCTGTTCCTGGTTTGAAAGTGTTATTTCCTGTTTAAGTCTGCAGTTCGTACTTTGAAAGTAGTTGTTATACTCCAGAAGCTTCATTTTTTGTGGCTGCCACAAACTATGTTGATTTGGTTAAGACTCAATGAGATATTCACTGAAAAACCAGAGCAAAATTGTACAGAAGTTGATTATAAATTATATGATTTTAACTGTATTTGTGTTTGGATTGGTTGCACTAATGCTGGAGCGGCCTAGCTGAGAGGAGTGCGTTACCATGGAGACAATGCTGTAGAGAAGTGGGAGGAGCTTAGAGGGGAGAGTTTGAAAAACGACAGTTTAAGTTCAGGCAGTGTTAGGGTTTAGCTGTGAGGAGATAGAGTGAGGAGTTGAGAGAGAAGGAGAGGAAAAGGTGGCTGAGTGACTTCTGAAGCAATGTTTCGAGGCTTTGGAAAGCCGGGTCTGGCTATTGAAAGTTTCTCTGGCTAGGGTAGCCGAAAGGGGGAAACATAGCCGGAATTCTTTAGTCCAAGGAGAGGCTAAAGAATAGCTTATTTAGAATTTGATCTAGGAAGGATCAAATAAGGGAAATATCCCTGTATTGATACTTTGTCTGAAGCAAGTGCTCTATGTCAAGAAGATACTGTATAACCTGAAAGAGTGTAACATTCATCTAACCATGCATTATTCTGAGTTCCATAAGAAAAGTTACAACTTGCAACCACACGCTTTGTGCTCAATAAACTTGTTAACTTTTGTTTGAAGACTGCCTCACCTCCATTAATTCTGCGTCCAGTGTGCCATATCTCCCAATAATACCTCACATCACACATTGGTGGCACCATTAAGAGTAATAAATAATAAATCGTCCCTCCTCTCTCCTAATTCGTTACAAAAATATATTGCAGGACAAAGTTTTTGCAGTTCAATAAACCTTTTCCATGTTTTTATGACAGAACCAATTAGGAAATGATGACCAGACCTTTTCGTTAAGAGCCCCTTGCAGCTTGTGCCACTGCAAATTCATTTCCCCTAGATGTTCTGCGAATGCTGTCCTTTCGTAGCGCTTGCTTTCAACATCACAAGTCGTCATCTGTAGTAATGACTGGTTGACGTAATCCACTACCCACTGTTTGAAATTCATTTCTAACAGGTATTCCTGAAAAAGTAAACACAACATCCAAACATTTTATTTACCTGTGGAACGTTTTATTTACCTGTGGAAAACACATTTTTCCTGGCACTCGGAAAGGCATTAGAGAAAAACTTAAACCTATAATTTCAGTGACTGCATGGCCCAGTGCTTTGCTAATAGTTACAGCATATGTGAGACTTGAAGGTTATTGCACTTCCCAGCTTGTTAAATTACCAGTCTAGTTAAAAAAAGTTACATAGGATACATTGTGCATTATGAGTGTACAGTAACACAAACTCAGAGCTATTCTATTAAACTGGTATAACCACCGAATGCGAAAGTGAGTATGCTGTTCCTTGTGATAAAACAGTTTAACTGTTCATTTTTAATACTGTTATGTTTAATTATATTCTAATGTTTGTATAATTAAGTTTTAAATTGTATTGTATTGGGTTGTTGTAGGTTTTTCCAGGCTATATGGCCATGTTCTGGAGGCAATTTTTTGTATTGTATTTTTGTATTGTATTGGTTTACTGTAAGCTGTTTTGAGTCTCTTTTTTAGAGAGAAAAAGCAGGATATAAATTATTATTATTATTATTATTATTACTATTATTACTATTACTATTATTATTCTGCAAAGACTCTGGCACAAGCCAGTAAAGGTGGTCCCAGTGGTGATCAGCACACTGGGTGCAGTACCTAAAGACCTTGGCTTGCACTTAAACACAATCGGCACTGATAAAATTACCATCTGTCAGCTGTAAAAGGCCACCTTACTGGGATCTGCGCATATTACTCGCCAATATATCACACAGTCCTAGACACTTAGGAAGTGTCCAACGTGTGATTGAATACAATAGCCAGTAGAGTGACTTTGTTTGCTGTATTTGTTTGTTGTGTTTCAAATAATAATAATAATAATAATAATAACTGGAAAAGCTTGCACAATGTGAGGATTTAAAGATTGAAGTGCAAAGACTCTGGCATAAGCCAGTCAAGGTGGTCCCAGCGGTGATCGGCACACTGGGTGCAGTGCCTAAAGTCCTTGGCCTGCACTTCAAAACAATTGGCGCTGACAAAATTATAATGTCAGCTTTATTTTATTTTATTTCTCGTGTCAGGGCAGCCAGTCAATTATATTACATTTCTAACAGAACAAAGCAAACAGACAGAGAAAATACAAAATGTGTGAATTTGGTCATTGATTAAATGTCCTTTGGCCAGTATCTGGCCACTTGAAGTGCTTCTGGTGTTGCTGTAAGAAGGTCCTCCATGGTGCATCTGGCTGGGCTCAGGTTGCATTGCAGCAGGTGGTCAGTGGTTTGCTCTTCTCCACACTCGCATGTCGAGGATTCCACTTTGTAGCCCCATTTCTGAAGGTACACTCTGCATCTTGTGGTGCCAGAGCACAGTCTGTTCAGTGCCTTCCAAGTCGCCCAGTCCTCTGTGTGCCCAGGGGGGAATTTCTCATTTGGTATCAGCCATTGGTTGAGGTTCTGGGTCTGAGCCTGCCACTTTTGGACTCTTGCTTGCTGAGGTGTTCTAGCGAGTGTCTCTGTAGATCTTAGGAAACTATGTCTGGATAATCTGTAAGCTGCAAAAAGGCCACCATACTCGGATCTGCATGCATTATTCACCAAAACATCACAAAGCCTTAGACACTTGGGAAGTGTCCGAACGTGATCAAATACAAAAGCTAGCATAGTAATCTTGTTTGCTGTGTACTAATCTTGTTGTGTTTCAAATAACAACAACAATATCAAGAAGAATAGCTACTGTTTCCTTAGGAGCGGAATAATATTTTCTTAGTGCTCCAATGTAAAACACATAGCAATTCTGGTCACTGATGGGAAAGCTTCTTCATTGTGATTCCTCATGC
Source organism: Anolis sagrei (assembly GCF_037176765.1). Taxonomy (NCBI): domain Eukaryota; kingdom Metazoa; phylum Chordata; class Lepidosauria; order Squamata; family Anolidae; genus Anolis; species Anolis sagrei. Next base: position 330,610,724 of record NC_090021.1, read on the forward strand.
AGATTAATGCATTTCTACTTGCTATAGTATTAGCTTCTAGAAAAGTTGTTCCTGTAGTGTCTTACCTTGTATTCTTTAAGTAGGCCTTTCACTTGGGTTGCAGAACTCTGCAAATCAATAGTAGCCTTGTTGCTTTTTTGTTGGTCAATGTGGTTCATCCAGGCAGTCAATTCTGTGATGGCCTCATGGGATGGCAGCTTTGCCATCTGGAGCTGGAAAAGAATTATGGAATCATTCTAACGTTCATACTTGAAGGTTTGGTTTTTATGCATTTAATTATTCATGGCTGATGCTTCTTCTTTATGCTTTCAAGTTATCCATCCAAGATAACAGTTTGGTGTATGCACCCATGCTTTCTTGCATGAGCAAGATGTGTGGATGGAATATACCTTGCTTTTCAGGAGGATTAGGCTTCCTGGAGGCTTTCTTTTTAAATGGAATGTGAACATTACATGTCTTGTTTTTGTGTTAAAAAGCTGTGATTTCACTATGAGACAGTGCAGTGGGAATTTCAGAAACAATGGAGGAAGAAGGGGCCGAATGCAGTCAGTACATGTTGCCCATCTGCTTGTTTGGACAAGAGAGCATTTATTGTTCCCATGTTTTTCTGTGAAGTGGCACATCTCTCTCTCTCTGTCCACCATGGAGGCACAGCCTCCATGTTAAGGAATACTCTCCAAGAACATGAGTAGGGAATTTAAAATTCCCTACTCATGTTCTTGGAGAGTATTCCTTAACATTCACAATTTTAAAAGAAGCATAGATTTTACAAGTGCATGAGCTGAAATGGGAGCAAGGAAAATGATTTACATTAGGGACACAACTACTACAACAAATCACACTTGAAGGACTGTGAAGACTGCTGAAGAACTTGTCAGGCACATCCCAGAATATGAAATCAATGGGACTTCAGCACATTTACTTTACTTGTTTGCAGGATTATATCTTTTAGTTTTATGCAAATTCTTGTCATCTTTGATTCATAAGAAAGCTGCAATAACAGTAGCATTTAATACTGAAAGATCTTGCGTAGGCAAGATGATAGCTAGGAAGCCGCTGAATACAAGCATGATTGAGCTGCACAATATAGCAGCGCTGAATACTGGGCTCTTGATTTTCTTTTTTTACCTGGTGAAACTTCTCTTGGATGCCTGGCAACTGGGAAGTCAGATCAGCCCACTTCTGTTCATACTCTGTCAAAGACGACCGCAGCACCGCAGCATCTGATTCCTTGAGAAGCAAGAGCTGATTGCCGGTGCTCAGCACTGATGACATCAAGGAATATTTTTCAGCAATTTCTTTAGTAAATTCCTAAAGAGCAGCCAAAAGACAAAGAAAACAACAAGAAAAAGGGAAGAGTTCACAAAGACATAAGTGAAAAAATATTATGAAATATAAGAAAACGTTGTTGCTTGGGTAGTAGTATTTTGCTTGCTTGTTTATGAGACGGACACTGTAGTGCAATGGTTAAGGAACTAGACAGGGACTACAAGAAAGGAGATTCCACTTGAACATTAGGAAGAACTTCCTGACTGTAAGAGCTGTTTAGCAGTGGAACTCTCTGCCCTGGAGTGTGGTGGAAGCTCCTTCATTGGAGGCTTTTAAACAGAAGCTGGATGGCCACCTGACAGGGCTGGCCATCCTGCTTCTTGGCAGGGGGTTGGACTGGATGGCCCATGAGGTCTCTTCCAACTCTATGATTGGGAGATATAAGTTCAAGCCCACACAAAGCCATGGCACCATTGGGTGTTTTGACCAATCACTTTCTCAAAGGGTTGGTGTGAAGGATAAATGCAAATGTGACTAAGTAATCTATAAATAAGATGCATGCTTCCAGCTGAAAATGGAACATCTATGTTTCGAAGCAGTATATTCTGTGTACTAGATATTGGGAATACATACAGGGAGCTCTTTAAACTGATTACTATTGAAAACAAAGTATTAGAAAATACTATATGGAATGTTGACAGTTTCTGTGCTTTCTAATAACTGTCTACTACACAAAAATGGCTCAACTTACAAGTAAGCTCTGTATATTGTCTCTGACCGTGCTGAGCTCCTGGGATGCATCAAGCGACTGCTCGTTCCAGTCATTCACACGCTGTTGAGCTACTGCCAACCAGCGATCCAAATCCTTGGATTCTCGGTTATAGCTACAGAACAAATTAACATTGGAATGAGAATAAATGGCCAACAATACAGACCTTCAAAGGTGGCTGGGAATTACATAAAAGCAACATGAAACAGCCAAATAATTGTTGTTTAAAGCGGCAATTACTGACGAAGCAACACTATGTGGGCAGGGAACTGTGGCCTGCCCTTCATAGATTATTATTAGCACAATGGCTGGTATTCATGCAGGTCTCTTCCAACTCTTTGATTCTATGATTCTAAGCAGTATCTGGAAGCCACAGAAAGTGGTAACTGTGGACTGCCATGTCTAAGTTGCCTGCGTCCTGCCTGCCTGTGTCCTCGGCGTTCCGGCTGCTTGCGGCTGCGCCGGGTCCTGTCGCTTGGGAGGTGAGCTCTGCCCTGCTCGGGCCGGCATCGTGGGCGCCATCTGCTGCTTCGGCGGCCGGCGAGACTCAACTTCCCAGCGTGGCTCAGCGTGACTCAGCGTTCTGGCATCCCGCTGCGCTGGGCTGCCTGCGGCCTCGGCGCTCCTGCTGCCGCGCGGCCGCGCCTGGATCTCCAGGGGAGGTGGGCCACGATCCTCCCACTCATCGCAGCCGAGGCCTAGTGCACGGCGCGGCCTGCCCCGCGGCCGACTACGGCGAGGCGCCTGCGGACGCGACTCCGACATCTCCTGGCGTCCCGGCGCCCTTTGTGATTCCCCGACCTCCGGGGGTCCTGTGGCGCTTGTGACTCGAGAAAGGACTGGCCTTCCACCGTGCCGGCCCCTGCTGGTTCAGTCCGGCCCTCATCGGTCCCGGCTTGAGTCGGCCCTGTGTTGATTGAGTTGTGTTGTCACCATCTGGCAGATTGTGTTGACCGAGTTTGTGTTGTACTATCTGAGTGACTGTTTGTGCTGACCGAGTTGTGTTGACCGAGTTGTGACTGTTTGTGCTGACCGATTTGTGTTGACCGAATTGTAGTATTATCATCTGGCTGACTGACTGCATTCTCCAGCTTTCTGTGCCAGCAAGTTTGCCTTGGAAGACTACCTACAACAGGCCGGTGCTGACTGACTATTGAGATTCTTATATCCCTGTGCTGATTTTTAAGACTCTCGGCCGAGCATTGTCATCTTTGTGAGGGGGGAGGGGTGGGCTGTCCGCCACCAGGTGTGAGTCGCCCACCATCGCGGCTGTTAACTTAGAGCCCGGAAGACTAACATCAACCACCCTTTGACGCACATCCAAAGTCCATTGTTCCTTATTAACAACTGTATGTTTTCTTGCACTATTCGCCGCACTTTAACAGACTATAAGCCTGCTGAATAGCACTTTGCCAACCGCCCCATTCCTATTGCTGCTAATCCCTAGACCTGTATGCTGCTATTTGATCCATCTTAGCACTTTACCTCCATGCTGCACTTTAACAGGTTTTGATCAGATACCAACAGCACTTTGCACATCGCACTTTAGGAACTTGTAGTGCTAGAAAGTGCGCAACTGTACCCATGTGCTCCACCATTCCTTGGTATATATTATCGGTACTACTAATTATTGGTGGAGGGGAAAAGGGACGTAGCGGGCTGGAGACTGTGGGAAACAATGGGGCGGGGGGGGGGGGAACAAAGGGAGTGGAAATGTGAACCAACTTAAGATCTTAACAGATCAAACAACTAGTTATGAAGTGCAAGCGGAACGCACTGCGACGGAATGTGGCATGGAGGGGGGAGGATGTTCCACTAGCCGAGGGGCCCCCATAGAAGTGGTGGTGGGAAAGGGGAGATGCGGAACAAGGAGACCAACAATTCGGCCTAGGGACCGTGCACCAACATTAGTAATTCCAAACCGGTCTCCTTATATGGTAAATTGGTGTAACCAGGTTGGCGGTCCCTCCGGGTTGAAGGTGGTGCTGTTGAACGCCAGAACTGTCAACGGAAAAACCACCTTCATCCAAGACCTAATTTTGGATGAGCGGGCAGATCTGGCGTGCATCACGGAGACCTGGTTGGACGAGGCTGGGGGTGTGAATCTCACCCAGCTCTGTCCACCAGGTTTCTCCGTGCAGCACCAGCCAAGATCCGGAGGGCGGGGAGGCGGGGTTGCAGTGGTCTATAGAGATTCCATCCCTCTGACCAGGGGCCCCATCCCGCAGACTACAAATTTTGAATGCGTCCACCTGAGAGTGGGTGACCGGGACAGAATAGGGATTCTGTTGGCGTACCGTCCACCTCGCTGCACTACAGTCTCCCTACCTGAGCTAGCGGGGGTGGTCTCGAGCCTGGCATTGGAGTCCCGGCAGCTCCTTGTGCTGGGGGACTTTAATGTCCACGCCGAGACGGCCCTTTCAGGAGCGGCTCAGGACTTCATGTCTGCCATAGCAACCATGGGGCTGTCCCAACAAGTAACTGGCCCCACTCACTGCGCAGGACACACATTGGACTTAGTTTTCTGCCAGGGATGGGAGGAAGGTGGCGGGGTTGAGGAGTTGACCATCTCTCCGTTGCCATGGACCGACCACTACCTGGTCAGATTTAGGCTCACTGCACCCCCTAACCTCTGCAGAGGTGGAGGACCCATTAAGATGGTCCGTCCCAGGAGGCTTATGGATCCGGATGGATTCCTGACGGCTCTTGGGGAGTTTCCCGCCGCCTCGGTAGGTGATCCTGTCGACGCCCTGGTTGCTCTCTGGAATGGGGAGATGACCAGGGCAATTGACACGATCGCTCCGGAACGTCCCCTCTCAAGTAGCCGAGCTAAACCAGCACCTTGGTTCACCGAGGAGCTGGCAGTGATGAAGCGAAGGAAGAGGGAACTAGAGAGTGTGTGGCGCTCGGACCCGAGCGAGCCAAATCGAACACGGTTTGTGTCCTTTCTGAGGGCATATGACGCGGCAATAAAAGCCGCAAAGAAGGCTTTCTTTGCGGCCACTATTGCGTCTGCAAAGAACCGTCCGGCTGAGTTGTTTCGAATTGTCAGAGGTCTTTTGAGCCCCACCACTCAAGGTGGGGTCCCTGACAACTCGATCTCTCGCTGCGAAGCTTTTGCTCAGTTCTTTGCAGACAAAGTCGCTTTGATCCGTTCTAGTCTGGACACCATGTTAAATGCAGTCTCTGTGGATGTAACAAGAGCACCTGCTTGTCCTATTTTGTTGGATTCATTTCAATTGGTGAAGCCCGAGGATGTGGACAAGATACTTGGAGGAATGAGGCCGATCACGTCCATCCTAGACCCCTGCCCATCCTGGCTTCTGAAAGAGGCCAGAGGGGGATTGGCTGAGTGGGTAACGGTGGTGGTTAACGCCTCCCCTCGGGAAGGCAGAATTCCAGTGAGCTTAAAGCAAGCTATAATAAAACCGCTGTTGAAGAAACCATCACTAGACCCCACCAAATTCGACAACTTTCGGCCTGTTTCCAATCTTCCCTTTTTGGGCAAAGTCCTGGAAAGCGTGGTGGCCTCACAACTCCAGGTATTCTTGAGAGACACGGATTATCTGGATCCGGCACAGTCTGGTTTCAGACCGGGGCATGGAACCGAGACAGTCTTGGTCGCCTTAGTGGATGATCTCCGCCGGGAGCTCGACAGGGGGAGTGTGTCCCTGTTGGTGCTTCTGGACCTCTCAGCGGCCTTCGATACAGTCGACCACGGTATCCTTCTGGGGCGCCTTGTGGAAATGGGCCTTGGAGGCACTGTTTTACAGTGGCCCTGGTCATATCTGGAGGGTCGTTCCCAGAAGGTATTATTGGGGGACACCTGTTCTTCCCCACAACCTTTGTCTTGTGGGGTTCCTCAGGGTTCTATCCTGTCTCCCATGCTGTTTAACATCTACATGAAGCCGCTGGGTGAGATCATCCGGAGTTTCGGGGTACGGTGTCATCTGTACGCAGATGATGTCCAACTCTGTCACTCCTTCCCACCCTCTACTAAGGAGGCTGTCGAAGTCCTGAACCGGTGCCTGGCTGCTGTGACGGTCTGGATGAGGGCGAACAAATTGAAGTTGAATCCAGACAAGACAGAGGTACTCCTGGTCAGTCGCAAGGCCGAACAGGGTATAGGGTTACAGCCTATGTTGGATGGGGTCGCACTCCCTCTGAAGACACAGGTTCGCAGCTTGGGTGTGACCCTGGATTCGCCGCTGAGCCTGGAGCCCCAGGGGACCAGGGGAGCATTTGCACAGCTCAGGCTCGTGCGCCAGCTGCGCCCGTATCTTGGGAAGTCTGACTTGGCCACGGTGGTACACGCTCTTGTCACATCCCGCCTAGACTACTGCAACGCTCTCTACGTGGGGCTGCCCCTGAAGACGGCCCGGAAGCTGCAGCTAGTCCAACGCGCGGCAGCCATGATTCCAACGGGAGCGGAGCGCAGGGAGCACACAACCCCCCTGTTGCACCAGCTCCACTGGCTGCCGATTTGCTACCGGGCCCAATTCAAAGTGCTGGTTTTGACCTTTAAAGCCCTAAACGGTTCTGGCCCTACATACCTATCCGAACGTATCTCGGCCTATCAGCCCACCAGGACCCTAAGATCTTCAGGAGGAGCCCTTCTCTCCATCCCGCCTGCTTCACAGGTGCGGCTCGTGGGAACGAGAGATAGGGCCTTTTCTGTGGTGGCCCCCCGGCTTTGGAATGCCCTCCCTATTGAACTAAGATCAGTCACCTCGCTAATGGCATTTCGGAAAAAACTAAAAACTTGGATGTTCGAGCAAGTTTTTAACTAAATTCCGATGTAAGGTATTTTGACCATGGACTTGCAACCAAGGATAATGAACTGAATTACGATTTTAACTATGAGATGTTTTCGATTTGTATTGGTGGCCCGATACGAAGTATGTTCATATTATGTATGTTTTATGTCTTGTATTTTGATATCTTATTTTATATTTTTAAGTGACTATTGTATTTTAACAAGTTGTAAACCGCAATGAGTCGCCGCACAGGCTGAGATATTGGCGGTATACAAGTGTATCAAATAAATAAATAAATAAATAAATTCAAGGTGTTGGTACTGGCCTATAAAGCCCTAAACGGTTCCGGCCCAAAATACCTATCTGACCGCATCTCGGCCTATGAACCCACCCGAACTTTGAGATCTTCCGGGGAGGCCCTGCTCTCGGTCCCGCCGGCCTCTCAAGCACGGTTGGCGGGGACGAGAGATAGGGCCTTCTCGGTGGTGGCTCCTCGGCTGTGGAACGCCCTTCCTGTAGATGTTAGGCTGGCACCATCTCTCATGACATTCCGTAGGAAGTTGAAGACCTGGATGTTTGTGCAGGCTTTTGAGTAATTCAATGCAATCTCTGGTATTTGAACATAGGAAAGGAACAATGGACGACGAATTTGGATCACGTTTGGATGATGAGGCGACCCGGGTGGGTTTTTTGTGATAATTGTGTATTGATGTTGTTTACTGCTAGAAATGGAATTGTGTAGTTTAATTGTTATGATATATTGATTACTGCTGTTTTTACTGTTTCTGTTGTTTGCTTTCTGGAAACCGCTGTGAGTCGCCCTCGGGCTTGAGATACAGCGGTATACAAGAATAGTAAATAAATAAATAAATAAATAAATAAATAAGTTTCAGAATTCAAATGAATTGGTTGCTGAATCCTGTCTCTGAATAGCTTCAGTACATGGCTTACCTCTTATAACTTTTTTCAAAACATAGGGTGGGTTCACTGCCCCACTACTATGTCAGCCTCTCAGTTTCAGTGGCCACAGGTTCCCTACTTCTGCTCTAGGGGACAACATACATTATTCACTTTCTAATATTTGGATCAGACAGTGTTGATGTAGTTTTTCCTCTAGGGCAGTGGTTCCCAACTAGGACAACTGGCTGGCAATTGCATACTGAACTTGACATTGGATTGTCTGATCCAACAATATCTTTTTGGGTTCTGAAAGGTGCCCTCTTTGTAATTGCACTTTAGGACAATGTACATAGGGAGCACGTACTTGTTTTGTAAGCCAAATCACAACCCCAAACTTTTCCAAAAGAAGAAATAGAATCATCACTATGGTGAAGATTTTGCTGCTGAGCCACCAAAACTTGAATAGCAGAGTAGTGTGCAGTCCATAATGGTTTAGCATGGGCCAACAGAAACAAGTTGCTCAACCAGTCTGATATAAAGTGAAGAATGTAATACATATCACACTGACCTGGACAAGAGTCTGAGTAAGCTATTGAGTCTCTGAAGCTCATGGCCAACTTTTTGAGAAAGAGATGCCCACTGCTCTTGCAGATTTCCAATTTGGCTTTCCAATTCAGGACAGTTCACAAGCTCCATAAGATCCTTCCCTTCTTTCACCAGCTGACCATACCTGGCCTTTTCTTTTTCAATATTCTTCTTGATTTGCTAGGCAAGAACATGATGTGGAGCAAAATGAGAGTTACAAGCCGTTCACAGATTTATTTCCCAAGGCATATGAATACAACATATTAATGGGGCAACAAACACAGTGCAAATCACACATTCTAAAAATACCTGGAGGAGTTGAGTCCTTTCCATTAGCCTTTCTTCTGTTCCTTCCACCAGACTCACAGAAGGCACCTCAGAAGACAGCGCCTCCAGTTTTTGACAGAAGGACACGTAACTCTCATCAAATTCTATCCAGTCCTAACAGAAGGAAACATAGCTTTATGAGAGTATGTTACTGTACACAAGGTAAGCAGATTTTTAAAAATGTGGTTGTTCCAGTAGAGGTTAAAGATCTGGTCTCTGAAATGTTTGGGAACGTAAGTGTTCTGGATTCTGGATTTTCCCCCAGATTTTGGAATATCACATGCAACCCAAATAAATAGAGACTCATTTATGTTAGCACAATGGGTTAAACCGCCAGTTACAGAAAATCTAGCTGACCAGAAAGTTGGCAGTTCAAGCCACGGGTTGGGGAGAACTCCTGCCATCAAATCTAGCTTCTGCGTACCTAGCAGTTTGAAAACAGCAATGTGAGTAGATAAATAGGTACCGCTTTGGCAGGGAGGTAAAAGGCATGCCGGCAATTGGATCAGGAAAACATGCCGGCAATTGGATCAGGAAGGCATCCATGGACAACAGCCTCCTCAGCATGAAAAAAAAATGGAACAATAGCATCTCTCCATGGCTTTGTTGAGCACAGTCTCCAAATGCCGGAGATGGAAAAGAGGGAAGCCTTGCCTCTGTCTATGTACTGTCTGTCTTTGTTGTTAACTATATAATGGCATTGAATGTTTGCCATATATATATTCTGTAATTCGCTTGGGGAGATGGAGCGCAATATAAATAAAGATTATTATTATTATTTTACTGACACAAAACACAGTATCACACAGCAAATGAGATATATATGCTGGATTTCGTAGCACAAAATCACAAGCTGAACACTTCCCAAACATTTAGGACTGTGTGATGTATTTTTATTTATTTATTTATTTACAACATTTCTATCCTGCCTTTCTCAAGCCCGAAGGTGACTGAAGGTGGTTTACAAATTGGCAGCAATTTGATGCCATAACAATCCACAATATACAATTAAAACAGCATTATAAAATAAAATCAATACAATAAAACAATTAAAACATATAATTATCATCATCATCAACAACATCATCATTATGATGATGTTTCATGTACACCACAGCTTCTCACATCATCTGAACCAGATAAAGATATTTACTATTGTTTTTTGCTGATTTCAAGCTACAGTTGATGAATCTGGCTTGTTTTAATTCCCCATAGTTAGTGCTAAAGATAAAAACAGAATGAAAAGCTTTCAAACCTCTTTCTTGATGCCTTGAAACAATTTGGACAATCTCGGTTTATGACTATCACTTAATGGGGAGAAAGGAGGATGCTATGATTCTTGGATGTCCAGGACATAAGGTAGGCAGCTTTGGTAGCTCTAAGGGGCAATGCTGACACATATGGAACATGCACTCTGGATGGAATTATATGCATTTTTCTTCTTTCCTCTTCCAAAATGGAACACTAAGATTTGCCAGGAAGGTCCTGCTCTCAGTCCTGATGCCTTCACCAGTGCGATTGGTGGGGACAAGAGACAGGGCCTTCTCAGTGGTGGCCCCTTGGCTGTGGAACTCCCCAGTGAGGTTAGATTCTCCTTCTCCCTCCTAAAGTTTAGGAAACAACTTAAGACTCTGTTATTCAAGCAGACATTTGGTGAATAACAGAATTAAGGAAATATGGAAATAGTTAAGACATCGGGATTGATGCAGGGCCTCCATGTTTTAGGTTGTGATTGTGACTAATGCTATGCTTTATAGTTTTAATGGTTTTAATGTATTGTCATTTGTTCTTGATTTGAGATGTGATGTTTATTCATGTAAGGCATTCAATTTTGCCTTTGATTATATTGTGAACCACTTTTAGTCCCCCTAGGTGTGAGAAAAGCGGTATATAATGCAATAAATAAATAACTTCAGCCCAACCCCATTCTGACAGGCAGGAACACACAATCAAAGCAGTCCTGACAGATGGCCATCCAGCTTCTGCTCAAAAACCTCTGGAAAAGGATATTCCATCACATTCCAAGGCAACATATTCCAGTGCCGAACAGCCCTTACTGTCAGGAAGTTCTTCCTAATGTTTAAGTGGAATCTTTTTTCCCTGCAGTTTGAATGAATTGCTTTGTGTCCTGGTCTCTGGAGCTGCAGAAAACAAACTTGCCTCTTTCTCTCATCCTTTCAAATATTCAAACATGGCTATTGTCTTCCCCCTCAGATTTCTTTTCTCCAAGGTAACAGACCTATTTCTTTACCTGTAAGAGCATTTCCAGACAAGTTCCTTGTTGGATCGCTTGCTGTTCCAAAGAATCGATATTCTTTTCCATCTCCTTCCAGGATTTCTCTTTCTCTTGTAATACTGAAGGTGCCACTTTTTGAGAACACATCTGCACACGTACAATGTGAGTCTTAAGATTACAGAAAAAGCTCTGCATCCAGAAAGAAAAAAGTTACATTAAGTATAGATCATTAAGCTCATTTAAAAAAACAAAACAAAACCCATCACAATTAATTTCCTTATAGGTGGATTACCGAAATTAAAGGACTTCTTTTGCTATATATATGCCTGGTGGGAGCTTTTACTTTGACAGTAATCACATTTACTTTCTTTATTTGAAGTTTTCGCTTAAAAATAAAAGTGTGTATTTTTTTATAATGGCAAAAATGCCCACCATATTATGGAAATGCATAGTAAGCAACCATAGTTGTTGTTGGGTTGTTGTTTTTATTTTTTTGGACTGTATGGCCATGGTCTAGAGGCATTCTCTCCTGACGTTTCGCCTGCATCTATGGCAAGCAGCCTCAGAGGTAGTGAGATAGTTGTTGTTAATTACTGTATAGACTTGCTTACAAACTGGGAAAATGTTATGCCAAAAAACCCTAGGTTGACTTATGCATGGGGCATTTAGTAAGTAGGCATGAAAAGAGCTTTCTCAATGTCTACTCCAATGGATGAAGAATCCTTCTCGAGGAAGGCTTGGTTGACCTCCACGCTGCTGTCTTCTTGCTGGCAGGTAAAAATTTCCTTATTTAATCAGTTTTCAAAGGATTGTGGCAGCAGTTGTGTGATAGGTAATCTCTGTTTTTAATTGTATTACTTTAATGTCTTAAAATTATTGTTGTAATTGGATTGGTTGTTCAATGCTTTTAGCTACTTTCTTTTAACTTATACCATAACCTGCTTTGGGACCCATACTGGGAGAAGGGAATTGGGGGCCTTGCAAATCACAAACAACACCTCATTCAACTTGCTGTTTGTCTTGGAACAAAGTGAGCTATTTCCCAATTTTGACAGGAGAACACTTGGTTTGCTAAAACCAGGTAGCAATCACTGTGGAAACAGCTTGTTGTTCCTCCACTTTTGCAGTTTTAACTTCAGGATTTGGTGAAAAATGTTATCTCAAGAAGTATTTGAGTCAGAGTTTTCCAAACATATCATGTTGGTGACACATATTTAAGCATGCATCATTTCACAACACAGTCATTCAGTTGTACTAGCAAACGGGAGGTTAAATCCACCCCTTATAAGAGATACAGACACATACATAAATAGTAATAATATCTCCTGAAAATCTTTGATTATTTTTTTAAAATTTGATTTGTAAGATAATAACATATGTTTTCAAGATTTATGTCATTTCTCATTCACATGACACACTTACACACTGCAGTTGACACTCTGGTGTGTTGTGACACAGTTTGGAAAGCTGTGATCTAGGTCCTCCAGTGTGACTCTAAGGCTAACCTCTAGACCTAGTGATTTCTAGAGAAAACAACTTTCTAGGAATATCTAAGTTTTTCAATTAAATTCCATGGTTAGCTTCCAGTGAAAGTTGTTGTAATTCAGCCCATGGTTGTGGCCAATACGATATAAATAGTGATGTGGACCATGGGAACTCTGGGCCCGATCATGGGAACTCCGGGCCTGCGAGCCAACATGAGATTTTAAGTCCTGAAAACGATCAGGCTGTGTCTTCAACGGTTAGTGAAGGTCACATTCCAGAGAGGTGCCGAGATGGTTCTTTAGGGAAATGAGTTCAGAGGCTGAAATCTAAGGTAGAGAGAATAATGAGTTGCAAGATAATGAGCTAATTGGTAGGAGATTCAGTTTTTGTAAACTTCATGCTGTTCAACAGAACTTCCGAAGGTCACAGCACTTGATAGTGCTGTGAAGTCATGGGAGAAGACATGATTTCATGAGTATATTAGAGAGACCGAGGGGATTTTCCACCCAGTCTGGTCAACATTGGTAATTGGGGCAACAGCTCTTGCCAAATCCAAGCCAAGCTTTCTTAAGGAATTGTAGTTCCATGTCTTTGCTCCTGTTTCATGTTTCCAAGTCTGAAGGATTGTTTCTGGAGTTTTCTATTGGATTCTTTGCTTCCTTGTATTTCATGGTTTTCTTGTATTCCTGTGCTGGATGTCCTCCTGTTGCTTTGGGATTTTGTATTACTTTTGTACCCTGAACCTTGTGGACTATTTTATACATATAGACGGAAGTTTTCACGATTTTTGCTACAGTGCTTTTTATATATCTTTAATAAACTGATTTGCTGATTTAACTTGGACTGGAGTGTGGTGGTTAAGTACAGAGGTGTTTCCTGGCCTGGAGTGAAACAAAGTTGATCGAAAAGTCATGCTAGAAGACCTAGCAATTCATAGACAGATGTTCAAAGGCAAAAAAGAGAAATCACAATTTTTAAAAATTTGCATATTTTCACTTTTGTGTATTTCTAACCTCAGTGAATATGGAGGAATTATATGAACACACATATAATCTAATAAGCATGCCACCATCAAAGCTGAAGAATTACTGCTTTGTAGAATGAGCCCTTAGGTTTGTATCTCTGACCAACAGAGCAAGATATTATTTTCTTCTTGACTTATACGAAGAGCATTTCCATACATAATGTGCTTCCCATATTCTGTTGAGATGTAGCCATTTTTCTACTTTGAAGAGACAAAATTAAAGCCATTTTTGTCTGAGAAAAACAGAAGTGACTAACTGCTTCTTTTAACTTAACATTCAAAACATTTAACTAAGGAATCATTTCATGTTTATGCAATCTTTCTCCTGTGCAGTTTGTACACATTACACTCCATTAGGAGGGCTGCATGTTATTTCTGGCAAAGTAATTATAGCAGTGGGTGGATTTTATGATTATCCTTAATGGAGTCCACCCCACTTTATATCTTTTCTATATTTGTGAGGGAAGTATGTGAAAAGCTCCTAGTGACAAGTAAACATGAAACAAATGAATCACCATACTAATCACATCCTTATTTGATTGGTGGACTTCATCTATATCTCTAATTCTCTGTATCATTTACAGCTTGATTTGCTTCCAAAGAACATAAAGTGACACATACTAAGGGTTACCAATCAATCTCTCATCCAGCTACTGGGATAACCTTGCCCTGTTGCTGAAAAGTTTTATGCAGTGCAAGGCTCCTTCAAATGGGGGAAATGTGTCATAAAGTTGCTGGATTTGTTGCTGTACTTTAACTGGCCAAACAGATTTCTGTTGTCCCAGACTATTTAAGATTGGAACAAGTGGACAGAAGGTGACAAAAAACCAGAGTTATTCAGCAAGAATTTGTATGTTGTTGAAGTCTTTCATGGCCGGAATCACTGGGTTGCTGTGAGTTTTCTGGGCTGTATGGCCATGTTCCAGAAGCATTCTCTCCTGACATTTCACCCACATCTATGGCAAGTATCTTAATAGGTAGAGAGGTCTGTTGGAAACTAGGCAAGTTAGGTTTATATATCTGTGGAATCTCTTGTCTACTTGAGGCAATTGTAAATGTTCCGACTGGTCACTTTGTTTAGCATTTAATGACCTTGCAGCTTCAAAGCCTGGTTGCTTCCTGCCTGGGGGGAATCCTTTGTTGGGAGGTGTCAGCTGGCCCTAACTGATTCTTGTCTGGAATTCCCCTGTTTGTTGAGTGTTGCTCTTTATTTACTGTCCTGATTTACCTCCAAACAAAGGATCCCCCAAGGCAGCAACCATCCAAGCTTTGAAGTTGAAAGGCCATTACATGCTAATCAAGGTGGCCAATTGCAACATCCACACTAGCCTCAAACTGACAAGAGTTCTTTCTCCCTCCTTGGACACTCCACAGATATATAAACCTCATTTGCCTAGTTTCCATCAGATCTCACAACCTCTGAGGATGGCTGCCATAGATGTGGGTGAATCGTCTGGAGAGAATGCTTCTGGAACATGGCCACACAGCCCAGAAAACTCACAGCAACTAAATAATTTGTAGGTTCTTGGACCAACTTAGAATAAACCACAATGGGATATGTTAGTGTCTCATTTGACCTTTGGACTCTTCTGACATGATCTAAAGACACATGACTTCTCACAATATAGGTCACAACAAGGTCCAGCTCAGAGCTCCTATGAAGCCTTTACTTGCCATGCGATCAAATACTGCTTCATAGGTAGAAAAGCGAACCATTACAAGAGTAGTGCAAAAGTGCATAAAAAGGAGGAAGGAGGGGTGGAAAAACAAAAGAAAGATGGTGGCACTATTTTTTTATTTTCTCTTGGTAGGGCATCTGAAGAAGTGGGTGTGCATTCATGAAAGCTCATGTGAAAATAAAAGTCAGTTAGTTTTGTAGGTGCAATAGCTAAGAATGAGAAACCTTTACATCTTTAACTGCGTATTGTGATCACTTTCAAGATATAGCCTGAAAACTAAGAAAACTTGCTTTTTTTGGATCAGAGTTCTCAGAATTCCCAAGTTCTAAGCTTTAATCCAACAATCATTTTTTCAAACTTTAAATTTCTTTGTTATTTAGAAGGCTGTGAAAGAAAGAAATCCACCAATGCCACCTTAAAGTGGAGATGGTTCACACCTTTACAAGTTTTTTGAGCAGAAAGTTGTTACCTTATGATTTTTTAGGTGAAACTGTAAATTAGTCTGGCTGGTAGCTTTCAGGCTGGATATCTGAATAACTTTCTCTCGGCCAAGATTTGTGAGCTCTGTTAGTCCCTGTAACAAAGCTTCATACTGCTGCTCACTAATCAACGGTGATGTTAGCTCCCTCTGTTTGGCTCTCAAGATCTTCCAGAGGTCATCCAATACTTCCTGGAAAGAAAACAAGTTATGAAATGTTAATGCAATACTGTTTGGAAGAAGACAGTAGGAGAAGAGGAAGAGTGCATTCCAGATGAATATTTATTTATTATTTATTTATTTACAATAATTTTATCTTGCCTTTCTCAGCCCGGAGGCAACTCATGGCAGCTTACAAATTGGCAGCAATTAGATGCCATAACAGTCATAAAATACAATTAAAACATTTAAAACAACATTATAATAATCCATGCAAAAACCATTAAAATATAATAACCAATATCTTTTTGTTGAATTCATTTTTCAGTAGCATTGTCTAAGCTGTTCCATGTTTCACTTTTTCATAGTTCCAAGTTTGTTTATTATACTGCATTTCCAAAGGTTTGTTCAAAGAGCCAGGTTTTTACATTTTTTCAGAAAGTCAGGAGGAAGGGGGTCGATCTAATATCTCTAGAGAGGGAGTTCTACAGCCGAGGGGCCACCACTGAGAAGGCCCTGTCTCTCATCCCTGTCAGGCACACCTGCGAAGAAGGCAGGATCGAGAGCAGGGCCTCCCCAGATGATATTAATTTCCTAGGTGGTTCATAAGGAGAGATACGTTCAGGCATGTAAGTTGGGATGGGACCGTTTAGGGCTTTATAGGCTAAAGTCAGCACTTTGAATTGTGCCCGGCAGCAAACTGTCAGCCAGTGAAGCTGGTATAACAGAGGAGTTGTGTGCTCCCTGAGCGCTGCTCCAGTTAGCAGCCTGGCTGCCACCCGCTGGACCATTTGAAACTTCTGAACAGTCTTCAAAGGCAACCCCATATAGAGCCTATTGCAGTAGTCTATACAGGATGTGACCAGAGCATGGACCACCATGGCCAAGTCAGACTTCCCAAGGTTTGGGCACAGCTCAAATCAAGTAAGCCACAACTCTGAGTTTCAAGAATTGAGAATGGCTCTTGATAAGATGATTTGGAGATCTCTCATTCATAAGATTTTCCATAAGTCAAAGTCAACAGCAGCATTTAACAACAAATCAGCAATCAAGTGCTTCTCTGTGTTATGGGCCAACATGCTGATTTTGACTTATGGCCACTCTAAGATTCAGTAATCCTCAAACAAACCCAAGTTTTCCATCCTTCTCCGTTTTGGAGACTCGGGGACATGTGTCCTTCCATTCTAAAACCTATATATTTTGTCTTTTTGGCAGTCCAATCAAAGTTTATTCCAATGTATTTAATGATATGTTATCATAGACCAGTGGTTCTCAACCTGTGGGTCCCCAGATGTTTTGGCCTTCAACTCCCAGAAATCCTAACAGCTGGTAAACTGGCTGGGATTTCTGGGAGTTGTAGGCCAAAACACCTGGGGACCCACAGGTTGAGAACCACTGTCATAGACCAATGATAACTTTGCTGACTATGCTAAACACTGTTATTGTTTCTCTTATCTCCACTTCAACCAGACTCTCTCTGGACTTTCAGGAGGGAAGTATCACTGAGAGTATGGCACTATGAAAGCCACTGGCTCAAGGCACTGAGTACCTACAGACATCCACATGCCACAATAACCTTTTCCAAGGAAAAATCAACTAATTACAGTGACCACATGGGTGCCACAGCTTAATGAAGCTACTCTGAACATCTTCAGGTACAAGCATCTAATTCCAAATTCCACCTTTCCTGATCCAGAGCACCAGAAGGTTGGAAGATGACTTATTATTGGTGGTGTGGTAGCTACAAAGCTTCAAATTATATCTCATTTTAAAATGGAGATGTTAGCTCCCTCTGTTTGGCTTGCAACAAGCTCCAGCCTCCTTTACAAAACTGAGGTTGAGAAGGAGTTCATTACAGGCAAATCACATTTCAATAGGACAATAGTGCCTTTGGTGGGAACATAACACATCCCATTGCTCTTCTCTCATTTCAGTCCAGGTTGGAGATAGCTTGATGTTTCTTTTACTAACACAAATATTTTGTGACTGATCTCCTTTTGTAAAAGTGTCTTCCAATGTTCTCTCCCCACCAACCCGCAGAAACCAACAGAAGATGACAACTCCATGAGAAAAGTCCCAAATATATCCTGAAATGATTATAATATCCTGTCTTACATGATAAACTCATCAATATGGTCAAGCAATACATTTTCTAAACTTTGGACTCTTTTATGCTAAAACCCAGCTTGTTTTATTTAATATAATTCAGTTTGTCAACAATGGATGGTTCTAAAGCATAATAATCCTTTGATGTCTTTACCTCTAATTTATCTACTTCATGGACTAGGGCAACAGGCAAAGGAAGTTTTTCTCCATGATCTCTTAGTTTAGCTGTCCGAGTCTCAAAGTTCTGCAGTTCCAACTCATAGTTGTTTGTGATCTAAACAAAACAATGAAATGATCAAAGCAAGGCAAGGTATTACTAGGAGGCTGTGATATTTCTAAGGCAACTACAGGAGGCAAGATTTTTGACAATCTGTGAAGTGGGCAGGATCTTGCAGTTTCCCAGATCCTGATTCCCACTGCTTATTGGAACATCTTATCAGTTCTGCCAGAGACAAATCAGCCATAATAAGAACATTAGGACATCTGAAATTAGAACATCTGAAAGCTACCTCCTACCACCATAGGAGCCTGCCTGACATTTTCAGAGAGGAAGGGGCCCTATTTTCTGTAACAGAAAATGGAGGAATGAAGGGGGGGGGGGAATATATTGTCGAAGGCTTTCATGGACGGAATCACTAGGTTGTTGTAGGTTTTTCGGGCTATATATGGCCATGTTCTAGAATATATAAATCCAATTTTCCTAGTTTCCAATAGATTTCACAACTTCTGAGGATGCCTGCCATCTCAGATTTTTCCTAAGAGAACACCTCTTTAGCAATTTCTAGGACATAGTTCAGATTTCACAATCTCTGAGGATGCCTGCTATAGAGGCAGGCGTAACGTCAGGAGAGAATGCTTCTAGAACATGGCCATATAGCCCGTAAAACCTACAATATCCCAAAAAGAAATGTGGCAATATCTTTTATACAGCAGTCATTGGTTCTTACTTTTGCATGAGCATCTATGAATATAAACCTACTTCTTCGGATACAGTACAGGCTGATATTAAGGCCTCCAGTATAAAGCATATTTATACAGTTGTGGGACAAAATCTTGCCTTGGGCAAGATGAAACAGGTCTTTCAGATATTTACAATGGCAGGTCAGGTTAGCATCGATAGGCGAAAACAACAAATCCACTTATCAAAAGTCAGTTTCCCAGGGTTCAAAACTCTGCAAAGATTCTTTTTTGTTGTATGTACATAGCGAAGACTCTTGTTTACCACCTTTTCTACTTCTTAACTTGAACGTTCTGAATATTTTAAAGCTCTTTGTCATGGCCTATGGCCAGCACAACAAATATACTGAACCTGACTCTTGTATTAATATACATAGGATCTCATCACACTAGAGAACGAATCCACTTTAAATCCGGTTGTTGCCTCCTGCAGAATTCTGGGCTTTGTAGTTTAGGGAGGAGCCTTTAACAGCCTCACTAAACTACGAACCCCAGAATTCTGCAGGAGGCAGAAACCAGATTTAAAGTGGATTCATTCTCTAGTGTGATGAGGTTCATAGTGTGCCATGAAGCCATTGCCTTTGTTCACGCCCTCATATTTTTTATGCCTTCTCAAAGGAGGACCTATAGCAGTGGTTCTCAACCTGGGGGTCGGGACCCCTGAAGGGGTCACGATGGAGTGTCAGAGGGGTCACTAAAGACCATCAGAAAACACATTATTTTCTGTTGGTCATGTGAGTTCTATGTGGAAAGTTTGTCCCAATTCTATCATTAGTGGTGTTCAGAATGCTCTTTGATTGCAGGTGAACTATAAATCCCAGCAACTACAACTCCCAAAATATCAAGGTCTATTTCCCCCAAACTCCACCAGTGTTCACATTTGGGCATATTGAGTATTCATGCCAAGTTTAGTCCAGGTCCATCATTGTTTGAGTCCACTGTGGTCTCTGGATGTAGGCGAACTACAACTCCAAAACTCAAGGTCAATGCCCACCCACCCCTCCAGTATTTTCTGTTGGTCATGGGAGTTCTGTGTGCCAAGTTTGGCCCAATTCCATTGTTGGTAGAGTTCAGAATGCTCTTTGATTACAAGTGAACTATAAATCCCAGCGACGACAACTCCCAAATGACAAAATCAACCCCCTCCAACCCCACCAGTATTCAAATTTAGGCATATTGGATATTTGTGCCAAATTTGGTCCAGTGAATGAAAATACATCCTGCATATCAGATAGTTACATTATGATTGATAACAGTAGCAAAATGACAGTTATGAAGTAGGAAGGAAAATAATGTTATGGTTGGGGGTCACCACAACATGCAGAATTGTATTAAGGGGTCGCAGCATGAGGGAGGTTGAGAACCACTGACCTATAGCATGTCCCAAGAATTCAAGAAGTTAGGTTGGCGTGTACACATAGCAACTCTCTATAGCAACACTCTGATGTGACACTCTCTGACGAAAGAAGTTAGGCTGGCTTTGTCTGTTTTGAGTTTCATACAGGCAGCTAACATATTACTGTTCTACATTGCTAAACTTGTTGACTGAAAGGTTGCAGGTTCGAATCCAGGGAGCTTCCGCTGTTAGCCCCAGCTTCTGCCAACCTAGCAGTTCGAAAACATGCAAATGTGAGTAGATCAATAGGTACCACTCCAGCAGAAAGGTAACGGCACTCCATGCAGTCATGCTGGCCACATGACCTTGGAGGGGTCTACGGACAACGCTGGCTCTTCGGCTTAGAAATGGAGATGAGCACCACACCCCAGAGTTGGACACCACTGGACTTAATGTCAAGGGAAAACCTTTACCTTTACCTTTACCTTTACCTTTACCTTTACCTTTACCTTTACCTTTACCTTACATCACCTTTAATGTTTGGAATTGCTCTACTTTGAGAGCATTAAACTATGTTTTAGGACTATTTTTAGAATGCTTTAAAAAGTTTTAAAATTATATTTTAGATGCTTTAGACCCCAGATCCCAACCTGTGGTCACTGGACCCCCAGTGATCTGCAAGAATGAAAATATGGTCCACAGCCTCACCATTACTACACTGATGCTTTGAAACCACACGGCAACGAGAGCAACAGGTTTTGCAAAGCCCTCTTATAGAGGAGAGGGTGACTAACCGCAAAAGATTATTACTACCACATCGGCTCTAGATTATTAAATATGGTTTTCTGAAGGTGAGCAGATGGTGACTACTGGATGGCATATGTTTTGTGGTCTATCCAATGCAATTTTCTGAATAATCACCCCAAATAACCAAACCGAATCTGAAGTTGACCAAAAACTGATACTTAAGTTGGAGAGTGGTCCCTGGTCAAAGTGTCCCTGGTCAAAAAAAGGTCAGGAACCATTCTTTTGAGGTGTGGTCCAAAAGGGCAATGAATACTCTGATTCTATGCCCTTCTGCATTTGACTTGAATGCAGAATATTTTAGGAATTGTGCTTATCACAGTGCCAATAAGCTCAAAGGGTTGGGGGGGGGGGGGGAATCACAAAATTATTGCTATGATTTTAGAAGAACAATAGCACCCCAAAAGAAGAAATGAAATTAGGTAAAATTGCTCAGTGCTGGATGGCTGATTGGGCTTTATCTTCATATTTCCACTAATTACCTGGAGCATCGTGGAAATGTCATGGCTACTCATTGCACCAAAGGACTGTTGCATCATGGATTTCTTCTTAATCAACTCATCATACAATTCCCTGATTTCATTCTGTGACAAAGACAAGGAAATAAACACAAAGTGAACCTAAAGGTACATTGCACAGAATGATGGGGTAATTAAACTGCAATTTGGTTCTACTGCTTAATCAGAATCATTCTCTGAGCACATCTATACATCCAGAAAGAAAGCGGGATGGGAGGAGAGAAAGCATCCTTTAAAAAAAAAAAAACAGTTACATTTGCAATCACTTGCTCTTTGCTAACGGAAAATAGAAATGACACCAAGTTTTATAATCATAATTTGCTTTTGGCTTGGGATCTTATTGAAAACAAGGATGAAATTGTCCCCATGGAAACATAAATTAACTCAAAACTATAAAACAATGTGTTTAAACACTGCTATTGTGTGTTTCCCTGTGCATCTGGGAAGCAGTCTTTGGGCATGAGTAGGCCAACCTGCAATGAACAACACGGCATTGCTTGGAGATTGGACCACCTTAAGAACACGATGTTTACTATCAGGGACCTGGCTGAACCATTAATGGACTTAGTTCACTCTGCTTAGCCACCACATGCTATGAGGGATTTGGCAGGGGGCTCTGTTGACACACTACTTGTGATGAATGAGGATGACAGTGCAACTATAAGTCCAATGCACCCCTTGAAGCCTAGGAAGGAAAACCAAATACCTCCAATACACAAATTGCCACCCAACCAAAAAGCCTCTTCTCAGACTGAATTTCTGGATATCGGTAATGACTCAGACCTATCGACACCAGCGTGACAATTACACCTGCTATCCTGGAATATAATGGGATGGACAAATAAGTTTGATTATGCAGATTTTGCAATTTTGGTGGACATCCAACCTTTGAGTAGTTCCCTCCCACAATATATACATTAAGAGCATGTTTTTGGTTATGTAATCTGTATAAATGTTTTCCACCTAGATCAGTGTTTCTCAACCTGGGGGTCGGGACCCCTGGAGGGGTCACGAAGGGGTGTCAGAGGGGTCACCAAAGACCATCAGAAAACACAGTATTTTCTGTTGGTCATGGGGGGGTCTCTGTGTGGGAAGTTTGGCCCAATTCTATCATTGTTGGAGTTCAGAACGCTCCTTGATTGTAGGTGAACTATAAATCCTAGCAAGTACAACTCCCAAATCTCAAGGTCTATTTTTCCAAAACCCCACAAGTGTTCACATTTGGGCATATGGAGTATCCGTGCCAAGTTTGGTCCAGATCCATCATTGTTGGAGTCTAGAGTGCTCTCTGGATATAGGCGAACTTCAACTCCCAAACTCAAGGTCAATGCCCACCAAACCCTTCCAGTATTTTCTGTTGGTCATGGGAGTTCTGTGTGCCAACTTTGGTTCAATTCCATTGTTGGTGGGGTTCAGAATGCTCTTTGTTTACAGCTTAATTATAAATCCCAGCAACTACAACTCCCAAATGGCAAAATCAATCCCCCCGCCAACCCCACCAGTATTCAAATTTGGGCATAGTGGGTATTTGTGACAAATTTGCTCCAGTGAATGAAAATACATCCTGCAGATCATTATTTACATGGTGATTCATAATGTTAGGGTTATGGTTGGGGGTCACCACAACAGGAGGAACTGTATTAAGGGGTCGCGGCATTAGGAAGGTTGAGAACCTCTGACCTAGATCATCAAAAACTGGAGGCCCCAATAATATCTGGATTAGACTATGTGAAACCCTCACCTGTTTGGAATGCCAATACCCCTCCACAAAGCTCCTCTTGTGTGGAGATTTTAATGCGAGAATTTTACCACTTTGGGCTACTGGTGTTGGGTCACGCTACTGCTGATAAGTTGCTCTGCTGTACATTTATGAGTAGGGTCTTTTGTTATTAAGCCCCCTTGCTCAACAAATGTGATGTCAGGTGGGAAATTTAGAAAGACAAAGAGTGAGAAGTGACTTTAAAGGATACAAGAAAAACAACAAGAAAAGTCAACCAGGAGGTACCTGATAAAAACTGTAACGGTCCAGGTCGGTTTTCATACATTTGCTCCTAGAAGCAGTGGCTGCTTCTGTCTGTTGTAGCCATGCCTGCAAGTTGCTAAAACACTGAGAGAATCTCTCAGGGTTACCACCAGCGGAAGTGATCGACTTCAAAAGATCTTCCTTTTTATCTCCAATATCTGCATGAAGCTTTTGTAGTTCTGCAGAAAGAGTCTGGGAAGAGATAAGACAAAAGAAGCAAGTAAATATGATTTTGTAAAAGGTAGATGATGAACCATTAGGATTCAATCTGGTCAGGAGAAAGCAAACATTTCACAAAGGAAAACTGGGACATTGAAGCCAAGTGACATCAGAGTGTGGCTGTGATGACATATGTTATTAAGGAGGAAGAATATGCATCCTATTCTCTTTCTCCTGCCCATTGATTTTATTGTGTGCAAACTACTTTTGCACCTTGAACTCAGTTTGTGGCAATTGTAGGAAACTGGAGAAAACTAAGGAAAGTAGCAGGAAGAGAAAAAGACTGGAATATTTTCAAACCAGCTGAAAATGAGGGTAAACAGCAATATTTCCTTCTGGACTTGTTCACTTGTTCTTTTGGAGGAAGAATATTCAACACAGACCTCACTACCTCTGAGGATGCTTGCCATAGATGCAGGCGAAACATCGGGAGAGAATGCCTCTAGACCATGGCCATACAGCCCCAAAAAACCTACAACAACCCAGTGATTCCAGCCATGAAAGCCTTTGACAATACAATATTCAACACCTTAGTATTTTGTGTATGCTCATTTATTTGTGCAAAAGGTTAACTATCAAAGGTACCAGATCATTCTTATTTGAATACAATGTGTCCCTGAACATCAGCCAAGTTCTAGCATCCATTCTGCCCTTTTGAGAGTTTAATGGAGTGCAAATATAGAACTCATATTGTACACTGTAAGGCCTTTGTCCTGATGCAATAATTAGTCTGGATGTTACAAAGGAAATGCACTGCAGCAATAATTGGAAACACAATTCCTGGAATTCATTTCAAGCTTCAGACAGTTTTAGTTTGGGGAATTGTGGCTCCCTCTCTATCAACATTCATACATAGATATAATTTCATTGAAGTTTAAATTAAAACTGTCTTGGAAATAAGGAGGTAATAACTGTTTGATTCACTTGGGGAAAATAATTTCATCTAATGCGCCTCTTACAAGCCAGAACAGTGACGTATGAAAAACTTTTTAACATTATGCACAGCATGGTATTCGTATCCATAGGGGACACGTTCCAAGACCCTGCCATGGATACTTGAAACTAAGGTTCATAGTGATTCCACAGCCTTGGGCTATGGCAATTAAAGTGGTGTCAAACTGCATTAATTCAACAGTGTAGATGCATCCTCAACCAAGGAAACCACAACCCTGGGTTGGCAAGATCTGAACTGGATCATTGAGGACAGGGTGAATTGGTGGACTCTCAGTCATGGGGTTGCCATCAACCAAAGCTGACATGAGAGCAGTTAACAACAATTCTGTGGTTCTGAGATCCAAGAATGCAGAAACACTCTCATGTGCTCCTACCTCGTAGGAGCTCTGTTGCATGGGAGCTTCTTCACTGGTGAGTGCACAGGTGCTTAACATCTGCTCCATGTTATTCAGACAGCGGCTGATGGCCAGGAGCAGCTCAAAGAGTTTTTGGTCCAAGCTGAGCGAAACATCTCCTGCTACATTTTCCTGGAAGACAAGGAGACAAGAAATCTTGACACATATGTGGAAGACCTTGACACATACGTGGAAATAACATGTGAACCAGCTGTGAATTTAAAAATTCCAGTGGCCCAGCATTGCACAGAACAGTTACTGTCCCTATGGTAGAAGAATGATTAGCCACATGTGAATGTTCCCAGAATAGGTAAGATTCTAAGCCCTGCACTTTATTTCAGCCCTCCTATCAGTTACCTCAACACTTTTTTCTATGGGTATTCCTTAGCCCCTGTTAATTTGAATTCTGCACTTTCCATTGGCTCCATTTTGAAATCATTGCACTTATTGAGCCTGAACCCAGCTTTGACTTATCACAGCATTGTTGTTTTATGATGATGTTTTGTGATTGTGTTATGCTTTTATTTGATTGATTTTAATGTGTTTCTTTTATTTGTAACTTGGGCTTGTCCCCTTGTAAGCCACCCCGAGTCCCCTTGGAGAGATGGTGGCGGGATATTAAAACAAAGTTATTATTATTGTTATTGTTATTGTTATTAATCATATCAACCTCTCTTCTTGGCATCCAGAGTCATGGACTAAATCAGGGAGAATTTCTGTCCACCTGTCCCAATTAGGTCTGGGAGAAGTCTTTCTGAAAAATGGGACATTATCACAGTTGTATGAAAGAAAGACATTTAGTTGGATGCAAGTTTTCGTATGGACAGAATGTTTCCGCCTGGAAAGTGTACCTTCTGTAATTCCCTCTGTTGAACTCCCCTGCTGAATCTTTACAGTGAAGAAACATGCGGGATGTATTTTTCAAAACACTGAGCACTTTAGAAAACAAGCCCTATGAGAATTGACTCAGGGAGATGAATATATGTGCCCTGAAGAAGAAGAATAACTTTTCAATAACTTTAAAGTATACATTCTTTTTATTGCAATTTTCCATTAAGAGAAAGGGTATCAGAACTTTTACAGAACAACATTTTTACACAAAGAATGACATTGGACATACAGACATACGGATTCTATGTAACAACATTGGATTCACAAACAACAGTTACATTGGTTAACAAACAAAGGGGAATTACATTTTTACTCAGCATTCACACATATGTAAACATTCAGTCATCCTCGTGCATACATCACCATTTCTCCCACTGTCTCCTGGAGAAGAACATCTCTTAGGCCAGACTGCTTCTTTGCAAATCTGCCAATGCACAGTTCCAAACTTCAAAATGCATAATCTTTCCCTAAGAACATGTCTCCAAAATCACACTCCTTTCTCTTCCCTTGAGAAAAGGAGCAAGTGACCAGGCTCCTGCTTTCCATTGCAGATTTGCCATTCCCAAATGCATACACCATCTCTTTCCATAGAGCATGGCAGGTGAACAGCACAGCTGTCACACTTTGAGAATTATTAGATTGAGTCTTGTATAGGAATATTTCTGTTGATGTTGTTCCAAAGTTGTAAATGAATGATAGATTTTTTTCCATCCTGAAACATCCTGGCTTCATCTCTTCCTGGACAGATGTTGACTCTTCTTAATTGGTAAACTCAAGGTTTGTGTTGACTTCCATCTTAAGTAAGGAATCTTGTAAACATTTCCTTAGCTTAAAGAGCTGTTGTCTTTGACTAATGTAAACACCTTGTTATTCCCCAAAAGTTCAACAGTTAATCATTGTCAGTGGTCATCAATCTCAGCAGTTCAGCAACTTTTAATTACAGTTCCTGAGTGTAGTTGTTTTCCAGGTCTCAATATTTCAGAATGGTGTCTACAAAATCATTAGCTCTCATTCATTCATTCCTTTCAAACCATGCATCATATTTCACGACAAGATGAAGCAGAAGCAAGTTTGTTTTCTGTAGTTCCAGACATGAGAACATTTATTTATTTATTTATTTGGGGGTTCTTTTACCCCGCCCTTCTCACCCCGAATGAACCAATGAACTGAAAATATGAGGAAAAACTATTCCACTTCTAGAAGCACTTCCAGAAAGCAAAAAGTGTTCAACAGTGGAACAGATTGTAGAAACTTTTCCTTCTCTGGAGATTTCTAAACAGATGTTTGATAGCTATCAAACATCTGTTTAGAAATCTCCAGAGGTTTGATGGACATCTTGCTTTAGCTAGGTATACCTGTAAAAGCAAGAGATGGACTAGAGTACACATTGGCAAACTTTGGCCCTCCAGGTGTTTTGGACTTCAACTCCCACAGTTCCTACCGGCTGTTAGGAATTGTGGGAGTTGGAGTCCAAAATACCTGGAGGGCCAAATGCCTGGACTAGAAGGTTCATGTGGCTCCTCCCAGCTTTAGGCTCTGATGTCTCACATTCCCCCCTGTGTTACATGAATATAGATGTGTTAAGTGTAGGGAAGCGGAAACAGAAATTCTCCCTGCTGTTGTTGGATCTTGTCCACCGTTGGTCATTTATGTAATTGAGGTGGAAATGATGAGCACAGTACCTGAATTTGGCTCAGGCTGCCAAGTTCTGCGGTGTACCTTTTCAGCTCCTCAACGGTTGGCGTTCTCACACTTGAAGTGGCACCCTTGGGCAGAATATTTATTTTGGTAGAGATCTAACATTTGGAAAAGCAAAATGCATTGAGACAAATGCTCCAGATTAAACTCATGTTGATACATAATGTTCTTTCAGCACAAGAAAACACCCAAATCCCAGCAGCAGATACAATTTAAACCAATGAAATTGTGATTACAGTCTGGAAATTGCGGGCTCCATTCCTAGCAGCTGGCTTGAAATATGCTAACAACTAAAGTCTGGCATTTATCATGCTTGTGAAAATTTTGAACTGAAATGAAAATTCAAGAGGTGATTTTGCAAGCTCCTTCCTCTATGCTTAAGCACAGTTCTCTGGAAAGTCACAATCTGCTGTAGCTTCCATGTACATATGCAGATTTAGCAGCAACAACAAAAGCACAGCAATGCATATGTAGTTTTTCATGCTATTTCCTAAACAACAGATTTTTCCACTGAGGAAAAAGAAGTATCTGTAAAACACTGGCAACTTGAAGGCATTTGTGTACATTTGGCTGTATTGTTCTTGATGTGATTAGAATCGCACAAGAAGAAAGCAGGAACAACCTACAAATAGCATCTATCAGAAGACAGCAAATATAATACTTGCTGTATTCCTTTATTCCCCCCCCCCCACCACCACCACCACCACCACCACCACCACCATGAATACGTTGAGCTCCAAGAGAATGTGGAAATAATGACATCTGTAAATAAGTGGAGCTCTGTAACTAAGAAGCTACCAAGAAATAAGTCCTGACATATGTGGCCTGCAGAAGAGGAGGCTGAGAGGAGATATGATGGCCACGTATAAATATGTGAGAGAAAGTCATAGGGAGGAGGGAGCAAGCTTGTTTTCTGCTGCCCTGGAGACTAGGACGTGGAACAATGGCTTAAGACTACAGGAAAGGAGATTGCACCTGAACATTAGGAAGAACTTCCTGACTATGAGACCTGTTCAGCAGTGGAACTCTCTGCCCTGGAGTGTGGTGGAGGCTCCTTCTTTGGAGGCTTGCAAACAGAGGCCAGATGGCCATCTGTCAGGGGTGCTTTGAATGCAATTTTCCTGCTTCTTGGCAGGAAGTTGGACAGGATGGCCCATGAGGTCTCTTCCAACACTATGATTCTGTGATTCTATGGTGACATTAAAGACCACACAACAATCTGTGGCCCTAATAGCAGAATCTCCCTGTATGTATGTGTATACACACTCACACACAAGGGATTGTGACAACGGGCTGCTAAGGCTTTGCACATGAATACCGTAACTTTGAACTGAGCTTGGTGGCTCTCAAGTTCCCCCTTTTTCAAGAGCTTTTACTTTTAATAGCATTTTATTCTTAACTTAAGGTGTGAATTGCTCAAATATTGTTAGCAGTTTAATTCTACAGACACTTCACTTTAATGTGGGCGAAGAGTGAAGGATCCCCTACGGAAGTAAAAAAAACCCCTCACTAATTAAAGAACCAACTTTTTTAAATTGAGAGAACAGCTCTCTAGAATTCTCTAAATCAGTGGTTCCCAACCTTGACCAGAACCACTTGACCAGGGACCACTTTGACCAGGGACCACTCTCCAACATTAGTATCAAAAGGGTACGAATCAGTTTTTGGTCAACTTTAGATCTGGTTTGGTTATTTGGGGTGCTGATTCAGAAAACTGCATTTGATAGACCACATCAGCTCTAGTTTCTGATAAAGAACATGTGCCATCCTGTAGTTGCCATCTGCTTGCCCACAGAAAACCATATTTAATAATCTAGCGCTGATGGGGTAGTAGCAATCTTTCATGGGTAGTCAGCCTCTCCCCTCCTGACATCCCTTTGCCTCGGCATTATTAAGAGGGTTTCATGAAGCCAGTCACTCTAATTGCTGAGTGGTTTTGAGGAAACGTGTACTAATGGTGAGGCAGCGGACCACATTTTCGTTCTTGCCCACGGACCACAGGTTGAGAACCACTGCTATAAATCTTACAGGGCAATTCTATGGTCAACTCTGGTGAGACGTTGACTATGGAATCACACTGAAAGAAGTCAGCTTTTGCTTCTGTTAATATAATGATGCTGACACACAGATCTCTCCAATTTTATATTCAGCAGCAGTATGAATATCCATATATGTACCAATACTTGTGTCCAGCACTTTTCCACTCAGAGGGTGGCAAGAATGATATCCAAGATCCATGAGGAGCACTCCTTCCTATGGAATGGACCAACACGAGTACATCTTTACATATACACTACAGCAGAATGCAAGATAGTATCCAGGTAGTTTTGAAGGGGATACTTTCAGTGTACAAGAAATATTTATCTGAATGCCTTTACAGTTTTTGCAGAGCTCAGAAAAATGTAGTGGTCCCAGGTCCCCAATTTTGATCTTTAAGAATGTTGTCCTAACATGATAAACATACTAACCTGAGGTTCAATAAGCTCAAAGTGAAGAGGACTTTTCTTGCACAACAGCTGTTCTTGCAAATATTGCCACTTGTCACCTGTTTGATCCTTTGGCGTTAGAATACTGGACTCATCTTTTGAAACTGGTGCCTCATGGCTGGATTTTGCCAGTTAGGAAAGCGAAAACAATCAGGAGAAAAACCAATACAAGTTACTAAAAGTGTTATAATTTCAAAAAGACATTTACTGAACAAGCTTTTATCAAACCAAAATGCAAGCTTTCATCAAACTCAATAATTTGATTGCAAACATATTTGCTCTTAAATAAGACTTAAATAAGGGATTTCAAGCAAATCAACTTCAGAACCTGCTTCTTATACTTCTTGTGCAGCAAATGAACAAGCTAGTATGACATTATGTATAGTTTTAGTATGAACATTGTATAAAAAGTGATTAAAACAATCTGGAAATGAAAGCAAATAAAGAGCAACACTAAAAACAAAACAAAACAGGGGAATTCCAGACAGGAAACAATCAGGGCGACTAACACCTCCCAAAAAAGGATCCCCCAGGCAGGAAGCAGCCAGGCTTTGGAGCTACCATGCCATTAAATGCTAATCAAGCTTGCAACATTCACACTTTGCCTCAAACATGTAAGAGTTGGGTTGTTGTAGGTTTTTTCGGGCTGTATGGCCATGGTCTAGAGGCATTCTCTCCTGATGTTTCGCCTGCACTTTGGCAAGCATCCTCAGAGGTAGTGAGGTCTGTTGGAACTAGGCAAAAGGATTTATATATCTGTGGCATGACCAGGGTGAGACAAAAATTTATATATCATGCCTCTGAGGATGCTTGCCAAAGTGCAGGCGAAACGTCAGGAGAGAATGCCTCTAAACCATGGCCATACAGCCTGAAAAAACCTACAACAACCCAGTGATTCCAGCCATGAAAGCCTTCGACAATACATGTAAGTTCTTTCTCATACCCTGGACATTATTCCACAAATACATAAGCCTCACTAGCCTAGTTTCCAAGAGACCTCACAACCTCTGAGGATGCCTGGCATAGATGTGGGTGAAACATCAGGAAAGAATGCTTCTGGAACATGGCCATACAGCCCAGAAAACTCACAGCAACCCAGTGATTCCACCCATGAAAGCCTTCGACAATACAAATGCTCATGGCTAACAGCATTTCCTTTATTTATATGGTCCTGACATGACATGGCATTCTTTTCTTTTTTTAAATTAATAACATTCCTAAAACTAGTGGCTCCCTGGTGCCTCCCGGCATCACATTATGGAACAGTATTAGTTCCTTTACCTTGGTTGCAATTCCAAAATGGTGCTGTGCTCAGATTGTGGCTGCATCTTCCCCACATACACTTCAATGAAGTCAATCAGATTGCTTTGTTCAGAGAGTTCTGAGAAGAGCTCCTGCAAACAGAAAAAAAAAAAACCCAAAATGTGAGAAGTGGGAGTTTGACCAAACTGACGTTTTGCCACATGCCATTGTCATTTTTCTGGGTGCAGTGGGGCTCAAACTAGACCCCCTGAAAATCAGGTAATTGATTCTGTCTCAGCTTAGAGTCAGATGGGACTTATAGAAAACATAAACTGGGATATGTCTAAATTAGTCTGTACCCAGCCACCTGATGAATTCAGGTTACATCTGACAAAAGCTCGGACCTCCCATCCACTTCTTTTTTCATTACAACTCTTAGAATCCCCAATAAAAGATGGTGCCTCTCTCTCTTCCATGTGTAGAACTAGATAGTCATGGCAATTCATTCTGGTTACTGTCCCAACTGGATGGGAAACTCCCTTCTGGGCACACAGATGACTGGGCGACTTGGAAGACGCTGAACAGACTGCGCTCTGGCACCACGAGATGCAGAGCCAACCTTAAGAAATAGGGCCACAAAGTAGAGTCCATGACATGGGAGTGTGCAGAAGAGCAAACCACAGACCACCTATGCAGCCTGAGCCCTGCCACACACACAATGGAAGACTTCCTTATAGCAACACCAGAGGCACTCCAAGTGGCCCACTACTGGTCAAAGGACATTTAACGTAATGCCATGTTACTTTGTGTTTTTTAAATGTATTACAACTGTACCCTTGGTTTGCTCCTGACATGATAAAGAAATAAATACTATCCCAACACAAGCAATGAGAGTGGATTCTCTTGAAAGGATGTCATTAGGAGCAGGCTTGTTTTCTGCTGCCTTGGAAACTAGAACTCTAAGCAATGGGTTCAGTTCGCAGGAAAGGAGATTCCCCTTTAACATTAGGATAACTTTCCTGACTGTAAGAGCTGTTCAACTGTGGAACTCACTGCCTTTAAGTGTAGTGGAGGCTCCAGATAGAAGGCATGAAGAAGACCTGATGAGCTTTGTATTAATCACTCAAATTGGATTGAGCCTTTAGGACAGTGGTTCCCAACCTTTTTTGACCAGGGACCACTTGACCAGGGACCACCTAAACATGAGGAAGAACTTCCTAACTGTGAGAGCTGTTCAGCAGTGGAACTCCTTGACCCAGAGTGCGGTGGAGGCTCCTTCTTTGAAGGCTTTTAAACAGAGGCTGGATGGTCATCTGTCGAGGGTGCTTTGAATGCGATTTTCCTGCTTCTTGGCAGAATGGAGTTGGACTGGATGGCCCACAAGGTCTCTTGCAACTCTAGGATTCTATGACCACTTTGACTAGGGTCCACTCTCCAACATTAGTACCAAAAGGGTTACGAATCTGTTTTTGGTCAACTTTAGATTCAGTTTCGTTATTTGGGATGCTCATTCAGAAAATTGCATTGGATAGATCACATCAGGTCTAGTTTCTGATGCAGAACATATGCATATATCCAGTAGACACCATCTGCTCAGCCAAAGAAAAACATATTTAATAATCTACAGCCACTTAGTCGTGGCCCACCAGTGAGCCCTGGCCCACAGGTTGGGAACCACTGTTTTATGCAGAAGCTGGGTGGCTATCTGTTGGGAGTTCTTTGATTGTGTTTTTCTTGTGTCGCAGGGTACTGTACTGGATTGCCTATATGGTCTCTTCTAACTATGATTCTACGTAAGGCTGATGGAGGGCACATATAGTCAATAGCGGATCGGCAAGGGAATCAGCTTGCCCAATGGCATGTGGGTCACTTTAGACAATATGCTAACTATGTTAATGATTTTTAGTGGCTTTAAAATATAATAGAAGCGCCAATGTTATTACTGTATAAAAGTAAGATGTATGTTATATTGTGTTTCTTTATATTTAAGAATGTAATAAATAATTCTGGAGAAATAATTCTGGTTCAGGTGATGTGAGACCAATGCATACATTATATAGGCTTGCATCTTTTTTGTATCCCCCCCCCCCCTTGTCTCCAGGCAACCAGTATTTTTAGACCAAGTCTGCTACTGCATTCAGCACTATGATTCAAGACAGGGTAAAGGTGACTCTTTTGCACAAGGCTGATGTATCTCAAATTTTTTTTGAAGACACAGGGGAACCAAGGTCACACTGTTGACAGGTGTCTCAACCAAAACTGACTCTGTAAGGAAAACACGGGCAAGCAGCTACACCTACAAGGCCCATATATCCTAGTGTAATCTCTGTGAATATTTTCACCTTGCCGTCTTTCAGAGGTATTTTCTTTTGGCCTCAGATTGGCCAACTGCACCTCAAGTCTTCTGGTGGTGCCACTGGCCATTGTGTTGGATTTGGTGGCATCTGAGACCATTGCTAATCTTTTTAACAACCAGTTTTCAAAACATGAAGAAACTGAATGCTAATCTAAAAAGATGAGGGGTTATGAGTCAATCCTATTGCTTATTTGGGCTATTCATGGGAATTGCAGAGTTTTAAGGGAGTCACATGCAGCCCACACCACGCTTTGCCCAGTTCTGCAGTAAAGCTTCAATATCTGCTAGGCTTCCTCAATTACTGCTTTAGATCTCTTTGTGGAGAGACAGAGCAAGAGCTAAGGCAGGGATTTCCAACCTAAGGCCCTTGGGCCAAATGTGGCCCTCCAAAGTCATTTGCCAAGCCCCCACCCTAAACTTTAGACTTATGCCTGCCAATAATGAACTGCAAAATGCTTCACCAAATAACAAAGGAGCAAAAGGAGAAATCACCTGTTGGTGCTGTAAACCATTTGTCTTGCTGAGCACAGGTCTGTCTGAGGAAATGAGTGGAAATATACTGGAAAGACCAAAGCAGAGGTGTTGTGAAGTGTTCTCAGAGGTCTTTTCTCCAAAGCATACCTGTTAAGAGATGGGACACAAAAAAGTTTCAAGAGAAATGTGCAATATTTTGAAAGAGGGGAAAGTTATCCATGCCTCTCTTCTGCTTCACTATGGACTGACTTTTTAAAAAACAGTAATATTCCCCATAGCCTTGGGGGATATGGTTTCCACCAAACTGTAGTTGCCTGAAACTGCAAATATAGCCAAATACCATTAATTTACCTGACTTCTGATCCCAGCATGCCATAGAGTTGCCCCAAAGGAATCCAAATTTTCTAGGGAGGTATCCTCTCTAAGAATTTCCCAAGTTTTCCAGCATGACTCTATGATAACTTAATTCCACATATGTCAAACTCAAAGCCTGTAATGACATTTTATTTGGACCTCCAAGGTGATGGGCTCCAACTCATCATTAGACACATGACTAGAGTTGATGAGTGTTGTGATACAGGAACATTTGGAAGTCTGTAGTTTAGTCAGGATGGTGGGGTTTGGATTTAGATACACAGCTTTGGCTATGATGTCTGACTTTAAAATGCCTTCATCCTTTCTCCAAACTCAGAGCCACAAGTGCTATGGGCCCAAACTGGGTAAAACCTAAAAAGTACTGACCACTATGTCAACAAATTATAGTTGGCTCTCTGTATCCATAGATTTGCCATCCATGGATTTAATGGACCTCATAAGGCTGATGTGACCCCCAATGAAAATGATTTTGACACCCCTGTTCTAGAGAGACCATTCCCCCTGCGCACACCTAAGTGAAACTGCAGGTATAGGTTCTACAGTTACTGCATTAAAGCCTCATTATCACCTTGCCTTAAGGTTGCCTGAAGTTGAAATGACTTGAAGAGACATAACAGGAAAAGCAAACAATATGGCATGGTATAAGATCTGCTGGGGAGGCCCTGCTCTCTGTCCCACTGGCCTCGCAAACGCGTCTGGTGGGGACGAGAGACAGGGCCTTCGCAGTGGTGACCCCCTGCTTGGGGAATTTGCTCCCAAGTGAGATTAGATCAGTGTCCTCCCTCCTTTCCTTCAGGAAAAACTAAAATCGTGGTTTTGGAACCAGGCTTTTGGCTAGTGGGTGCAGCAGCACTTTGAACATGGAACTGGACCTGACAACTGTTATGATAATTGGAAACGGCTATGTGATTATATAATTAATTGTTACTGTTTTTAACCTTTTAGGTATTTATGGTTTTATACTGGTGTTTATTGATATTGTGGCATTGAATTGCTGCCTGCGTTAGCCGCTCTGAGTCCCCCTCCGGGGGTGGAGAAGAGTGGGGCAAAAATGCTGTAAATAAAATTATGCATTTGCTTTAGAGTTTTTTATTATTAGGTATTATCAGGTTTTTAACTGCTGTTTTCTGGAGCCGGTGGTGCAATGGGTTAAACCCTTGTGCCGGCAGGACTGCTGAATGAGAGGTCGGCTGTTCAAATCCGGGGAGTGGGATGAGCTCCCATCTGTCAGCTCCAGCTTCCCATGTGGGGACATGAGAGAAGCCTCACCATAGGATGGTTTCACATTCAGGGAAACCATGGGGCAATGTTCTTGTAGACAGCCAATTCTCTCACACCAGAAGTGACTTGCAGTTTCTCAAGTTGCCCGACATGAAAAAAACCTGTTTTATGTTAACAGATTTAAGCCTCCTTGGGTCCCATAAATGGAGAACATTGTGTTAATTAAGCAAATAAATGCAGAAATGAGTTTTAATCACAGTCGGCTTTGATCTTCCAAAGCATGGGGACCCTATGAGAAATAGCTGTGTTTCACTGCCAAATCCATGTAGCTCATGCATGCCTCTTCCTTGGTCCCTCAAGCTTCTCCTTCACTTCTATAGCAGTGACAGAAAGAAATGCTTGCAATGGCGAGTCTCAGAATTTTTTCATGCAGTACTCACAAAAAGGTCATCAATTGTTTCTGTAATTGGTGTTCTTCTTAAGGTGACCAAATTGTCAAAGACATAGCCTAGGCTGTGCAAAAGAAGTCTACTGAACACGATACCCCATTACTGGCACTGCCGGGGAGGTAATTATGGGGTAAGCTTAAATGACAGAGAGCACATATTCCAGTTTGTTTGTAGTCATTACTTCTGACTTCTTTTCAGAATTGGGTCTTTTTGGGGTGACCTTTATATAGAAAAGGGTTTCTTTGGGAATTTTTGTTTTTGTTTTGCACTTGGAACACCTCTATGAACATATTCAGGCCAACAAACATTCAGTCCACATTGGTTTCAGAGTAGTAAAACTACAATGGTTTCCCACTCTGTCTCTTCTGCTGTGGTGCCTTTTATGGCTTTACCTTCCTTGGAAGTGGTCTTGTTCTTGTGCAAAATCAAAACATGGGGTTTTATTAAAGCCTTTGGGAACCACCTCACTTTTTTCAAAATATACATTGGGGTGACCAACTGTGAGCTTTGGGAGCATGAAGCTAGTGCCCTGTGTTGTTGTTGTTGTTGTTATTGTTGTGTGACTTCTAGCCATTTCTGACTTAGGGTGACCCTATCATGGACATTTCTGGAGCAGAGTGTGCGTCAATGGATTTCCAGGCTGAGCAAGGAACTGAGCCTTGGTCTTCAGAGTCAATGCATTTTGCTGCAGGCCTGAGAGAGGTTTTTTGGTTACCTACAACAACAGAATGGAACCTCCGTATGCAGTGGGGAACGCCAACCTTCAGCCTATATTCCCCATCCATATCTCTTAAGTCTTCTAATTGGGAGGCAAACAGTGAGAAACTGGACAGAGGAAAAATCACATAAGAATACCTTTATATTCAGCCTGGAATAACGGTGCGGATGAGCTCCCTCTGTCAGCTCTAGCTCCCCATGCGGTGACATGAGGGAAGCCTCCCAAAAAGGATGGTAAAACATCAAAAACATTGAGGCATCCCCTGGGCACTGTCCTTGCAGATGGCCAATTCCCTCACACCAGAAGCGACTTGCAGTTTCCCAATTTGCTCCTGACACGAAAAAAAAATCCCAACAAAGGGGATTTTTTGCCCACTCCATGACTTGCTCAGCTAAGCTTTGCATTGTCAATAGCCTAACATTGGCTACAGGCATGTTTTTGCAGACCTTTTATTAGACTTGAATGCATACTGTGGTTAACTGCACTAAGGCATCAGGGGGCATGGTCACACCTCCTTGTCACAGGAACTATGGCCATGATCCTTGGCTTTATTAAACAAGCATGGAACTGTTGCCTTTGAAGACTGTTCAGAAGCTTCAATTAGTCCAATGTGCGGCGGCCGGATTGCTAACGGGAGCGGCATATAGGGAGCACACAACCCCCCCTGTTGGGCCAGTTCCACTGGCTGCTGGTTTGCTGCTAAGCACAATTCAAAGTGCTGGCTTTGGCCTATAAAGCCCTGAATGGCTCTGGCTCAACTTACCTGTCTGAACGCATCTCCATCTATGAACCATCACGGAGGTCAAGATCTTCTGGGGAGGTCCTGCTCTTGGTCCCACCACCTTCGAGGGCAGGTGGGAACAAGAGACACGGCCTTCTCAATGGTGGCCCCTTGGATGTGGAACTCCCTCCCTAGTGGGATTCAATTGGCCCCTTCTTTCCTGTCATTTTGCAAGCAAGTGAAAACTTGGCTTGGCTTGGGATCAAGCATTTGGTCCAGCATAATTATTTGATTTGGATTGGGACCTTGTTAACAGCTTGTTTATTTTAATTTATTTTCTACTTTGTGTTATTTAACTTATGTTGCACTGTGGATTGTATGCTGTATGTGTATATGTTTGTGTTTGTCAAATGTTTTTGATATGGCCAATGGGCTAATCAATGAAACATACTACTATCTGTGAAATACAGTTGGAATTGATCCTGGACTGATGCATACAATTATTTGACTATCTGGCTTTGGACCTATGTACAATAGTCATCTAATGTTTACATGTGTTGTTTTAAATTGTTGTTTAATTGCTTTTAATTGTTATTGCTTGGGCATGGAATTATGTCAATTATGTAAGCCACTCTGAGTCCCCTTTGGGGTGAGAAGGGCGGGATATAAATGTTGTAAATAAATAAATAAATAAATACACTGCAGGGAGATGGATTGACTCCAGCACACCACATTGGTATTCTACCTCTATATACACTCCCAATTTATCTTGACATTGCACAATTATAGCAACATCATAGAACTTTAACTGCTATGATTAGGTCCTAAAGAATCCTGGACTTGTAGTTTTGAGGAGATACTTAGAATTAGGAAGCTCCAACCCACTCTCTAGCACAAGAGCTTTCTGACAGAGAACATAAAATACTTCATCAAGCTACAAATCCTGGCACGTACTGTTTACCTGCATACTAAGATGTTAGAGACAAATCACAGAGGAAGGCGATGCCTGTGTCCTTTTTGTGATTGCTCAGAAACATTTGGAACACTGCTGGTAGACATTCAATTGTCTTGGGTCTGGTCCAGAACACCACATTTTACATTTTATCAAACCTCACACAGTTTGAAGGGTAGTTTAGATATTTTTTTTTTATCAAGACACCCAAAAGTCCTTTGGGAAATTACTGGGTTGTGATTCCTTTGATTGGGATTCATTAAAGTACCTGGAAAGATTTGTGAATCTAACATACACCAGCAAACATGGCAGAAACACAAAAATATATGTTTCCTAAAAATGCAAAGGCAGCATCATTTGCTTTACCTCTCCTTCCGCGTGTTTGTCTTGGAGCATGCCCTGGACTTTTTCCAAGCTGAGCTTCACATCTCTAAGCTTCAGGGAAAGGCTCTCGGCTTCTTCCTGGAGGTTTGGGCTATCACTGGCAGGCCTGTCTTTGCAATTCTCCAATAGACACGCCACTTTCTGTTCAATCTCTGATAACATGATCTGGGGAAGTCAAGCAGTTAATCATTCATTCTTTCGTGACCTTTACTTGCTAAAGTGACCATAAACTAATAGGGTAGAAGAAGAGCTGGCAACAGTGACCAGGGGGGACAATCCGAAAATGGCTCATGTTTCCTCTTTCTGGACTTTTTAGGGGTGGGAAAGCATTTTTTTAAAATACTTTAAAGTTTTCTACAAGGGGAAGGCAGTTTAGAAGACAACGAGATATGCAGATAATTGCAAACTTTGATGTGGTATTGCTAATGACTAGTTTTTAGAGCAAGATTGGAGCAGATATAAATTGGCAGGAGTTTCAAGCTCCCAATTATCCAAGAACAGAAGCATGTAATTCCACCTTCACATCTTCCTGCAATTTGATCAGTGGAGGGTAGAACATGAGGAAAAAAATAGGAAGGAAAGGATTTGTATGATGCTGATTCCAACCAGCATGTCCTCAAAGGTATCTTGTTCCTAAATTGGTAGTATTTCTGCTCACGCTGGTTTGCACAGGTTTATTTAGTGGACCTGAGTTCTAGTTCAATGAATATTTTGTATTATCTTGTGTATGTATATATGGCATCGAAATGTGCCTGTTTTGTGAGCCGCCCTGAGTCCCTTGAGAAGGATAGGCTATAAATGCAGTATATAAATAAATAAATAAATAAATAAATATATTAGAACTAGGTGAAAGCGGGTCACATCCTCTCCAGTAAGTCACTGTGGTTCCAAGACAGTAACATCAGTTCCCTTCTACTTGCAGCAAACTGCAGGCTTATATTCCTTCTCCTGACCATTAAGAAAACATGGCAGTAGGTCTTGTGTTCTGCAGAGACACCTTCTGGGAGTGGGAGACATATGGTACTACACTTCACCCAAACAACATCAAATTGGTGCCTGTTATAAGGCCGCCTTGAGTTCCCTTCGGCGTGAGAAAGGAAGGATATAAATCTGGCAAATAAATAAATCAATAAATCAATAAAGGAGACCTTGTCTGTCTCCTGAAGAAGCTGTATAACGTCTAAGTAGCAATAGTAAGAACTGACCATGGAACAACAAACTACAAGAGAGGAGATTCCATCTGAACATGGTGTAACCAGGTGAGCGGACCCTCTGGACTGAAGGTGGTGCTGTTGAACGCCAGATCTGTCAACGGAAAAACGACCTGGATCCAGGACCTAATCCTGGACGAGCGGGCAGATCTGGCGTGCATCACGGAGACCTGGTTGGATGAAGCTGGAGGAGTAAATCTGACCCAGCTTTGTCCTCCGGGCTTCTCCGTGCAGCACCAACCGAGATCCGGAGGGCGGGGAGGCGGGGTCGCAGTGGTCTATAGAGATTCCATCCATCTGACCAGGTGCCCCATCCCGCAGACCGCAAATTTTGAAAGCGTCTACCTGAGGGTGGGTGACCGGGACAGAATAGGGATTCTGTTAGTGTATCGTCCACCTCGCTGCACTACAGTCTCCCTACCTGAGCTAGCGGGGGTGGTCTCGAGCCTGGCGTTGAAGTCTCAACAGCTCCTTGTGCTGGGAGACTTCAACATCCATGCCGAGGTGACCCTCACAGGTGCGGCTCAGGACTTCATGTCTGCCATGGCAACCATGGGGCTGTCCCAACAAATATCTGGCCCCACCCACTGTGCTGGACACACATTGGATTTGGTTTTCTGCCAGGGATGGGAACAGGGTGGCGGTGTGGAGGAGCTGTCCATCTCTCCGTTGCCATGGACCGACCACTTCCTGATCAGATTTAGGCTCACTGCGCCCCCTAACCTCTGCAAAGGTGGAGGACCTATTAAGATGGTCCGCCCCAGGAGGCTGATGGATCCGAATGGATTCCTGACGGCTCTTGGGGATTTTCCCGCCACCTCGGTAGGTGACCATGTCGAAGCCTTGGTGGCTCTCTGGAATGGGGAGATGGCCAGGGCTATTGACATGATTGCTCCGGAACGTCCCCTCTCAAGTAGCCGAGCTAAACCAGCCCCTTGGTTTACTGAGGAGCTGGCAGTGATGAAGCGAAGGAAGAGGGAACTAGAGAGCGTGTGGCGTTCGGATCCGAGCGAGTCAAACCGAGCACGGTTTGTGTCCTTTCTTAGGGCATATGCCGCGGCAATAAAGGCCGCAAAGAAAACTTTCTTTGCGGCCACTATTGCGTCTGCAAAGAACCGTCCGGCGGAGTTGTTTCGGATTGTCAGAGGTCTTTTAACTCCCACCACTGCAGGTGGGAGCCCTGACAATTCGGTCGCGCGCTGTGAAGCATTTGCTCGGTTCTTTGCAGACAAAGTCGCCTTGATCCGTTCTGGGCTGGACGCCGCGTTAGATGCAGACTCCGAGAATGTAACAAGAGCACCTGCTTGTCCTATTTTGATGGATTCTTTTCAGTTTGTGAAACCCGAGGATGTGGACAAGATACTTGGAGGAATGAGGCCCACCACGTCCATCCTAGACCCCTGCCCATCCTGGCTTCTGAGGGAGGCCAGAGGGGGATTGGCTGAGTGGGTAACAGTGGTGGTGAATGCCTCCCTTCGGGAAGGCAAGATTCCAGCGAGCCTAAAACAGGCTATCATAAAGCCGCTGTTGAAGAAGCCATCACTGGACCCCACTAAATTAGACAACTTTCGGCCTGTTTCCAATCTCCCCTTCTTGGGCAAAGTCATGGAAAGCGTGGTGGCCTCACAACTCCAGGTATTCTTGAGAGACACGGATTATCTGGATCCGGCACAGTCTGGTTTCAGACCGGGGCATGGTACCGAGACGGTCTTGGTCGCCTTAGTGGATGATCTGCGCCGGGAGCTAGACAGGGGGAGTGTGTCCCTGTTGGTGCTCCTGGACCTCTCAGCGGCCTTCGATACCGTCAACCACGGTATCCTTCTGGGGCGCCTTGCGGAAATGGGTCTTGGGGGCACTGCTCTGCAGTGGCTCCAGTCATTTCTGGAGGGCCGCACCCAGAAGGTGTTATTGGGGGACTCCTGTTCCGCACCACAACCTTTGACTTGTGGGGTGCCACAGGGTTCCATACTGTCCCCCATGCTGTTTAATATCTACATGAAGCCGCTGGGTGAGATCATCCGGAGTTTCGGGGTGCGGTGTCATCTGTACGCAGATGATGTCCAACTCTGTCACTCCCTCCCACCTGCTTCTAAGGAGGCTGTCGAGGTCCTGAACCGGTGCCTGGCCGCTGTAACGGTCTGGATGAGGGCGAACAAACTGAAACTAAATCCAGACAAGACAGAGGTACTCCTGGTCAGTCGCAAGGCCGAACGGGGTATAGGGTTACAGCCTGTGCTGGACGGGGTCGCACTCCCCTTGAAGGCGCAGGTTCGCAGCTTGGGTGTGACCCTGGACTCATCGTTGAGCCTGGACCCCCAGGTTTCAGCGGTGACCAGGGGAGCATTTGCACAGCTCAGGCTCGTGCGCCAGCTGCGCCCGTATCTCGGGAAGTCTGACTTGGCCACGGTGGTACACACTTTTGTCACATCCCGCCTGGACTACTGCAATGCTCTCTACGTGGGGCTGCCCTTGAAGACGGCCCGGAAGCTTCAGCTGGTTCAGCGCGCGGCAGCCATGTTACTAACTGGAGCGGGTGGCAGGGAGCACACAACGCCCTTGTTGTCCCAGCTCCACTGGCTGCCGATTTGCTACCGGACCCAATTCAAGGTGCTGGTTTTGGCCTACAAAGCCCTAAACGGTTCCGGCCCAAAATACCTTTCCGACCGCATCTTGGCCTACGAGCCCACGAGGACCTTGAGATCGTCTGGAGAGGCCCTTCTCTCGATCCCGCCTGCCTCACAGGCACGGCTGGCGGGGACGAGGGAGAGGGCCTTCTCGGTGGTGGCCCCCCGGCTGTGGAACACTCTCCCTGCACACATCAGACAGGCGCCTTCCCTCATGTCCTTTCGAAAAAGCCTTAAGACATGGCTGTTCGAGAGGGCATTTAATTAAGTGCTAAACAATACGGTAATGAGAACTGGAATGGAACAAGGAATATGAGACTGGCTATGATTCCACTAAGAGACGAAGCGGATTTTTAGTGTAGTCTGTAATTGTTGTATAGTTTATATGTTGTTGAAACTGGCTTTTTGTAATTGTCTTTTATGTGTACTGTACACCGCCATGAGTCGCCCTTATGGGCTGAGAATGGCGGTTAATAAGTGCATCAAATAAATAAATAAATAAATAAATGAACATGAGGAAGAACTTCCTGCCTGTGAGAGCCGTTCAGCAGTGGAACTCTCTGCCCCGGAGTGTGGTGGAGGCTCCTTCTTTGGAAGCTTTTAAACAGAGGCTGGATGGCCATCTGTCAGGGGGGATTTGAATGCAATATTCCTGCTTCTTGGCAGGGGGTTGGACTGGATGGCCCATGAGGTCTCTTCCAACTCTTTGATTCTATGATTGTATGACTGGTTCAAGATTGGGAAAGGAGTATAGCAGGGTTGTATACTCTCACCCAACCTATCCAACTTGTATGCAGAACACATCATGAGATGTGAGGGACTTGATGAATGCAAGGCTGGGATAAAAATTGCTGGAATAAACATTAACAACCTTAGAAATGCAGATGATACCACTTTGATGGCCAAAACTGAGGAGGGCCTGAGGATCCTTCTAATCAAGGTGAAAGAAGAAAGTGCAAAAGCTGGGTTGTAGTTAAACATAAAAAAACAAAGATTATGGCAACAAGACTGATTGAAAACTGGGAAGAGGGAGAAAATGTGGAGGCAGTGAAAGACTTTGTATTTCTAGGTGCAAAGATTATGGCAGACGCAGACTGCAGCCAGGAAATCAGAAGACTTTTACTTCTTGGGAGGAGAGCAATGAGCAATCTCGATAAAAGAGAGAAGAATAGGGGCATCACATTGGCAATGAAGATCCACATAGTCAAAGCAATGATATTCCCCGTAGTAACCTAGGGATGTGAGAGCTGGACCATAATGAAGGCTGAGCGAAGGAAGATCGATGCTTTTGAACTGTGGTGTTGGAGGAAAATTCTGAGAGTGCCTTGGACCGCGAGAAGATCCAACCAGTCCATCCTCCAGGAAATAAAGCCTGACTGCTCACTGGAGGGAAGGATATTAGAGGCAAAGATGAACACTTTGGCCACATCATGAGAAGACAGGAAAGCTTGGAGAAGACAATGATGCTGGGGAAAATGGAAGGAAAAAGGAAGAGGGGCTGACCAAGGGCAAGATGAATGGATGGCATCCTTGAAGTGACTGGCTTGACTCTGAAGGAGCTGGAGGTATTGACGGTCGACAAGGAGCTCTGGTGTGGCTGGTCCATGAGGTCACGAAGTGTCAGAAGCGACTGAATGAATAAACAATGCAACCAACAACAACTAACTAACTAACTATATATATATATATATATATA
Organism: Anolis sagrei; assembly: GCF_037176765.1. NCBI lineage: Eukaryota > Metazoa > Chordata > Lepidosauria > Squamata > Anolidae > Anolis > Anolis sagrei. Next base: position 330,655,202 of record NC_090021.1, read on the forward strand.
TATATATATATATAAATGAAAACATAGCATTGCAGCCTGAACATTCTGTATATGCACACATGTGCCCTCAAATTGCCATCCCCATGAATTTCACATGATTTTTTAAAAAGGAAGTTGATTTTTATAGTCCTTCTCTTGGAATATTTAACTGTGTTATAATTTAATGGGGTGTGTTTCATTGGAATATTTAACTGTGTTATAATTTAATGGGGTGTGTTTCATTGTTATGTCCACGTGGCATTGAATTTTGCCAAAGTTTGAAAGCTGCCTTGAGTCCCCTGTGGGGTGAGAAAGGCGGGGTAAAAATGAAATAAAATAATTAAATTAATACATAAAATGTAGTCTACACCATTTGGTATTGATTGGAGGCCCCTCATCCAAATGCTAACCAGGGCCGCCCCTTCTTAGCCAAGATCAAATGGAATTTGGTGCCTTTAAGGCATTCTGTTTCATTTTCCCTCAACGGACCAATCTCATCGATGTACTTTATCAATGTACACACACTTCACATGATGACAGGGAAAGTAAATCAAATCACTATCCTGAGAAGACTGCAATCTAAATATTTACATTAAGGGAGGAGAGCGGGAAGAAAGGAAATACGGTTGGCAACACTAATAGAGCACAAGTACCGCATTTCAGAATATGACAAACAGGAATACATCCAGAATCCTGTAAGAAATAACTGAAAGTCCCGGGTCAGCCTGGAGAAAAGAAGGCATATACTCTACAAATATCCAAAGGGAAGCCATGAAGAAGATGGAACAAACTTGTTGCTCCATTGGCAATTAGTTTAAAGGCAATGAGTGGAAACTGAACAAAAGCAGTTAGAATAAATTTTCTAACCATAAGATTGGACATAAAAAGGACAGAGATGGGTAGTGTCATATCTCTTGTGGGAATTATTAAAAGGATTTTCTAAAAAAACAAATAATATGAAGAAAACAAGAAGCTTGGGGTGTCTGAGATTGACAGAGAAAGGAATGACAGGTAAACAAATATCTCTGAAGTGAAGACCACAACAGAGAAGAGTAGGGCCAATGCAAAGTTTGGATGGGAAAGACACTTGGAATGTGCCGATGGGTGCACCTACACAGTTGTAATGCAATCTGGCACCACTTTAATTGCCATAGCTCAATGCTATGGAATCCTGGAAGCTGTTTTCTAGTGAGGGAAAGAATAATAGAATCATAGAGTTGGAAGAGACCTCATGGGCCATCCAGTCCAACCTCAGAAAAATCACATTCAAAGCACCCCTGACAGATGACCATCCAGCCTCTGTCTAAAAGCCTCCAAAGAAGGAGCCTCCACCACACTGTGGGGCAGAGAGTTCCACTACTGAACAGTTCTCACAGTTGTTCCTCATGTTCAGGCAGAATCTCATTCCCTGTAGTTTGAAGCCATTGAAGAAACTAGGACTCTTTGGCAGAGAAGCCTGAAGACCTTTTAAAACTACAGTTGGGTTGTTGTAGGTTTTTCGGGCTATATAGTCATGTCTAGAGGCATTCTGTCCTGACGTTTCGCCTGCATCTATGGCAAGCATCCGCAGAGGTAGTGAGGTCAACTACAGTTGTTGTGAAGTCTTGGCTCTGCCTTCTCCTCTCCTCTGCTTTAGTTCCCCCTGTTTATAGGCTTTCCCAATAGTGTAAATAACTTCCTTTGTATTAGTTTTTGATGAAGCTGAAAATCCCCCGAGAGGCCCATCTGAGTTCGTCTATTCCTTTTCCCTGTACAGAGCTCTTTGCTGGACTCCTCCTTCTTTCTACAACAGAGCTACAGTGAATTAGAGGTTTGGATGTTGTCTGAAATCCTAGGCCAAGCAATTCAAAACAGGCATTCCTAGCAGTTGCTTCTGCTGCAGCATTTATCAGTATTTTATACCAGCAGTCCAAAGGACAACAGAAGCTTTTGGCCAGCCTAAGCTTCACAGGAGAGAAGATTGAGACAGTTTATAAGCAACAACTTATAAACCATTGCTTTGCACCAGAGGCTAAAAGACTTTCAAATATTCCAGAAAGATGACTACAACTAGCAAAGGCTCCTTTTGTAATATATTGTTTTAAGTTACCTTATGATAGTACGAAGTGGAGTTAACCCTTTATTCATCTTGTTTCAGTAGACTCATTTGGTTATCTTTTCACCTTGCCTAAAGTGCCCCTGCGTTAAAGGGTTTTAATCTTAACAGAAGGTATCAGATAGTAAAGCCAGACAATATAGTTTTCCCAAAGGCTCGGGCATACCATCATAGTGTCATCGTTCTATAGCACTGACCCATAGCAGTAAAAATGTCAAGTGACATAGTTAGGTTGCAAACTGTCAAACTGCATTAATTCCACAGTGCATATACTCTCTTAAGTCCTGAACTATAAAAAGGGGTCAAAAAGGGTTTCCAAATACCTTATCACAGAAGCTGAAATTACTTGTTGCTTCCTTTCAAAGGAAACTGAGTAAAGAATTACATCCCTACTAGAAATTCTTCCTATGTAATAAAGTATGACATAAGCAGGGCTGCTGTACTGCCCTATCTTACAGTAAAGAAGAGCTAGATCCCCAACCTTGGCAATAAATATCCCAAGTCCTGTGACACCACAACATCATGAACGATTGAAAGTAAGGATGTTTGCACAAATTATATAGTAATGGGAGGTGAAAGGCAACGCAAAGCTAATTGTAGCCCTACCAAAAATTGTATCCTTTTGAGAGATTTCATTAAGACCTACCCTGTGCATGTTAAAACCTGTCTTCAAAAGAAGAAAAATTAGGGGGGGGGGGGGGACATTGTGGGTTTTTTTAAATGAAAATCTTATATCCATGTGCCAGGACTGATGGAAGGAGGTATGATTTAGACTTCTTTACTTCCAATGCCAAGGCATTACGCCCATTGGGAATCCCCTTATTCAATGTCCAATGGCAGTGGCCCTTTACTAACAACCATATCTATTCATCATTGCTCTATTTATGTTCCATTAGCATATGTACCGAGCATTGCCCTTTTCTTTATATAGGATACTGCGAAGAACTGGATTATTACACAGCTTTGCTAATCTTAAGGACGCCTTTCTCCCTTCCTCAGCTCACTTCCATCCTTGGCTGGTCCTCTGATAAGGCCACCCATAGAACATCTCCATGGCAATGCTATGACCCTCATAGAGGTTTAGTCATTTCCATTTGTCATTTCCTGATTTAGCTTTTCTATCTATATACCGCCCTCTTGTGGTTAGAGAATTACATATATCTATTTATTAATTTTAGGAACCTTAAAATGAGGTTGATTTTTTTCATTGAAACCCCATCAATATTTTAAGTCGGACCATGAAGGGTATGTGTACCAAGTTTGGTCCAGATCCATTAAGGCATGTAGGAGCCTATGTAGAACATACATACATACATACCGAGTTGTGGCACAGCTGGTTGGGAGTCAGCTGCATTAAAATCACTACTGACTGAAAGGTCATGACTTTGAAGCCAGAGTAAGCTCCTGACCATTTGTCTAGCTTCCTGTCAAGCTTTGCAGCCCGAAAGACAGTTGCATCTGTCAAGTAGGAAATTTAGGTACCACTTATGCGGGGAGGCTAATTTAACTAATTTACGACACCATAAAACTCTCCAGCAATATGCAAAAGAATGAGGGAGTCCTCCATCAGTGTCACAAGTGGATGGTGAAGCGACAGCTCCCCTGGTGGCCGGAATTAAAAAAAAACAGGCTTGCTAAACAGGCTGATTTTCCTTTTTTTAGGAAGTATAGTTGAAACACTTTCAGCAGAGTCCGCTATAAGCACTGCACCTTTTGGATAACAGATTCGAGTAAATTGGTGGCTTACCTTTGAACTGTTGCCAGATTTTTTGCAAACCCAACACTGAGATAAAAAGGTAAAGGTTTCCCCTGACATTAAGTCTATTGGTGTCCGACTCTAGTGTTCATCTCCATTTCTAAGCGGAAGAACCGGCATTGTCCGTAGACACCTGCTAGGTCATGTGGCCAGCATGACTGCATGAAATGCCATTACCTTCCCACTGGAGCAGTACCTATTGATCTACTCACATTTTCATGCTTTTGAACTGCTAGGTTGGCAGAAGCTGGAGCTAACAGTGGGAGCTCAACTCACTTGCTGGATTTGAACTGCCAACATTTCGGTCACCAACTTCGGCAGCTAAGCGGTTTAACCCACTGCACCACCATATACTGAGCTAAGGGAATTCCATTTGGGGTAAGGGCTTATATTTTATGAATTAGTGATTTAGAAGACAACATCTAGCTCAGTGGTTCTCAACCTGGGGTCCCCAGATGTTTTTGGCCTACAACTCCCAGAAATCCCAGCCAGTTTACCAGCTGTTAGGGTTTCTGGAAGTTGAAGGCCAAAAACATCTGGGGACCCCAGGTTGAGAACCACTGATCTAGATTAAGACTATGGAAAAATGACCTCTAGCCATTAAGCGTTTGGAAGCATCTACTTTTGGGATTGCAACTCCCAGGATCCCTAGCCAGTCCAACCAGTGGAGGAATTTTGGTATCTGCCGGCTTGCTATACTGAATCCAGTGATACCCAAAGCCATTGTTATCTCATTCTCAGAATGAGAGGGAAAGGTGAGTTGTTTTATGAGATAAGGACACCAGTGAACTTTGACCAGTTCGGCTTACCTGGCACGCAGCAAGACGCTGCTCCACCGCCTGCTGCATTTGACCAGTCTGGGATTCTGACCCCAGGGACTCCTTGGCTTGTTTTATCCACATTTCCAGCTCAGCAATTTGTGCCTGGCACACATGGAGGACCTGCGCAGGGTCAGACTCGGGTCTCTCTGAATCCACAGTTTCCTTGGATTCCTGCAGCGATGTCCAAAAGCATTCTGGAATATTTGTGACTTCAGTGGAGGGCTTACCCTGCAAGAAAGACAATTCAAACACAGGAAGACCTATGAGCTATAGAGCAGTTAAATCAAAAAGCAGTGTGAGCTGGCAAACACATCTTAATAGATGGATTATGGAAGAACAGGGAAAGGTAAACCAAAGAAAACGTAAGCCCAACCACCGGGCAAGCCATATAATCTGGTGCAACAGGTTTCTTAGCTGCCGATTTGCATTTACCCAGGTAGTCCTGAGCACACAGGAAGTCAGTGGGCTGACTCATTGCTCATTAAGCGGCTATCCCTTTGAGATAGGCAGAGGTGTTTTCTAGTGGATGGAAGACAAGGTTTCAGGTAGTGCATTTCAAAGCTGAACCTAGAGGTAATGTTTATGTATTGCTTCTGGAATAAAAATTGAAGCTGAAAAGACGACTTAGTCAAAATCTCTCAATTTAAAAAAAGGATATCTTCAGCACTGGAACCACTGCATGAGATTAATATTTTTATAATGGTTTTTAACACAAAAGATCTACTAAAATGGTTGGAATAGGAGAGTTAGAAGAGACCACATGCGAAAACACACAATCAAAGCACTCCTGACAGATGGCCACCCAGCATTTTCTGGTATTTCCTTTTTATGATGCCATAAAATACCTTCCTGCTTAAGCTGTGCCTAATTTCTCTACTCACAGCTCACAGCTGTTTTCAAATTGCTTAGGTGGACAGTAAGCTGAGCTGAAGGTCAGGTGCTCACCCCGACCCAGGCTTCAAACTGCCAAACTTTCAATTGGTGTGGTCTATTGCTGCTGATTAAACAGCTGTGCTAAAGTCCGGCCCATTTTACTCCAGGGAAGGAGACTCCACTGAACTCCCAGGAAGCAGCACATTCTGCTGTCAAGCAGCTCCTACTGTTAGGAAGTTCTTCCTAATGGGGTTTTCCCCAACTCCTCTTCCTGCTCTTTCCTCCCCTTCCTCTTCTCTTTCGGAGGCAGAAATGAAGGAAAGATGAGAAACATTTGGATTTCAAAAGGGTTGGTCTTGATCAGGACGAGATGGTGGATGGGAGAGAAAAAGTGTATCCCGTATTGCCTACTTCTGATATAGAATCCAAGAGCTGGAAGAGACCTCCAAGGGCCATCCAATCCAACCCCTGCCATGCAAGATAGCACCATCAAAGCACTCCCGATAGACAGCCTCTGCAGAAAAGCCTCCAGAGAAGGAGTCTCCACCACACTCCCAAGCAGCCTATGCCTCTCTCCAACAGCTCTTACTCTCAGGAAGTTCTTCCTAATCTTTTCAGCCAAATCTCTTTCCCTGCCATTTGAAACCATTGCTCCCTTGTGCCCTGGTCTCTAGAGCAGCAGAAAGTCATTTTCTCTCCTTTTCCTCTTCAATGGGACACCCTTTTAAATCTTGAAACATGGTTCTCATGTTCCCTCTCTACCTTCTTTTCTCCCAGCTAAATATTCCCCTGGAGGAAAGGAGGAAGGAAAAAAGAGAAGGAAGGGAAGGAGGAAGAAAGGAAGAGAATAGTAGAAGGGAATGGAGGGAGGGAAGACAAAAGGGAAGGAAGGAAGGGAAAAAGAAGGAGAAAGAGGGAAGGAAGGAGGAAAAGGGGAGGAAAGGAAGGGCAAAAGGATGGAAGGGAAGGATGGGTGGAAGGAGAAGGGGAGGTAAGGAAGAGAGGGAGAGAAGGAGGAAGGAAAGTGAGAAGGAAGGAAGGATAGGATGGTGGGAGAGAGGAGGGCCTGGGTAACGAGCCCTAGGGTCTACATCCAACCCCTGGGCCTGGGTTTGTCCATACCTTAACTAGACACTGCGCTCAGCCCTTTTTGTACAAATGGTGTTTTATTTATCCACTAAGAGTTTGTTAAAAGTTGTACTTCTATAAATATTTGGCTTCCAGCTGACATGCTGAAGCCTCTTTCTTGTTCTTGAGTGGTGCCAATTTGTCTACAGACTCAGTGGCACTTCAAAAATTAAATTCATTATTACTCTTTCTCTCTCAAGCTCTCCTTTATTAGTTGATTTATAGTGGTTACTGTTTAATTGTGGTTACGGCTTGATTTATTGCCCACGGCACGCAGTGAATCAGAATGGTAGGTGTGCCAATGTGTAACCACAAGTTAAAGGATTGGGTCATGCTGTACTCACACCCAGACAAACACCATAGGACACCCAGCATAAGTATGCTTACCCAGACAAAATCACCTAGATATACAGAATGGTATCACCTAAATTATGTACTAGCATAAAGCTAAGGTTAAAAATGTTTAATACTGTTTTAATAATAATAAAAACTTTATTTATAACCCACTCTCTCTCCCCAAAGGGACTCAGGGCAGTTTACAAAAAATAACAAAATGGCAAACATTCAATGCCCAAAACATTCAATGCCCAAAAACAAATAGGCAATCAAAGCAAAACATAAAATAACATAAACTCAACCCAATTTATAAGCTAACTTCTAATACTTTGTATACATCATTGTCAAATTCTGTCCTGAAGTATGGCTGGAATTCTTGCCCACAATATCACATAAGGGAAATTTTCCAATGTTGGAGAAATCTTAATATTTGTCTATTTATATATTTTAAGCTGTATTGTAGTGCTTTTAATTGTGAAGTGTTTTGAGTCTCCATATGGAGAGAAAAAGTAGGATATAAATAAACATAATAAACATAATAACTAAATAATAATAATAATAATAATAATAATAATAATAATAATAATCTTTATTTATAGACTGCCCTATCTTCCCAGAGGGACTCAGGGCTGTTTCCAACATATATGGCAAACATTCAATGTCAACAAAGAGACGTATAATGGATTACATCAAAACATGACACATCACAAAAAAATAGGACAACCATTGCTATAAACTTATAAACTATATATATATATATAAAATATATAAACTATATATATAAAAATGCTCTGTGCATAATGAGTGCCTTAAAAACAAAAGAACCAATGAACGAAATCACATCAAATTTGGCAACAAAACATTTAACTACACTAGGAGAGACCATCACTCAAAAAATTATGATTTTGTCATTTCGGAGTTGTAGTTGCTGGGATGTATAGTTCACCTATAATCAAAGCACATTCTGAACTCCACCAACGATGGAATTGAACCAAACTTGGCACACAGGCCTCCCATGACCAACAGAAGTTACTGGAAGGGTTTGGTGGGCCTTGACCTTGAGTTTGGGAGTTGTAGTTCACCTACATCCAGAGAGCACTGTGGACTCAAACAATGATGGATCTGGACCAAACTTGACACAAATATTCCATATGCCTAAATATGAACACAGATGGAGTTTTGAGGAAATAGACCTTGACATTTGGGATTTGTAGTTACTGGGATTTATAGTTCACTACAATTAAAGAGCATTCTGAAACCCATAAACGACTGAATTGGGGCAAACTTCCCACACAGAACCCCCATAACCAACAGAAAATACTAAAGGCCATCCAGTCCAACTCCTTTCACCAGGGCAAGAAAACATAATTAAAGCCTTCCTGATAGAGAGCCATCCAGCCATAGATGTAGATAGATATATATGATTCACACACACACATATAAATTTGTAGATTTGAAAGGGACCCCAAAAGAAGGACAATTATATGTTGCCTGCTCCAGAGTAGGTAAACCAGACAATCTCTACGTCAACACTGTCAAAGAAACATCAAGAAATACTGTTTACCCACAAGCATCAAGACATTACATATATTAGAAACCAGCACTTTCTAATTACTTTATTTTCCATATCACCAGACTGGGCCACAGCAACGCATGGCAGGGGACCGCTAGTACCAAATAAAAATAAACCAAGTTCTTTTGGGAGGGAGTTCTAGAGGTGGGGAGTGATCATGGAGAAGGCCTCCTCTCTCGTTCCCATCAGCCATGCTTGAGACGAAAGTGGGAACGAGAGCAGGACCACCTCTGCAGATCACAGTGCTCGAGCCAGTTTGTATACGGAGATGCAGTTCTGCAAATAATCTGGGCCTGAACTGTTTAGGGCTTTATAGATAACGACCAACACTTTGTATTTAGCCTGTAAGCAGATCGGCAGCCAGTGGAGCTGCCGCAACATGGGAATTGTCCTCTCATGATATGGTGCTACAGTTAGTAACCTGGCCATCGATCTCTGCACCAGTTGTAGCTTCCGAATTATCTTCAAAGGCAGCCCCACATAGAATAATGTAATAATAATGTTTCTAAAATCAGAAGGTTTAACAATGGATTTTTATGTCCTTTGTGTCACTTCATATTTCCAAAACTCATTTTCAGAAAATTATTATAGGTTGAGCATCCCTCATCCAGAATTCTGAAATCTAAAATACTCCACACATGGGTGGCTAAGATAGTGATAACTATGCTTACTGATGGTTTAGTGTACACAAAAGTTATTACAAATATTTTATGAAATTACCTTCAGTTTACATGTAAAACGTTGCACATGAAACATACATGAATTTCTAGTAAGACTTGGGTCTCATCTCCAATTTATCTCATGATGTACTTAATATTCAAGTAGAAATATTCCATAAATCCAAAATTCAAAACACTTCTAAGCCCCAAGCATTTCAGACAAGGCATTTATTCAACCTGGGGTGTATTTAGGAAATTTGTCCATTCTGTTTTTTCCCCACTAAAAAAAGATTCAATCGTCATTTTCCAACAGTTTTTTTTTCTAGACACTCCTCTTTCCTAGTTGGTATGTTGCAGCACAACCATTTTGCAAAGGAGATAGATGCATATATACACTTTTAATATATTCTTTGGTGCATAACTGCTGGTCAACATGGCTGGATTCTTCTAGTCCAGGTTAGTGTTGTCTTACTCAAAAACATATCTGTTGGAAAGACAAGCAAGGATGGACTTTGGTTTCCTGTCTCTCCTTCTCTTTGGGCCAATTTTTGCACACAGTAACTGGGAATAATGAGTGTCATAATAACTGTTCAACCATTAGATGATCTTGCTAGTGGATCTGTCTGACTTTTAGTCTCTTGAAGAGAGAAAAAGCAGTATATAAATAAGTAGTTAGTAGTAAGTAGTTGGAAGCCCCTGGTGGTGCAGCGGGTTAAACTGCTGAGCTGCTGAACTTGCTGAACTAAAGGTCGGCAGTTAAAACTCCAGAGAGCAGGGTGAACTCCTGCTGTTAGTCCCAGCTTCTGCCAACCTAGCAGTTCAAAAACATGCAAATGTGAGTAGATCAATAGGTACTGCTATGGCAGGAAGGTAATAGCACTCCATGCAGTCATGCCGGCTACATGACCTAAGAGGTGTCTATGGACAATGCCAGCTCTTCGACTTAGAAATGGAGATGAGGACCAACCCCCAGAGTTGGACATAACTAGGCTTAATGTCAAGGGGAAACCTTTATCTTAGTAGTAGTTAGTAGTTAGTAGGAGGAGAAGGAGAAAGAGAAGGAGAAGCAATCCAAAATTTTAAAGGATTGTCCAGAGTTCTGAGCCTTTTTGGGGGACAGGGCTCAGATCCTTGGAGAGCTTCTTCAAAGTTAAGATTGAAAGGATGTCTGCTTCAGAGATTGGGAAACATCACTGCTTCTATTGCAGTGTTTCTCAACCTTCCTAATGCCGCGACCCCTTAGTACAGGTCCTCATATTGTAGTGACCCGCAACGATAACATTATTTTCGTTGCTACTTCATAACTGTAATTTTGCTACTATTATGAATTGTAATGTAAATATCTGATATACAGGATGTATTTTCAGTCACTGGACCAAATTTGTCACAAATACCCGATATGCCCAAAATTTGAATACTGGTGGGGTTGGGGGTGATTGATTTTGTCATTTGGTAATTCTGGAGGTGCTGGGATTTATAGTTCACCTAAAATCAGAGAACCTTCTGAACTCCATCAATGATGGAATTGAACCAAACATGGCACACAGAATTCCCATGACCAAGAGAAAATACTGGGAAGGTCTGGTGGACATTGACCTTGAATTTTTGGAGTTGTAGTTCACCTACATCCAGAGAACACTGTGGACACAAGCAATGATGGATCTGGATCAAACTTGGCACAAATACTCAATATGCCCAAATGTGAACACTGGTAGAGTTTGAAGAAAATAGATCTTGCCATTTGGGAGTTGTAGTTGTTGGGATTCATAGTTCACCCACAATGAACCCCACCAACGATAGAACTGGACCAAACTTTCCACACAAAACCCCCATGACCAACAGAAAATACTATGTTTTCTGATGGTCTTTGGCAACCCCTCTGACACCCCCTTGTGACCCCCACAGGGGTCCCGACCCCCAGGTTAAGAACCACTGTTCTATTGAGTAAGATCACTGGGAATGTGTGCCCAACTATGGTGCTATAGCCCCATCTCTGAGTATCTTGATTCAGCCTTATTATTCCCTTTTGAAACTGTTTTGAACATATTAACAGGACTCTTTCTGCATGTGCACAGATTGTTCTACAAATAACAGAAAAGTAACAGAAAAAAAGACAAGTTCCTCCAAGTGCTTACAAATGGAAATCCGTAATGAATATGAATGAATGGTGCAGTACAGGAGTCAAGGAAGGTAAGTAAACACAGAGTTGTATACCTAGTAAGGCAGTGGACTATTTGGCTAATATACATAAATCCTCCCTTCCCTATGTCATCAACCAATGTATTTATGCATTATCAGAACTGAATACATTGTCAGCTGCATTCTGTACCAATCAGCACCTCATTTCTAAATATTTTGAATATGTAGGTGACACGGAAAAGGCCTCCTAGGGCTGTACATTTTAAGGACAGACAATAGCAGAGATCCTACAACAAAGAGTGTAAACTACACGCTCACATATAATTGTGCATTAGTAAATTGCAACACTCTGTAACTGAAAGTGCAAACAAGCATGAGATGTGAAATTGCAACACACAATGTACTATGTGCTTTTACAGTACACAATGCATAACAACACTATATGTGAAAAGACAGCATATCAACAACTCAACTTTCACAACCTTTTGCTGAATATAGGCATCATGTCATGGCCAAAAAAGTTCAACTGCATGTCCAAGGGACTTTATGGATGTGTGTATAACTATGGTGTATATGTCATAAATGTCAGCTTATATATATATATATAGAAAAGAGAAAAAATACTTTTTGACTATCCTAAGACTTTAACAAGCAGATGAAACATGCTTTTAAAAAGAAAGGGGCTATATTAAAATTTCTAGGTTTGGAGGACAAACAGATGGAAGCCCCAAGGGTAAAAAATGGGGAATTTCTGTAGAGACAGCTCCCTTTGCTCCCGTGAAAAGAGACATAAATAAATTGGTGGCTGTCATGTTATCTTGATATAGCAAGATGCAGCATTTCACAATGTGCTTCCCTTTCTCTGTCTCGAATTTCCAAAGATTTAGCTTCTACAGATGGCAACACATTCTAGCAAGGAATATCTCTTTCTCCACAATCTCTACCATCACGGCTGGAATCATTAGGTTGCTGTGAGTTGTCCGGGCTGTCTGGCCATGTTCCAGAAACATTTTCTCCTCACATTTCGCCCACATCTAAGGCAGGCATCCTCAGAGGTTGTGAGGTCTGATGGAAACTAGGCAAGTGAGGTTTATTTATTTGTGTTGCAAGGAAAATGGACCCTAAGACAATAATCCACCACACTTGACTTCAGGAAAAGCAATCCTTTTTATTGATGAAAGATGAGTACAAAAATAGAGGAAAACAGGCAAGGTAAAAAGCCACAGTAAAACTCAGCAGCAAGTAATGTCCATGAACAAGATCAAAAACCCACAGTAACACTGCTAAATCCTGGAACCTGTTAGCAATCCACTAACCGTACTTGAAGCTCTAGAAAAACCCCTTGGAACAAAGTCACTGGAAGCAGGAGAACTGCAAGGGTCTGAACATGAATCTGAAACGATGCCTGGACTGAATGGGCATCCAGGCTAAGCGTTTTTAAAGCATAGAAATCTATTTCGTGACGTGCCTGAAGGCCGTGTTTGCATTTCTCTTAATCTAGCTGACCTTCATAAACTCTGCGCTTCGCCTCTGCTTTGCCAAATCTGCCCCCGTGTATCCTCGTTAGAGGGACCAGTTGTCAGATTATCTGAAGAGCTAAAAGGGAGTGAAAGTTCACTGCTTTGCTCTGAATCATTCTCATGGGAATTTGGACTTTCGCTTTCCAAAGCAGCAGGATTTTCACTACACAAACCGTCAGCTTCTACATTGACCTCAGAATAATTGACACCAGGAAATACAATCAGAGAGTCAGGTACAGGTTCACACACAGGCTGAACCCCAACAATTTGTAGAATGTCCTGGGTGGGAGAAGCAGAACTCTTGTCTGCTTCAGGCAAGTCTGAATGTTTCATTTGGCCACCTTGATTAGCACTGAATGGCTTTGCAGATTGAAAGCCTGGCTGCTTCCTGCCTGAGAGAATCCTTTGTTGGGATGTGTTAGCTGACCCTGATTGATTCTTGTCTGGAATTCTGCCTGGGGTTTTTTTTTTTTTTAGGGTTGCTCTTCATTTACTGTCCTGATTTTAGAGTTTTTAAATACTGGCAGCCGATTTTGTTCAATTTCATGGATGCCTGCCATGGGTGAAAGGAGATTCCATCTGAACATTAGGAAGAACTTCCTGACTGTGAGAGCTGTTCAGCAGTGGAATTCTCTGCCCCGGAGTGTGGTGGAGGCTCCTTCTTTGGAAGCTTTTAAACAGAAGCTGGATGGCATTCTGTCGGAGGTGCTTTGAATGAATTTTCCTGCTTCTTGGCAGGGGGTTGGACTGGATGGCTCATGAGGTCTCTTCCAACTTTGTGATTCTATGATTCTAGGTCAGGGGAGAATGCTTCTGGAACGTGGCCATACAGCCCAGAAAACTCACAGCAACCCAGCTCAACACATATTATATACAATGGCATAGTAAAAGTGTGTCCTTTATATAAAATGGCAAAATCCAATTTTGATTTTGGGAAAGCTTAAAAGAAAAATACTTTCAAGCCATGGAGGGTTGTTTCTGTGGTTTAGGATCCATCAGTATGGAGGGCTGATTGTAACCGCTCTCTCTTGGCATCTTTCAGAAGTTCCAGAATGTAATTCCCACAGCAATTGCTGGCTAGGAATTGATGGAATTATAATCCAACACATCTGGAAGGCGCCAGGGTGAACAAGGCTGTTTTAAATATTTGATCTTTACACATAGTCCATAATAAGAACCTGCGTGACCATAAGCAGAGTTGCATATTTGCTTATTTCCAAATTCATTTTTATTAGGAAATAATTTTCCTGGAAACAACAATCCCATCATTTTTGACATCTTCTGGTTTCTCCACCTACCTTTGTCTGATTACCACGACGTTCCTCTTCATTCCCTCTTCTCTGAAAGGACAATGCATTGTTCTCCTGGTCAGGTTTAATGTGCATGTCTCTGGGCTCATCAGCATCACCCTGCTGCGAAAGCAAAGAAATTGTGAAAAACAATTTTATCTTCTTTATTTTTTTTTCCTATTGTAAATTATTCCAAAATGGCCCAACTCTAGTTTGTTTTTAATCAAGCAGTCAGAGTACAGGAACTAGGCCCAGAACAAGTGATTCTAAGGAGCAACCCTTAGAATTCAAAGTGCACAATTCAAGCACAATTCAAAGTGCTGGCGTTGGCCTATAAAGCCCTTAATGGTTCTGGCTCAGTTTACCTGTCCGAACGTATCTCCTGCTATGAACCACCTAAGACCTTAAGATCGTCCAGGGAGGCCCTGCTTGCTGTCCCCCCATCATCGCAATCATGTTTGGTGAGGACAAGAGACAGGGCCTTCTCTGTGGTGGCCCCTCGGCTATGGAATTCCCTCCCAAGTGAAATCAGATCTGCTCCTTCCCCCCTGACCTTCCAGAAAAGGTTGAAATCCTGGCTGTGGGATCAGGCCTTTGCAGACTAGACCAACATGGTGGTAGAGCTATGGTTTAATGGACTCTGATGGACTCAAATGGACTGTGTGTAGGACAACGATTTAATTCTGGCGATTGTTCTAATATTTTATTGTTCTTATGACGTTTTTATAATGTTTTATGCTGTTTTTTTCTAAGATGTATATTTATGCTTTTGTTGTCAGCTGCCCTGAGTCCCTCTGCGGAGGTCAAGATAGGACGGGACATAAATGTCCAAAATAAATAAATAATAAACCCATAGAAAACATTATAATGACCCTTGTGGAAATCCAGGATTTAAAATATCGTTGTATGTCATTGTTTACTGTGTAAAAAGGCATTGAATGTTTGCCTTATATAGGTAAAACTGTAATCTGCTCTGAGTCCCTCTGGGGAGATAAAGCGGAATAAAGTGTATTTATATTATTATCATTCTTATGCTGATTATGATTAATGGGAAATGCAGCTCAACAACATCTGAAAGTGTTCCTTCCTCCTACTTTCCCTGCCGTGTTAATTCGTTGTCCCTTCCCATTAACTCCTGTACCTTCCCTACACTGCTGCCTATTTTATCTTTTTCTTGGCAGGTAATCAGCAATTTCAGTAAAAGAGTGATAGGTAAAGGTAAAGGTTTTCCCCTGACATTAAGTCTAGTTGTGTCTGATTCTGGGGGTTGGTGCTCATTTCTGTTTCTAAGCTGAAGAGCCGGCGTTGTCTGTAGACACCTCCAAGGTCATGTGGCCGGCATGACTGCATGGAGTGCTGTTACCTTCCCGCTGGAGTGGTACCTATTGATCTACTCACATTTGTATGTTTTCAAACTGCTAGGTGGGCAGAAGCTGGGGCTAACAGTGTTTACTTTTGAAAGCCAAGGCAACGTTCTTGGATCAGTATTATTCTCACTCTATAAAACCTTCAAAACCTTTTAGAAATCCGCACTTCCTTGCCGCTGAAGGAGGCAGAACTTTTTGTTAGGGCTGAATGTTTATAGGAAAACCACAAGATGTTGTTCTACAGCCTTAGTGCCAATAAACCCCACACTGTACTTACGGAACTGTGGAATGAATTGTCTTCAGCTTCTTCAGCCAAGGAAGGCAGAAGGGATGCCGACCCTCGTTTCTTTGGCTACAGCATGCAAGGTGAAATACACCTCAGTTATTTGCAGAACAAGATCTCTCTGTTTTTCACAATGCCAAAAAATGGGCAGCATATTGCTCCCAAAACCCAAATATTTGTGTCTTGTCCTCCCTGATGCCCCTGAATCTATATAAATAAAAATATAATGTTCGTTTGTGGGGTTAACAGAACTCAAAAACCACTGAACGAATTGTCACCAAATTTGGTCACAAGACACCTAACAACCCACTGTATGTACTTCACTCAAAAAAATTGATTTTGTCATTTGGGAGTTGTAGTTGCTGGGATTTATAGGTCATCTACTAGCAAAAAGCATTCTGAACTCCACCAACAATGGAATTGAACCAAACTTGGCACAAAGTTCTCCCATGACAAACAGAAAATACTGGAAGGGTTTGGTGGGCAGTGTCCTTTGGTTTTGGAGTTGTAGTTCACCTACATCCAGAGATCACTGTGGACTCAAACAATGATGGATCTGGACCAAACTCTACATGAATATTCAATATGCCCAAATATGAACACTGGTGGAGTTTGGGGAAAATAGAATCTTGACATTTGGGAGTTGTAGTTGCTTGGATTTATAGTTCACCTACAATCACAGTCCATTCTGAACCCCGCCAATGATAGAATTAGGCCAAACCTCCCACACAGAACCCCCATGTGGGCCACAGCAACGCGTGGCAGGGGACAGCTAGTATGTTATTAAAATGCAACACACACCATTAAGCATTTTTCCCCACATCTGCTAGACAATTTATGGAATGGGGAATGGTGCAATGGGTTAAACCCTTGTGCTGGCAGGACAGAAGACCGAGAGGTCAGAGATTCAAATCTGGGGAGAGTGCAGATGAGCTCCCTCTGTCAGCTCCAGCTCCCCATGCGGTGACATGAGAGAAGCCTCCCACACCGATGGTAAAACATCAAAACATCTGGGCATCCCCTGGGCTACGTCCTTGCAGACAGCCAATTCTCTCACACCAGAAGCGACTTGTAGTTTCTCAAGTCACTCCCGGCATGAAAAAAAAATCAATTGAGCCAAAAGTGCCAGGAAATCAACAGAGGGATTACATTTTTAGTGGCAGTTCTTTATCCCTGGGAACAAAGAGTCTGGGAAAAAGCATAAATCTTCCCATATTTTTATGAAATCACTTAAAGGGACCCAGTGTTCCACTTATCTACCAATTTGGATGGAGGATAAACTAATTCAGTCCAGAGGTACACCTATGCTGCAGAATTAATACATTTTGACTGTCATGGCTTATTCTATGGAATCACACGCGATGTAGTTTGATGAGGCGCCAGCACTATTTTGCAGAGAAATCTTGTGAAACTACAGCTCCCATGATTCCATAGCATTGAGCCATGGTATTTAAAGAGATGTCAAAGTGCATTAATTCTACAGTGTAGATGCACCTCAGATCTTCACTAGTACTTGCCGCATTAATATCTTCCAAATCACTAAATTAACTGACATGCATCAAATTTCATATTTCCCTGGATTTTTGCAACAGCTCTGTAGATTTTTGCAACAGCTCCATATTGTAAGTAGATATGTTAGGAAAAAGAATGTGTATGTATAAGTCAAAACAACATTCAGTAACTACATTAATTGTAGGAAAGGAAAAGATACTACTTGCAAAACTGCACTCACCATGAAAAAAGCACATTAAGGCATACTTGAAAATATGCACAGAAAAATGTAATATGCATTTTGATGTGGATTTAAGAGTATTGTATGGAGTCACTAATCTCCCCCTCCAATACACACATGTTATTGGTGTGGACTTGTGTGTATTTGTTATATGTATTTTAATAGCACTGCATCCTATTGCTCTGTTTTAACCCTATTGGACCCCACCTTGAGCTGCAAGGAGAGACAGGTAATACATTTACCTGTCTCTGGTAAATGGGAGAGTGCAGGTGAGCTCCCTTTGTCAGCTCCAGCTCCCCATGCGGGAAGACATGAGAGAAGCCTCCCACAAGGATGTTAAAACATAAAAAAAGGCATCCCCTGGGCAACGTCCTTTCAGACAGCCAATTCTCTCATACCTGACGCGACTTGCAGTTTCTCAAGTCACTCCTCACACGAAAACTTTTATTATTATTATTATTATTATTATTATTATTATTATTATTATTACATTACCTGCCATTCAGCACCCTCTCCATTTTCCTCCGACTCTTGCGATTCCTCAGTGTCATCCTCCAGCTCAGGTTGCTCTTGCTGCTTGTGAAGCTCCATCAAGGAGTTCTTCATAGACATCAGAATGTCCTCTTTCTTCTGGCACAGTATGGTAATCCGTTGCTGTATCTCCTCCATCTCCATGCCCTAAGGAACAATGAAGTTCAAATGTGACATTTCCCAGCACATATGGTAAGGCAATACCAAACAGATCATGACATCTTACTGAAGTACTATCTGTCTGGTTTCCATTGACTTTCCTCTTTGCTCCAAAGACATCCCTCAGTGCCGCTGAAAACCTGAACAAAGGTCTCAGCATCACAATCAAAACCCGACCAAAGTGCTGATTGCCAGCCATAGATGAGAAGGAAATGATCAAGATGCAGTAAGAAATATTGCTCTGGAGGTTCCTCAGCCAGTCAGGGTTAAGGGAATTCCTAATGGCCAAGAGCCAGGACTTCTGATGAACTAATCGAGACAGATTGACTACTATAACACTATAATTGCTTTTTTACATAATGTAAAACCAACATGAGAAAGCAGTACAATCTGTCTGATTTTTACAGGAAAAGCCCAAAACATCCTGGGAAAATACAGCCAACCATCTTCACTGAATTAATTATACATATACAGTAATGTGTAGGT
Source organism: Anolis sagrei (assembly GCF_037176765.1). Lineage (NCBI taxonomy): Eukaryota > Metazoa > Chordata > Lepidosauria > Squamata > Anolidae > Anolis > Anolis sagrei. Next base: position 330,673,928 of record NC_090021.1, read on the forward strand.
AGCCATCATTCAACACAATATTGTAAGTGTTGTGCACTTAGTTAGGATTTTACGTTGGAAATTATGGGCTTTATGTTACAAACTATGTTCCAGGAAGTGTTACTAAAGGTGATCCAATTAGGAACAATGATGGTATTTGCATGGTTCAGAGCCAGTGTGGCACAATGGTTTGCACACTGGACTAATAATAAATATAATAATAAACGTTATTTGTACTCCGTTACCATCTCCCCAAGGGACTCGGTGCGGCTTACATGAGGCCAAGCCCAAAGTACATCAAACAAAATATCAATAAGCACAACATCAATAAATAATCAATAAAATACAAATCATATAAATCACACAAACAAAAAACAATCAATAGTGATATAAACTATTTTAAAAATGGCCAGGCCAAATGTAATAGATTAAAATTGAAAATATGCTGATGTGAACAAGGTAAAATATAATTAGGATAGGATTTTTCAGAGAGAAATGAGGGAGCACAGTCCATCCTAAGTATTAAAGTGCATTGCGAAGACATATTGCTGAGAGTTCTCCTTATTCTGGGAAGGCACACTGGAACAACCACGTTTTCAGGCTCCTCCTAAAGACTGCCAACGTTGGGACTAAGCCTTTAGAGATCAGGGTTTGATTCCCTCCTTGGCCATTTAAACCCAATGGGTGAACCTAGGTAAGTCACACTCTCTCAGCCCCAGAAAACCCTGAGATAGATTCATCTTAGGGTCACTGTAAGTTGGAAATCACTTGAAGACACACAACAACAATTACCAAATTACTTCCCAATTTTCCACCTTTACAGCTTTAAATATTTGTGCCCATCTTTTATCATATTAATATATTTATTCCACCTATACAGCTTGAAACTCTTGTGCTTATCTTTTTTGTTTTAGTAAATTTAGTAAATTTGTCCAGGTCCTGAACCGGTGCTTGGCTGCTGTGTCGGACTGGATGAGGGTGAACAAATTGAAGTTGAATCCAGACAAGACAGAGGCACTCCTGGTCAGTCGAAAGGCCGAACGGGGCATAGGGTTACAGCCTGTGTTGGACGGGGTTACACTCCCCCTGAAGACGCAGGTTCGCAGCTTGGGTGTGACCCTGGATTCATCGCTGAGCCTGGAGCCTCAGGTCTCAGCGGTGGCCAGGGGAGCATTTGCACAGCTTCGGCTCGTGCGCCAGCTGCGCCCGTACCTCGGGAAGTCGGACTTGGCCACGGTAGTCCACGCTCTGGTCACATCCCGCATAGATTACTGCAACGCACTCTACGTGGGGCTGCCCTTGAAGACTGCCCGGAAGCTCCAGATGGTCCAGCGCTCGGCAGCCAGGTTGCTAACAGGAGTAGCTCTCAGGGAGCATACCACTCCCCTGTTGAGCCAGCTCCACTGGCTGCCAATTCCCTACCGGGCACAATTCAAGGTGCTGGCATTAGCCTACAATGCCCTAAACGGTTCCGGCCCCACCTACCTCTCCGAACGCATCTCCTCCTATGAACCGACACGGACATTAAGATCGTCCGGGGAGGCCCTGCTCTCGGTTCCGCCTGCGTCACAGGCACGGCTGGCGGGAACGAGAGACAGGGCCTTCTCGGTGGTGGCCCCTCGGTTATGGAATGCCCTACCAAGCGACATCAGACAGGCCCCTTCGTTGCTAGCATTTAGGAAGAAGCTCAAAACCTGGCTTTTTGAGCAAGCGTTTGGCTAATCAGCGCAATGGTACACAGAATGACGGTAAACTGAACATAGGAACGGTATAAGGATATGAGACTGGATCATGTTTGCGATCGAGGCATTGTATGAATGGTTGTGTGTTTGTTATTGGGTATGCTGTGTTTTAATTGTTATTGTTGTGGTAATTAATATTGTGTAAACCGCATTGAGTCACCTATTATAGGTTGAGAAACGCGGTATAGAAATAAAGCAAATAAATAAATAAATAAATTTATTCCACCTATTACTTCATGCAGAGCTTTCTCATGTGTATCCTGCCTTTCTCCTCACATGGAACTCCAAATATAAATAACTAGTGGTCCCCTGCCACGCGTTGCTGTGGCCCAGTCTGGTGATCTGGAAAATAAAGTAATGAGAACGTGTCGGTTTCTAATATATGTAATGTCTTTATGCTTGTGGGTAAACAGTATTTCTTGCTGTTTCTTTGCGAGTGTTGAGGTGGAGATTGTCTGGTTTACCTGCCTACTCTGGAATATGGAACATATCATTGCCCTTCTTTAGGGGTCCCTTTCAAATCTGTCATATACATATATGTGTGTGTGTGAATGGCTGGATGGCCCTTTGTCAGGAGGGCTTTGATTATGTTTTCTTGCCCTGGTGAAGGGAGTTGGACTGGATGGCCTTAAGGAAGCATTTCTGAACTGGGGGGGGGGGGGGGGGTCACCAGCGTGGTGTCAGAAGGGTCACCCAAGATCAGCAAAAACACAGTATTTTCTGTTTGTCATGGGGATTATGTGTGGGATGTTTGGCCCAATTCGATCATTGGTGGAGTTCAGAATGCTCTTTGATTGTAGGTGAAATATAAATCCCAGCAACTACAACTCCCAAATCACAAAATCATAAATTTTGAGTGATGGTCACTCCTTGTGTTGTGAGACGTTTTGTTGCCAAATTTGGTGTGATTTCGTTCATTGGTTCTTTTGTTCTTAAGGTACTCATTATGCACAGAGCATTTTTATATATATAGATATAATATGTTACTCTACAACAGCATATCTCAACCAGGGGATCAGAACCCCTCGGGGGGAGGGGGGGTCACAAGGAGATGTTAGGGGGGTTGCCAAAGACCATTAGAAAACACAGTATTTTCTGTTGGGCATGGGGGGTTCTGTGTGAGAAGAACTGCTCATTGCACTTACAGATGTGCACTGAGTACTGCAATCATGCTTTTCACATTTGCTGAACATTCACTTGCAATTTTCCCATTCCCTAATGCACAATGGTCATATAACTCTATAAATGTAGAGTTACAATCTATCCCCTTGAATTCAGGATTTGGGCCAAAGAGCTGTAACCTCACCTCTTTTGGGGACACAGTCTCACCAGGCCAAGGAGATTCTGCAGACAATTCACCGAAGTCACTCTTTGGGAACAGGAGTTGTTTCACACAGTCCGTTTCTTGCTCATTGGCTTCAACCTCTTTCACAATTGGCTACAAAACCAATAATAATTATTAGACATTTTAAACTAGAGAGTGGAACACATAATCACATAAACCATCAAACGCCCACAACTGTTCAGCCCACACTTGTTTACGGGTAAGAATTGGTTTAGCATAACAATTTGAAAAAGCTGTAACGTCTGTGGAATGAACATAGGTAACTGCCTTATAACAAGTCAAACAATGTAGCCCACTATAATCTCAAAAATAAGCCATGTTTTCTGATGATGGAAAGTTTGCAAGCAAAATTTGCAGATCTTTGTGTTCAACATGCACAAGTCTAAAATAGAGGAGACTGTTTTTACCTCAAGAAGTGTGTTTTGCGCCTTGGTGACTCTTTCCAACCTCTTCAACTCTTTCAGAAGTTGTTTCATTCTTTGGAACACACACAGGGGTTGCATCTTCATATTTGGTAACTTCAAGTTTTCTTCAAAGGATTGTATATCCATAAGTTTATTTTGCATGGAACTGATGTGGACCAATATAACCTAAATCAGAAGATATAAGACCAACACAATGATTAAAAAATGGAATGAGAAAGAAAAGAAAAAAAAACATGTAAGTAAATAATATAATTGCGGTATATGATTGAGAAGGAAAAGACCCTTCTAACAACACTTTCTTTTTAAAAGGCTGTCTGAGCACTCAATTCAGAGTTTGATTTCAGGTTCCAGAACCCTTCATGGATACCAAAATATGAGGATACTCAAGTCCAATTATATATAATGCTATAGAAAAACGAAAATAATAATAAAACTATAAAAAATTATTTATATTCCACTCTATCTTCCCAAAAGGACTCTGGGTGGATTCCAAACATAAAAGGCAAACATTCAATGCCTGAATACAACAACAATACATCCAAACTAACAAAATTTATACAATCAAACATATAAATACGAATTATAACTTAACAAACTAAAATTAAATAAAAAGCATAGCCTGTTATAACAGACATAAGACAAAACATCAAATGGAAACAATAATTTCCCATTTCTTTGGGGCAAATCAATGATGTACCTTCTAGACATTTTAAAACTGTGGATGGCTGAATCTCTGGAAACAGAATCCATGGATAGGAAGGGCCAACCGTACTCCATTTAAATTGAAAACTATAATTTGGAGCAGATTTACTGACAAGGAAATCATCAGCCATCAAGGGGGCATCTTTATTTACAGTATTTATATTCTGCCTTTCTCACCCCGCAGGGGACTCAGAGCAGATTACAATGTACACATATATGGCAAATACTCAATGCCAAAGACACACAACAGATATAAACAAACAGTCAGAGGCTATTTAACTTTTTCTGGCCACCAGGGGAGCTGTCGCTTTCATCATCCATCTGCGACATTGATGAAGTACTTCCTCATTCCCCGCATGCTTTGCTTGAGTGCTTTGCTGGAGTCTTTTTTATGGCCTTGTAAATTTTGTTAAATTAGGCTCCCCACACATAGGTGGTACCTAATTTTCCTACTTGACAGATGCAAAGGGGAGAGGAGGCGGAGTAGCCTTATATGTCAAAAACTCTTATGCTGCAGAAGAAATTCAAGACAGCAATCTGGGAAACCAGCTTGAAATCATCTGGATAAGAATCAAGGGAACTGGGACTCAAAAAGATGTCGTTGTAGGCGTCTACTACAGACCCCCAAGCCAGGAGGAAGATCTTGGTGAAGTCTTCTGCCAACAGTTGACCAAACAGGCACAGAAAAGAGATGTAGTAGTCATGGGCGATTTCAACTATCCCGATATTTGCTGGAAAACAAACTCGGCCAAGAGTACAAGGTCCAACAAATTCCTCGCTTGCCTTGCAGACAATTTCATGGTCCAGAAGGTAGAAGAGGCAACAAGGGGATTGGCTACTCTTGATCTCATCCTAACAAATGCGGAGGACCTGATCGATGCGGTCGAAGTGATAGGATCCTTAGGGGCAAGTGACCATGTGCTCCTGCAATTTGAGGTACAAAGGAAGGCCGAAACTAAGACAAGTCAAACCCGCATTTTGGACTTTAGGAGAGCTGATTTCCAAAAAATGAAGGAAACGCTGAGCAGCATTCCGTGGACACAGATACTAAAAGACAAGGGAGCTACGGATGGATGGGAATTTCTCAAGAGTGAAATACTCAAGGAGCAATTGCAAACCGTGCCAACAAAGAGAAAAAATAGGACAAGTGCAAAGAAGCCAGAATGGATGTCCAAAGAACTTCTAACTGTGCTAAGACACAAAAGAGACATGCACAAGAAGTGGAAAAAGGGAGAAATCACCAAAGAAGAATTCAAACAAATAGCCAACACCTGTAGGGAAAAGGTCCGCAAAGCTAAAGCAAAAAACGAGCTCAGACTTGCCAGGGACATTAAAAACAATAAAAAGGGCTTCTATTCTTATGTCAGTAGAAAAAGGAAAAACAAGGAGGCGATAGGACCTCTTCGAGGAGAAGATGGGGCAATGCTGACAGGGGATAGGGAAAAGGCAGAACTACTTAATGCCTTCTTTGCCTCGGTCTTCTCACAAAAAGAGAGTCTTCAACCTCAGCAAGATGGAGTGGATGAGGGATTGGAGGACATCCAACCCCAAATTGGGAAAGAAGTCGTACAGGAATACCTGGCCGCTCTTAATGAGTTCAAGTCCCCAGGGCCAGATCAACTACACCCAAGAGTACTGAAGGAACTAGCGGAAGTCATTTCGGAACCATTGGCAACCATCTTTGAGAGTTCTTGGAGAACGGGAGAAGTTCCAGCAGATTGGAGGAGGGCCAATGTGGTCCCAATCTTCAAGAAGGGAAAAAAGGACGACCCAAACAACTACCGTCCGGTCAGCCTCACGTCGATACCGGGCAAGATTCTGGAAAAGATTGTTAAGGAAGCGGTCTGCAAACACTTAGAAACAAATGCAGTCATCGCTAATAGTCAACATGGATCTATCAAAAACAAGTCATGCCAGACTAATCTGATCTCTTTCTTCGATAGAGCTACAAGCTGGGTAGATGCGGGGAATGCCGTGGATGTAGCGTACCTGGATTTCAGTAAGGCCTTCGACAAGGTCCCCCATGACCTTCTGGCAAGGAAACTAGTCCAATGTGGGCTAGGCAAAACTACGGTGAGGTGGATCTGTAATTGGTTAAGTGGACGAACACAGAGAGTGCTCACTAATGCTTCCTCTTCATCTTGGAAAGAAGTGACGAGCGGAGTGCCGCAGGGTTCCGTCCTGGGCCCGGTCCTGTTCAACATCTTTATTAACGACTTAGATGAAGGGCTAGAAGGCATGATCATCAAGTTTGCAGATGACACCAAATTGGGAGGGATAGCCAATAGTCCAGAGGACAGGAGCAGAATTCAAAACGATCTTGACAGATTAGAGAGATGGGCCAAAACTAACAAAATGAAGTTCAACAGTGACAAATGCAAGATACTCCACTTTGGCAGAAAAAATGAAATGCAAAGATACAGAATGGGGGACGCCTGGCTCGAGAGCAGTACGTGTGAAAAAGATCTTGGAGTCCTCGTGGACAACAAGTTAAACATGAGCCAACAATGTGATGTGGCAGCAAAAAAGTCAATGGGATTTTGGCCTGCATCAATAGGAGCATAGTGTCTAGATCTAAGGAAGTAATGCTACCCCTCTATTCTGCTTTGGTTAGACCACATCTGGAATACTGTGTCCAATTCTGGGCACCACAATTCAAGAGAGATATTGACAAGCTGGAATGTGTCCAGAGGAGGGTGACTAAAATGATCAAGGGTCTGGAGAACAAGCCCTATGAGGAGCGGCTTAGGGAACTGGGCATGTTTAGCCTGAAGAAGAGAAGGCTGAGAGGAGATATGATAGCCATGTATAAATATGTGAGAGGAAGCCACAGGGAGGAGGGAGCAAGCTTGTTTTCTGCTTCCTTGGAGACTAGGACGCGGAACAATGGCTTCAAACTACAAGAGAGGAGATTCCATCTGAACATTAGGAAGAACTTCCTGACTGTGAGAGCCGTTCAGCAGTGGAACTCTCTGCCCCGGAGTGTGGTGGAGGCTCCTTCTTTGGAAGCTTTTAAGCAGAGGCTGGATGGCCATTTGTCAGGGGTGATTTGAATGCAATATTCCTGCTTCTTGGCAGGGGGTTAGACTGGATGGCCCATGAGGTCTCTTCCAACTCTTTGATTCTATGATTCTATGACTCTAACTGTCTTTCGGGTTGCAAAGGTCGACAACAAGCTACACAATTGGTCAGAAGCTCACTCCGACCTGGGCTGGCTTTGAACTCATGGCCTTGTGGTCAGTAGAGATCTTAATGCAGCTGACACTCAGACAGTTGTGCCACAATCCCGGTGCTTTGCACTGGAGGTGACAAAATTTCAATCCTCCGAGTTGTGGAAGAGGCTTTGCTGCTCAAGATCATGGTGAGCGGGTGCCAGTCAGAATAGATAACACTTAGAAGCATCTCTCTGTTTTAATATTAGCTCCCTTTTAACAAAACACTTCTCCTCACCTGGCCGTGTTTAAGATGCTCCTTCGGAGAAAAATCGAGTGTGTCTTCTGAAGGGGACAAGATGGTCTTGATTTTGTCCACATCCTTCTCCATTTTTTTCACTTCAGATTCAACAGCTTCCACCTCCTACATTTGGAGAAAAACACTCAAAATTCTTAGCACGTTGCCCATGGAAGACACTTAATAAAAAACAGAAAAGACTATTAATGGAAAAGAAATCTGGCCTTGTGTGGCAGCCAGAGGCTCAAAACACTCAGCTTTATCCAGCTGTATTTTAAAAGCTGTACAACCCATGAGTGTGACAACAATCTACTTCAACTGACCACCTTGATTAGCATTTGATGGCCTGGAAGTGCCACAGATATATAAACCCTTCCAACAGACCTCACTACCTCTGAGGATGCTTGCCATAGATGCAGGTATGGAACATGGCCATATAGCCCGAAAAAACCTACAACAACCCAATCTACTTATTGGTTGTGAACATTTTTCATCCATAGTGTCACTTTTTCTCCATAGCCCTAAACCAACATTTCTGTTTCTCTCAAATAAGCCTTTTATCTTCCTTGATAGGGCCATTCCACACAGAATACCAAGAATCCAGAATACCAAGGCAGAAAATCCCACAATATCTGCTTCGAACAGGATTATCTGAATCCACACTGCCATATATTGCAGTTCAAAGCAGATTATGTGGGCGGCGGGGGGGGGGGGGGGGGGTTCAGCTGCGTGGAAGGGGCTTTACTTTGAGGGGTTACATATCTAAATCAGGGCACAAACTATCTTTCAAACATTACAGATGCCACTAATGACTTGTTCTAGATGCATAAATAGCTAGATCATGGTGGATTTAGCTGGAGGGATATGACAATTGGGACCCAAATAGATTTGAGAGGAAAAATATAAAGTTTTCTTTTAGTCTTCTTTTTGGAGGTGAGAGCATTGACAAAAGGAACAGCAAAAATTGATTATTCTAGTCTTGATTTCTATTCCTTGTTGTTTCTGGTATAAACATATCACCCGAAAATTGAGTTTGCACAATATTCCTTATTGCTATCAGAACACTTAAGAGTTCTTTCCCAATTTGTCAACATCCTCTCCATTGTTTTTTTCCTTACTGAATTTCAGACTTAAATCTCATTGAGACAGGGACTTGCTGTTAAGTAGCATGCACTTCAGTAATGTTAAACCATAGCAGTGATAAATTTGTACTGTAATTTATAAAATTAACGGCATTATCTTCAGCCAACCCAGACTTACATCGGCCAAATGCTGGATATGTGGAAGAATGCCCATTATCTTTTCCTGTAAGGCTTTAACTTCCTTGCCGACATTATTCAGCTCCCGCAAAAGAGCATCGGTTTCAACTAAAGTGGACAACTCTTCCAATTCTGGATAAATGGCACTGAGAAGGGTTTCCTTTTGTTCTGAGTCTTCAAATGCAATCTAGGGGAAAGGAAGAGAAATCAACATTATCAGACGTATCTTATACACCTATCACAATGCATGGAGATGCACTCCAGTGTTCCAAGAAAGTAACTGTAATTTGTGCAAATGTTTTTTGGATGAAAGTAATTCAATACAATTTTTATGTACTCCACTTCTTCAGATGCATGAATAGACCATACATACACACACAGCCCACGCCAGAGCTGACAAGGAGCTCTGGCGTGGGCTGGTCTATGACGTCACGGAGAGTCGGAAACGACTGAACGAATGAACAACAACAACACACACACATATGGCAGAAGGGGAAATATCCAAATTGAAATATCCCCAAAACTTTTCAGGTTTCTTTGACATTCATTTATGGACCTTCTAGTAGCAGTTTTTAAACAACAAATAAATTATAGAGTAAAGGTAAAGGTTTCCCCTTGACATTAAGTCTAGTCAAGTCCAACTCTGGGGGGTGGTGCTCATCTCCATTTCTAAGCCAAAGAGCAGGCATTGTCCATAGGCACCTCTAAGGTCACGTGGCCAGCATGACTGCATTACCTATTGATCTACTCGCACTTGCATGTTTTCGAACTGCTAGGTTGGCAGAAGATGGGGCTAACGGTGGGAGCTCATCCCACTCTGCCGATCTTTCAGTCAGTAAGTTCAGCAGCTCAACCGCTAAACCCCCTGTGCCACTCAGGGGCCCACCACAAATTAAAAGGGCACATCACAAATTCTGATTCACTAGCAGCAGATGAATCAAAGAGCGTGGTTAAAACATGAATTTTCATAACAGCTATACATTTAAATCCAGTCGATTTTAAATGGTGGATGTAAAATTCACATTTTATCTATATTTAAATATATGTGTTTGTATTGTATTTTAGGAGCCCCAGAGGCACAGTGGGTTAAAGTGCTGAGATGCTGAAATTGCAGACTGAAAGGTTGCAGCTTTGAATCCGGGGAGCGGCATGAGCTCCTGCTGTTAGCCCCAGCTTCTATCAACCTAGCAGTTCAAAACAAATGTGAGTAGATCAATAGGTACCACTCTGGCATGAAGGTAACACCGCTCCATGCAGTCATGCTGGCCACATGACCTTGGAGGTGTCTATGGACAATGCCAGCTCTTTGGCTTAGAAATGGAGATGAGCACCAACCCCCAGAATCGGACATGACTGGACTTAATGTCAGGGGAAAACCTTTAACTTTACCTATTGTATTTTAATCCTTGCACTGTCTTTTAACGTATGTATTGTGTAATGGTGTGTTTTAATGTATGTATTTTATGGTGATGTGTTTTCACTATGTTTCACTATGTCAAGCCGTGAGGAGAGACAGGTAACAAACAAACAAACAAATTATTATTATTATTGTTATTACTATTATAATAATGGATTCTTCTCTTGCCCGCTTTATGACAACACTTTATTTTCTTTACAAATACTAAAGCACCAGACAAACACTTTTCTCTCCTAAACATGTGTCCACAATTACCTGGAGTGAAGTGGCATATTTATTCAAAGTTTTTGCAGAGTCGCCTTTGCATTCCTCTGTGAGCAAATTATTGGTGCTTTCTATCCAAGCCCGGGTGCTCTTCAGCAGTTCATCACATTCTTCCATCTTGCTAGCAGCCTTTAACATGAATAGAAACTACATATTAAAAACTGTAAAATTCTAACAATAAATAAAGAACAAAACTCAAACACAGGGGAACTCCAGACAAGGAACAATCAGGAACAGTAATCACCTCTCAACCAAGGATTCCCCCAGGCAGGAACAAGCAACACTTAAAAGCTGTCAGGCCATCAAATGCTAATCAAGGTGGCCAGTTGAAACATTCACATCTACCTCCAACAGACAAGTGTTCTTTCTCCCACCCTGGACTTTCCACAGATATATAAACCCAATTTTCCTAGTTTCCAACAGAACTCACAACCTCTGAGGATGTTTGCCATAGATGCAGGCAAAACATCAGGAGAGAATGCTTCTAGAACATGGCCATACAGCCCGAAAAACCTACAACAACCCAGTGATTCCAGCCATGAAAGCCTTCGACAATACACAGAAACTACATATTACCTTTGCATCAGTTTAATGCACAGGGTTCCACAGTTACTCCAAGCTGCTGCAAATACATTCTCATCACGAGTAAGCAAAGCAGTTTGCTTATGACATCTAGGCTAAAAATAGCCTGTTGATGATGGCTTCAGTTTCTGGTTTACCATTTGAAAGAGCTCAGAAAAGTTACTTTTGGATTGCAACTCCCAGAATCACTCTCAAAGTTTGGCTGGAGGATTCTGAGAGCTGTAGTCCAAAAAGGTAACGTTTCCAAGTTCTGCTATTTGAGAACTGTTCTGCCTATAAAGATTTTTATTCATAATTGGATAGTTATGCAGTTAGGCAACAGACGAGAACAGGGACATGTGTTTTCAGGCAACAGCAAAAGGAACAACATGCAAAACAACATGCATGTTCACATCAGCAAAAGGAACAACGTGCAAAAAGATGGCAGTGATTAGCTTTTGCTTGAGTCCTTCACTTTCCATGAGTTAATTGAGTACAAACTATTTCTGCACTTTGAACTTATTTTTTTGCTGAGGACAAGGAGGGAAAGTGGGAGGAAGGGAACTCGGATATTTTAAAATAACAGTAAAGGTGGGATTACAGGCAATTCAGTGAGATAATAATAATAACTGCGACCGTACCTCGTAAAGGCTGATCTGGCCGGGGTGGTCCATGCCTTGGTCACCTCTAGATTGGACTACTGTAATGCGCTCTACGTGGGGCTGACCTTGAAAATGGCTCAGAAATTTCAACTGGTCCAACGGGCAGCGGCCAGGATGTTAACTGGTGCTCCTTACAGAGAGAGGTCAACCCTTCTGTTCAAGGAGCTCCACTGGCTGCCGTTTATTTTCTGAGCCCAATTTAAGATGCAGGTGCTTTTCTGTGCTGGCCCCCCAACTCTGGAACTCCCTCCCTAAAGATATCAGACAGGCCCCTACTTTGGCAGTCTTTAGGAAGAACTTGAAGACCTGGCTGTTCCGATGTGCCTTTCCAGAATAGGAAAACTCCAGTAACATGTCCCAGAAGCACTTTATTAGAGTTTAAGATTGCCCGCACACTGCACTTACCCTAAAATCCGATATACCACCTGTCACATCAGCACTTCTAACCTGTACCCATTACATTGGCCCGGCCCTGTTTTTTGTGTTTTTGGTGTGTTGTTTTATTGTTTTGTTGTTTAATATTGCTTTAATTGCTTTGATTTGCTTTAAGTTGTGTATTTTGTTATGCTATGTTTTTATTGAGCCTTGGCCTATGTAAGCCGCATTGAGTCCTTCGGGAGATGCTAGCGGGGTACAAATAAGTTAATAATAATAATAATAATAATAATAATAATAATAATAATAATAATAATAAAATCTTGGGATCCAAACGGGGAAAAGCTAGAGTACTGACCGCTATGTAAAAAAAATTAATGGCCCTTTGAAGGTAACCATGAGACTGATTTGGCCCTTGATGAAAATGAGTGACACTCCTGCTATAAACTTAATCATAGAATCAAAGAATCAAAGAGTTGGAAGAGACCTCATGGGCCATCCAGTCCAACCCCCTGCCAAGAAGCAGGAATATTGCATTCAAATCACCCCTGACAGATGGCCATCCAGCCTCTGTTTAAAAGCTTCCAAAGAAGGAGCCTCCACCACACTCCGGGGCAGAGAGTTCCACTGCTGAATGGCTCTCACAGTCAGGAAGTTCTTCCTAATGTTCAGATGGAATCTCCTCTCTTGTAAGTTTGAAGCCATTGTTCCGCGTCCTAGTCTCCAGGGAAGCAGAAAACAAGCTTGCTCCCTCCTCCCTGTGGCTTCTTCTCACATATTTATACATGGCTATCATATCTCCTCTCAGCCTTCTCTTCTTCAAGCTAAACATGCCCAGCTCCTTAAGCCACTCCTCATAGGGCTTGTTCTCCAGACCCTTGATCATTTTAGTCGCCCTCCTCTGGACACATTTTATTATTTATTTATTTCAGTTACTTCTACCTTGCCCTTCTCACCCCCGAGGGGGGACTCAGGGTGGCTTACAAAGGAAGGCACAATTCGATGCCTATGTCAAAAGTACATACATACAAAGCAATTAAACAGTTAACAGGTTAAAAACATCAGTACATAACACAATAGTAAACAATCTCATGGTCAGTGTTCAGAGTTCCATAAATCCATTCCGTTCCGTCAATTCCTGCCCATCATCAAGGTCTTTCCTTTAGCTGCCAGAATGTCCAAAAGCCTGGTCCCACATTCAGGTCTTCAATTTTTTTTCTGAATGAAAAAAGGGAAGTCGCTGATCTAATCTCCCCAGGGAGTGAGTTCCACAGGTGAGGAGCCACTACCGAGAAGGCCCTGCTCCTCGTCCCCGCCAGCCTCACTTGGATAGAGGCGGAGTCGAGAGCAGGGCCTCCCCAGAAGATCTTAGACTCAGAGGTGGGACGTAGAGGGGGATCCATTCGGACAGATACACTGGGCCGGAACCGTATAGGGTTTTGTAGGTCAAAACCAGCACTTTGAATTGTGCTCGGAATTGGATCGGCAGCCAGTGGGGCTAATACAACAGGGGGTGGTATGCTCCCTGAATAACACTCCAGTGAGCAATCTGGCTGCCTCCCGCTGGACTAGTTGGAGTTTCCGAGCAGTCTTCAAAGGCAACCCCACGTAGAGTGTGTTGCAGTAATCCAATTGGGATGTGACAAGAGTGTGGACCACCGTGGCCAGATCAGACTTCCCAAGGTACGGGCGCAACTGGCGCACAAGTTTTAATTGTGCAAAAGCTCTCCCGGCCACCGCCGAGACCTGGGGTTCCAGGCTCAGCAATGAGTCCAGGATCACTCCCAAGCTGTGAACCTGCGTCTTCAGGGGGAGTGTAACCCCATCTAACACAGGCTGTAACCCTATGCCCTGTTCGGCCTTACGACTGACCAGTAGGACCTCTGTCTTGTCTGGATTCAATTTCAATTTGTTAGCTCTCATCCAGCTTGTCAATATCTCTCTTGAATTGTGGTGCCCAGAATTGGACACAATATTCCAGGTGTGGTCTAATCAAAGCGGAATAGAGGGGTAGCATGACTTCCCTAGATCTAGTCACTATGCTCCTATTGATGCAGGCCAAAATCCCATTGGCTTTTTTTGCTACCACATCACATTGTTGGCTCATGTTTAACTTTTTGTCCACAAGGACTCCAAGATCTTTTTCACACGTACTGCTCTCGAGCCAGGCGTCCCCCATTCTGTATCTTTGCATTTCGTTTTTTCTGCCTAAGTGGAGTATCTTGCATTTGTCACCACATTAACTGTCATGGCTCAATGTTATTGAATGCCAAATTTGTAGATAACAGAAAAGAACCAATGGTTAGCACACACCATGATTTATACCGACATGCAAATGTCATCCAATGAATGCACTCTCCGTGCACTTCGTACCCTGTTTAAGTTTGTAGTCCTTCGTTCAGCCAGTTGTGAGACTCGCTGATATTGCTGCAGAGGAATCATCAAGCGATCCATTAGATCCTGGGCCTGGCAGGGATCTTGCTCGATTATGTCCTGAACTTCTGCATCCAGTTCATTCATTTTATAATGCCAAAGATCTAGCAGATCCCAGATTCTCTGCAGAAGAAGAGATAAAGCCCATCAGTGGACAAAAGAAACCCTCTTCAATTGTGTAGCCTGTTTATCAATGCTCCCAACAGCAGTTAACAATGAGACAAATGTAAAAAAAGAGTAAATAACAAATATAATGTGCAGATGGCATAGTCCTGACAATGGCAAATCTATTAAGCTCAGTTAGACCTTAAAAACTAGTATCAGTAAACTTTTTGTGTGTGTCTGGAGAGGGACTTGAGAATCTGTAAGTTGCTTCTGGTGTGAGAAAATTGGCCATCTGCAAGGAAGTTGCCCAGGAGACCCCCAGATGTTTGATGTTTTGCCATCCTTGTAGGAGGCTTCTCTCATGTCCTCACATGGGGAGCTGGAGTTGACAGAGGGAGCTCAACTGGCTCTCTCCAGAATTGAACTGCTGACCTGTGGTTCAGCAGTCCTGCTGGCACAAGAGTTTAACCCATTACACCATTGTGGGCTCCATCAGTAAACTGATTATAGTAGTAACCAACGGGGTTGGGAGAAATCTATTCAAAACTAGGAGGAAGCTAAAACATCACTGACTTGTGGTAAGTGTTTCAGGCTCTATGGCCATGTTCCAGCAGCATTCTCTCCTAAAGCATCACTGAAAATATATGGGATAAATAAAAAAAACTCAAAATCAAAAAGCAACCCATGGAAGACTTAAGCTAAAAGGAGGAGAAAATAGAGGGAGTAGTTACCTTCTGGATTCCTTTGGCTTTCTCAATGCCCTCACTCTTCTGTTGTAACATGTTTTCAACAGCTTGAAGGCCTTTGTTAATGTCTTCAATTTTTTTATCTGTAATATAGCGAGGGGAGTTCTTCAGGAGTTCATCGCTGACCTATCATGGTTCAAAAAGAAATACTGAAAAGTAGTGCAATGGGAGACAAAGTAGCACAAACTGCTCTTCAAAATTATGATCCAAAGTTACCCCTTTTAATGGGCCACAATAATTCTGAAAATGTTCTTTCATCAAAATACCTGAGAGTGGGTTGTTGTAGGTTCTTTCGGGCTATATGACCATGTTCTAGAGGTATTCTCTCCTGATGTTTCGCCTGCATCTATGGCAAGCATCCTCAGAGGTTGTGAGGTTTCAGAGGTTGTGAGGTCAGACCTCACAACCTCTGAGGACGTTTGCCATAGATGCAGGCAAAACATCAGGAGGGAATGCCTCTAGAACATGGCCATATAGCCCGAAAAAACCTACAACAACCCAGTGATTCCAGCTATGAAAGCCTTTGACAATACCTGAGAGTGATTCCCTTTCATCTAAAACTCACTCCTTTATTGCTGAATTCTATCTTGATTCTTAGAGTTGTAGCTCAAAACAGAAACAGGTCACCCATTGGATTTCCATGGTTGAGTGGAGACTCAAATCCTGATATCCAGAGTTGCAGTCCCAATACAGAAATTACTACACCATACTTGCTCCATCCAAAGCTGTTATGCTATCAAATTTTTCATATACAGTGTTCCCTCACTAATCACAGGTGTTCCGTTCCAGGACCACCCGCAATAAGTGAAAATCCGTGAAGTATGGATGTTCCGCCCACTCCATGGTGGCCTCCTCCTCGCCGCCTCCACTGCTTCCAGCTTCGGAGGCCCCTTGGCCACCATCGATGGCACTACCAGGCTGGGTAGAGGCCTCAGCCCAGCCAGGCAGTGCTGTTAATGGAGTCCAAGGGGCTTCAGAGGCCGAGAGCAGCAGAGGTGGTGAGGAGGAGGAGGCTGCCGAGTGGGTGGAGCCTCCTCCTCCTTGCCACCTCTGCTGCTTCCGGCCTTGGAGGCCCCTTGGACACCACTGATAGCACTGCCATGCTGGGCAAAGGCCTCAGAGGAAGGAATGGGGAGCAGTGGAGGAGGTGAGGAGGAGGAGGCCACCGCTGATGAGCCCCGAGACAGGCCCCAGGGTAAGACCTAGCGCCTGGCTCCCCCTCCCATTTTCCTCTTCCTCCTCCTTCCTCTCCCCCTCACAGCTCGCGGGGAGGAGGAAAAAATGCAAAACAATGAATCCACAATAAGCGAATCGCAAAATAGCAAGGGAACACTGTACGGGTCAAGTCAAGGCCTGGCTTAGTGATCACGCAAAGCTCTGAACCAGCCACCAAAACTTTGCAGAGAACAAACAGACCATGACTGCAAGAAACCCAGATTACGTCAAAACAAATTAAAGTCGCTTTTTACCTTTTCTTCCAGGTCCTTCAGTGTTTCTTTGCAATCTTCCAAGTGTGTTTCAATCTCAACAGGAACTATTGTATACATGTCAGCGTACTTGATCCGTAGTTTCTCCATGATCCGCTCAAGAGTTTGCTTCTGAGGACCGATAAGTCTCCGAATCTCCTAAGAGAGAGAAGGAATTGACAGCACTTGCCTAGGTGGTTCTCACTCTCTTTCGGGGGCAGTTGCTAAACTGTATTTTGACTACGTAGCCAGGCAGGGTAAACCTGAGAGATGCTCACTTTTGTTTAGTCACAATGCTTTTGAATTCACCGAGAATACATTAAAACCTGATACCATTACATTGTTCTCCCAGGTCTTGTTTACAAATGAAATAATATCTTGAACACATAAAAACACCTCTGTCATTAAACTTTGAAACCTCCTTCGAAGGGAAGGCAAAGGATAGACCAGCCAAAACAATTGCCAAAAATTAGCTTCTTGCAACAATAAAATACAACTAAAAGCAAAAGAACGGGAATATTCACTTTTGTGTCATCCTAATGAAAAGACCAGTGCAAAACAGCCGGTTCCCATTCTGTGCGGAGAGTATCACTTTCATGAAATAAAAGGAACTTAACAGTCGACAACTATTTGTGGCCTAGAAATTTAATCTGATCTACATCCTCCAACAGAAGTCACTCAAAGAATATAAGTCCCATGCCACATTTTCTTGGACTTCCTGTTAACAACTTCCTTTTATTTGCCATCATATATCTTAATTTTGAAGCATTTCAGTACTGATACATTGGATTTTGGTGTCCAAGTCAAATTATTGCACAAAAGGAGAATGAGAGGAGAAGGGAGAAAACATTGTTCCTTTGGCAATCCAGAAAGAAAGTATTATTGTAACAGTGCCATGAAGTAACAGCTGGAGGGTCTAGCAATAGATTCAAATTGCAGGGGGGGAAATCCACTTAAACATTAGACAAACTTTCCTCAGGGCAAAAGCTGTTTGGTAGTGGAATATGCTTCCGCCTTAGAGCATGGTGGAGTCCCTTTCTTTGGAGTTTTCTCATTGGAGGCTGGATGGTCATCTGTCAAGAGTGCTTTGATTGTGTGTTCCTGAATGGCAGAATGGGGTTGGACGAGATCACCATGTGGTCTCTTCCAACTCTATTATTCTATGATTCTACTCTGGGTTTTGTGTCTCAGCTTTCAAGGAGGTAATTACAAGGTGCTAAAAACCATTCCTAAACAATTTCAGTACATTGGACAGATCTTTTAAGATTAGAATCATAGACTCATAGAGTTGGAAGAGAGCACAAGATCAATCCAGTCCAAGCTCATTCTGCATGTAGAAATATATAATTAAAGCACTCCCAACAGATGGCCATCCAGGTAATGTTTAGAAACCTCAAGAGGAAATTCCACCAAAGCAACAGCATATTCCAGGGTCGAAGAGCTCTAACTATAAGGAAGATCTTAATATTTACACAGGAATTCCAAATTGCAGTAAAAACCGGAATAAAATTCTTTCTTTTCTTCTTTTCCCTTTGTAGTTGTCTTTGCACTATCTCTTTATTATTTTATTTGTGGACTGGTTTTTGATTAATTTATGTTTTTTTAAAAAAAAAACTTTCAATAAAAATAGAACATTAGAACATTAATTTTATTTATTAGTCCCCTTAAGCCATAACACAATAGCAAACCAAACAACAAGGCTTGATAAGACTTGTTTGCACTCTATGTAGTAAGTTAAATAAAACCTACCCAAAAATAACATATAAAGCAGCTCAAATGTATTGTTTTGCTTTGTTCTCAAATGTATTGTTTTGCTAAATTTAAGCAAAACAATACATTTGAGAACCACATATGTGGGGCTGATCGGTGTAAATTGTAGGGGTGATAAGGAAATATGATGTCTATCTATATAAATAAAAAGGTAATGTTTGTTTGGGGGGTTAGCATAACTCAAAAACCATTGGACCAATTGACACCAAATTTAGACACAATACACCTATCAGGCCAACGAGTGACCATTACTCACACAAACACTGGAAAACACAGCAGAAGAGATTTAAAAAGTCAAAAGAAATATTTATTTATTATTTATTTACGACATTTATATGCCGCCCTTCTCACCCCGAAGGGGACTCAGAGCGGCTTACAAGGTATATATACATACAATATACTATATTATTAGCATAGTACAATATCAGTTTTAAATACATTACAGTGCATGTGTAAAACCACTTATATACACACATACACATTTATATACACACAAAACACATATACACAGACTGGGCCACAACAAC
Organism: Anolis sagrei; assembly: GCF_037176765.1. Taxonomy (NCBI): domain Eukaryota; kingdom Metazoa; phylum Chordata; class Lepidosauria; order Squamata; family Anolidae; genus Anolis; species Anolis sagrei. Next base: position 330,693,156 of record NC_090021.1, read on the forward strand.
GCGTGGCAGGGGAGGACTAGTACTCAGTAAAAAAAAATTAAAAGTATGTTTGGGAGTAAAGTTTAGTCACTGCAGTTGGTTGAGAATTGCAACTCCATTAATAGTGAGTTATGCAATTTTCTCAGTCTTTATTAAGTTAACACAGAGAGAGGGGAGGGGGAAGGAAAGAAGGAAGGAAGCATTAAGTCCATTAATGCCTCTAGACCATGGCCATATAACCCAAAAAAACCTACAACAACCCATTAAGTCCATTGATGACTACCAATTAAGATTACCCATTAAAAGTTTTATTTCCATTCCAAAATAAATTAAAATGATAAGGGTAAGAGGTATATTCTCAGAAAAAGGATTTCCCAGCCAAGCAGGTATCATAAAAGAACCTAATAGCAGATGTTTTACAAACCTCAAGTTTTGCTGTCTTTTCATTAAGGGTTTCTCCATCTACACTGTGGAGCAAAGAGAGTGTATTCTCTAATGAACTCTTCACGGCATGTATTTCCTCATTAACTTTGGCCCGGTCTTCTTTTTCCAACTGCACAGCATCCTTTTGCTTTTGAACTTTTTCACGGATCCTGTAAATATTACATTTGGAATTATATTAAATGAAGGCATCTGTGGAAAACAGCATCTGAACTCAAAGGCTATATCTACAGTGTAGAATTAATGCAGTTTGGCACCACTTTAATTACTACAGCTCAATATGATGGAATCCTTGCAGAGATTGAGGGACCAAAAATTGTTCATACCTAGAGCTGAATGAAAATGCAGATGTGCACTAGGTACCACATCCTATTCAATACTGGAAGCTAAATAGGCTCATTCCTAGGGTGCATCTACAATGTGGAATTAATCAATCTGACACCAATTTCACAAGGCCCATTGCCATGGAATCATGGGAGCTATAGTTTTATAAGGTCTTTAGTCTCCTCTGCCGAAGAGTGTTGGTGCCTCACCAAACTACAGCTCCCAGGACCCCATAATATTGGGTTATGGCAGTTAAAGTGGGATCAATCATATTAATTCTACACTAGGAGCCCCCGGTGATGTAGTGGGTTAAACCCCGGTGCCAGCAGAAGACCAACAGGTCGCAGAATCAAATCCGGGGAGAGCGTCGATGAGATCCCTCTATCAGCTCCAGCTTCTCATATGGGGACATGAGAGAAGCCCCCCACAAGGATGATAAAACATCAAAACACCAGGGTGCCCCCTGGGCAATGTCCTTGCAGACGGCCAATTCTTTCACACCAGAAGCAACTTGCAGTTTCTCAAGTCACTCCTGACACGACAAAAAAAAATCTCTACTATAGAAACACCCCAGTATACTTCAATGTGTGTACTTTTCGAACCTATTAGATGGTCATTCTCATTGCAGGATGATGAAAAAGGTAGTCCAACACATCTGGAGTCCAACACATTTAGGGAAGAGTCGGTGCCATGCTACCACCCTCTAGCCTTTATCAATCTAAAACAGCAAATACATGTTTAGCCTGAAGAAGAGAAGGCTGAGAGGAGATATAATAGCCATGTATAAATATGTGAGAGGAAGCCACAGGGAGGAGGGAGCAAGCTTGTTTTCTGCTTCCTTGCAGACTAGGACGCGGAACAATGGCTTCAAACTACAAGAGAGGAGATTCCATCTGAACATGAGGAAGAACTTCCTGACTGTGAGAGCCGTTCAGCAGTGGAACTCTCTGCCCCGGAGTGTGGTGGAGGCTCCTTCTTTGGAAGCTTTTGAACAGAGGCTGGATGGCCATCTGTCAGGGGTAATTTGAATGCAATATTCCTGCTTCTTGGCAGGGGGTTGGACTGGATGGCCCATGAGGTCTCTTCCAACTCTTTGATTCTATGATTCTATGTATTTCATTCTAGTCATTATTTTAGATTTTATCTGGGGATACTCAATTTTTGATTGACCTTTAGATAAGCACACATGGATTTTATCTTCAATCAAAGTCAGAATATTTCAGCAAAGACGTGTAAGATGTAGTCCAGAGCAGGGCAAAACAATCCCCAGGCCCTCAAAATTGCTCACCCTTGATTTACACTTACTCTTTGATCCGTTCTTGCATGGCCTGAATTTCATGCACAACAGGAATGTCTTCTTTCTTCCCGGGAGGGCTTTCGGGGACACCTAGGATGCTCCTTAAGCGCTGAAGGATCAGGCGCAGCAATAACTTCTCAGCATCCAAACTTTCTTTGTAATAGTTTGCACAATCCATAAATTCTTCCAGCTCTTCTTTAGTGGCACTTTCCTTTTCTTTTGGGTTTTCTGGTAGTTCGTCCTGTAGATTGTCGAGAATGATTGTTTCCCGTTCCATCTAAAGAGACCAGAGCAGGAGAGTGAACCAATTGAGCTATTAAGGCAATGATCTTAAGCACATATTTTCCTGGGACAAAGCACCACCAGATCTTCACCATCTCAGACTTAGTTCGGAGAAAACATGCTTAAGCTTGCTTTAAATAAAACATCTGAGAATGCTTCTGGAACATGGCCATACAGTCCGGAAAATTCACAGCAACCCAACACTGAAATGGCTGGCTATTTGAGGAGTGGGGAGTGAATACAAATGACTCACTTCTTCACTGATGGATTTCCATTCCTGGCTCTGTTCTTCACATGTGCCCTCCCATTCTTTTGCAGCATTAAGTAGATAAAGCCACTTTAGCCACAGTGTTGATGCAACGGTGCCCATCAGCACACCATCGTTTTCTTTGCACATCAAACCCAGGTGTCCTGAATCTTGCCTCAGTTTCATGAGATCCTCTTCAGTTGAAACAAGGCGAGAAACCTGCATCTTTAAGGAAAGAAGTCCATAAACAATAAGTTCTCATGATCCATATGGCAATTGTATGCATTTCTACTCAAGAGAAAGTCCTGTTGCATTCAGATATGTGAACATAAGCCTGTAGGCTTGTTTTCCTTTCTTTCAAAACATATCTCATATCTCACAGATCATCATATGGTCTTCAAGATGATGAGGGATACATCTATACTGAAGAATTAAAACAATTTGACACCACATTTGCTGCCTTATCTCAATGTTATAGAATTATGGGAGCTGTAGTTTTGCAATTTCTTTAGCCTTCTCTGCCAAAGGGTGCAAGTGCCTCGCCAAACTACAAATCCCAGCATTCCATAGCATTGCACCATAATTGTTAGAGTGGTGTCAAGTGCATTAACTCAACAATGTTAATAAATAAAATAATATAATGAAGTTGTTTCACATACTTTTTAAAAACCCTGAAAGTAGAACAATAAATAGAGACATGCAGTCATTAACGATAACCAATTCACACTAGCAATTCTGCCACCCAATTTGAGAGAGTATGACTATCTAAAGTTTATATTAACTATTTAATAAAATGTTTCAATCCTGTTCTCAGGACAGCTTACAATAACATAAAAATAAATAATAACAATGATAAACAATCTGAAATATATTCAATCATGGATAATTTTAGGTTTTAAATTGCATTACCTTGGTTTTACTGTAAGCCATGAGTCTCTTTTGAGAGTGAAAAAGTGGGGTATAAATAGTAATTATAACAACCACTACCACCACTAGATTGTAATCATGGAAACTCCAATTGATCTCATTTAAACATGCCAATCATACAGCAATGCTCACTCTCTTTGGACATAGTTAAGCATTACTGTTATTATTATCCTTACCTTGCTCTGTTCTGACAACTCTAGAGCTTCTTTGTAAGACACTGGAATGTGGCCCAAAGCTTTCTGAAGCACTTTTTTCACATCATTAAGATCAGCGCAGATTGCATCTTTGGATTTTTTGAAATGTTGGTATTTTTCCAAACATCTATAGATGCAATAGTATACATAAAACAGTTTAAACACATCGATTATGTTCATGTAGTTGACCCATTCACATATTTTAAACACTAGTATACACTTAATGTGTGTGAAAACCCCTGCAAAAAAGGAAAAACTGCTCCATTTCTATCTCACTCTGAGTTTTTAGTATTTTATCTTGCACATGTGGCCCGCTCATTGTCATTGTGATTGCGAATGATGTTATATTGATGTATAATGATGTTATATTGTATTTTATATTGCTTATTGTATTCATATGTTTTATGTATTTTACTGTGTTGTTGTTTGTGTTTTGATTTTGATTTTATTGTAATATGTTGTTTGGCTTGGCCTCATGTAAGCTGCCCCGAATCCCCATTGGGGAGATGGTGGCAGGGTATAAATAAAGATTATTTTTGTTGTTGTTGTTATTGCGAGATCATGGTCCAAAACAATGCACAAGAATGGAAACACACAGTTGCTCAGCTTTCGGGAGGAGTGGGGGGGGGGGGGGTGGGAATGCACTCTGAATGAATTTTGCCAAGAAAACCCCATTACAACTTCTCCTTAGATCATCTTAAGTCAGAAACTACCTGAAGGCAAGTCACAATAACTCATAGATTTCCATGATAAGGCCCAATTGCCCACATCCCCAAGTAGAGTTTGGAGAGGGTCCTGCTGGAAGTCTATAAATAAAACTGTGGTAAACAACCCAGATGTCCAACTAAATACTGAGAAAGTCCCGACATTCATGAATTGTCAAAAATGTTGACCTACCTCATCAAATCAGATCTTCTTTTTTGAGCCTTTTCTCCTACAATTAAACTCCCAGCAACAAGTTCCCCAAGTGTTTTTTGCAGGTGCAAATTGGCTCTTGGTTTAACTTGCTTTTCCAACACGGAGGTCAAAGCTTCCACTTCAGTCTTTGCAGCCTCAAACTGCTCTTGTTTCTGGAGAATGGGGAGGAGGGATTCCTTTTCCAGTTCATCCAAGCTGAGCTTAGGACTGGAAAGAAGGTCTTCACACTGATGGAAGAGGTCAACAGCTTTTTGGACGGCTTCACTGTAACACCTCACAGTCCCAAAGGCTTCATCTATGGCATCCTGTGTATGGAGGAACAAAAATTGAAAGATAAGGAATGCAACAAGTCAGTACAGGACCAAAAACGGCAACCTTTTCTACCAAATGTTTTTCTATGCTGGACACCGATATTTACCAGTGCAGCCCTACTTAAAATCCCCCACTTCAGGATATCAATAATTTCTGCTAGTATAATTTGAGTCTCCCTTACCCAAAAATCCAAAATCTCAAATACTCCAGAAGCATAATTATTTTTGCTGCCAAATGCACACTTTTGCCTTTGGAAGGGAAGGGGCTAGAGCAGGCATGGGCAAACTTTGGTCCTCCAGGTGTTTTGAACTTCAATTCCCACTATTCCTAATAACCGGTAGGCTGTTAGGAATTGTGGGAGTTGAAGTCCAAAACACCCAAAGGGCTGAAGTTTGCCCATGCTTGGGCTAGAAGATACATATCCAGCACATCCTCAAGGAGCTATGATGGGGGAGAGAACAGTGCTAACAGCATGTGTGTCTGTGGGCACCACATTACATTATCCTACAATACCACCAGCCTCATATCTACAAGGGAAACATTTTTGGACTTATTGAAAATGGAAAATCCCAAATGATAGCAATCCTACTAAAATGGATGATTCCAGGAGAAGCATGACATAGAAACACGCTGGAAGAGCTAGACAGAATGTATTTTTTCAGACACTGGTAAGGGAAGCTGACTGGTCCTGTGTCCAACTCTGGGGGGTGGTGCTCATCTCTATTTTTAAGCTGAAGAGCCAGTGTTGTCCGTAGACACCTCCAAGGTCATATGGCCAGCATGACTGAATGGAGCGCTGTTAGCTTCATGCAGAAGTGGTACCTATTGATCTACTCCTATTTGTATGTTTTTGAACTGCTAGGTTGGCAGAAGCTGGGACTAAGAGCGGGAGCTCACCCTGCTCCCCAGATTTGCAACTGCCAACCTTTTGGTCAGCAAGTCCAGCAGCTCAGAGGTTTAATTATTATAATTTGGCATCATAATTTTTCCCAGTTTGAGATATAAAGCAGATAAGTATATTTATTTATTTATTTATTTATTTCCTATATTTATACCCTGCCTTTCTCCCCCCAAAGGGAGAAAAAGTCACAAAAGTCAGACCTTCTTTGGTAAGAAATCTCCCCAAAAGATACAACACAGAGGAAACATGACCTATTTATGTAGAAGTCGCACAAGTCCAGACAAATGGGCCATGATATTTTTGTCTGGAACAGTCAAGGTATACAGAGTCAACTGTATCAAAGATTGGAAAAGTTTCTTATTTTTACTAGAAATCTTCAGAAAGCATGCACAATTATCCTGGTGTTTACTATGGCTGGGTAATTTCGTTATGGAATCCCCTAAAGTCATTTCCAAGCTCAAGGTTTTAAAAATTTAGGACATAGTGTCAGTCTTCTATAGTAAGTTGAGTCTCTGGCACCATGCAGATGGATTTAGGAGTGGACGGCCCTTGTTGTCTTTTCCAGGTTTATGATTCTATAGGAGTTCTTGTCATTATGGCCAAATGTGTCAGCTGTTCAATGTACAGAAAGGGTCTGTTTGTATTAGTGACCCTATGATACATTTTGCATGAACATAAACGGTTCCGGCCCCACCTACCTCTCCGAACGCATCTCCTCCTATGAGCCGGCAAGGACGTTAAGATCGTCCGGGGAGGCCCTGCTCTCGGTCCCGCCAGCGTCACAAGCGCGGTTGGCGGGGACGAGAGACAGGGCCTTCTCGGTGGTGGCCCCTCGGCTATGGAATGCCCTACCCGTGGACATCAGGCAGGCCCCTTCGTTGCTAGCGTTCCGGAGGAGGACCAAGACGTGGCTCTACGAACAGGCATTCGGTCAACAATGCAATTGAACTTACAATGACGGCATTACTGAACAAGGAACGGCTAAAGGATTATGAGAACGAGATCTGATTTCATTCAGGCGTAGATGATTATCTGTTGTATGTCTGTGTATGTTATGTCCTATTTATTGTAATTGTTATTAATCGCACTGTAAACCGCATAGAGTCGCCGTAAGGCTGATATATGCGGTATAAAAGAAAAGCAAATAAATAATAAATAAATAAATAAACATGGCAGTCTGAAAGATATGAAGGCTGAGAATGAACTGGAAGAGTGAATTTTCCTCTGCTGCTAAACTGGTTGTACAGTTCTTAAAGTGGAGATGAGTCAAGCTCATGCACTTTGATTTCACTTTGCTTATGTACTAGGCAATCCCTCAGAATCTGTCTTTCTGTGGCCTTTCACTGAAAGGGGTTGGGGGGAACCCAAACCAGGTGCTCCATTTATCAGCAACGGGAAATGTTAGGAATAGTTTCAGTAACATTAATTTTGGGGCCCAATTCTAACATATGCTGTGAGGGAAGGCCGGACCCATCAGCGAAAGAACTGGAGTGCTTCTCTGCTGTGTGCCATCTGCTGCATCGTTTACCACCAATAAAGCTTATCTTATAGCAAGAGCACATATCAGTGTTTCTTACTGAAAGAACTCCTGGGGAGATGTGGAAATACACCTAGTCCCAGAACAGAACATTTTCCAGGCTCTGGATGTGACCAATGAGTCATCTAGGACTACTTACCCTACGTGCAGCAATATCAGCTTTCAACTCTTCTTTCAGATTTCGCAGTGTCTCTAATTCTGTCCCCAAAATATCTAGGAGGGGGCTTTTTTCTTCCTCAGACTCTCTTTTTAATATCTCTTCCACAGCACAATATTCTGCTTCTGCTGCATCTTCAAGGACTTTGCAGTACATCTTTTCACAGGGAATCATCTGAATCTCCAAGTCAAGCAAAAGGGGCTGTTGGAGCTCAGACTGAATTTGCTTTAAGGTCGCCAGACTGTGATTCACAATACTCTGAAGCCCTTGTTCAGGTTGACATTTCTCTTGAGCAGCCAATATCCTGGATTGGATCATCTGAGTCACTCCTTCTATTTTTGCCCCCAAGCTTTTTATTTCTTGCATTTTGGCCTCTTTGAGAGAGATGGAAAGAGATTCATTTGTATCTAATAGTCTGAGTGCTTCCTGAGTTAAACGTTTGGCGTGCTGCACTCGCCAGCTCCAAATCTTTTCTGGTATTACATTGGTTTCAGAGGTGACATCTGAACAGTCTTTCAGAGCATCACAATCTCTCTGTATATTAGATAGAATAGTCTCAGCTTCATTAAGTGCTGTTTGGTGTCTGTCATACTCTGTGGATAAGCTCTCAAAGCATTTAACCCTGTGCTCGAGGTGATTTTTCATTTTGCACAGTTGGCTTTGCAATTCTCCAAGGCACGATGCATCCCAGTTCAGATCCAGGAATTCCCAGATCTCCTTGTATCTGTCTAGGCTTGTCAAACATTCCAGGAATGATATTGCTCTTTCTCTAAGCGCATTCCATTTACTCTTAAACTTTTGATTCATAGGGAACAATTTCTTTTGATCCAGTTCCAGCTCATTGCACTGAAGGCAAAGGCTGCTGAGATCCCGCTGAAGTGCCATGATTTTGTCTGAGAATTTCTCACAGGTGTCTATCTTGTTTTGTACTGTACAGTCCTTAATCTGGATTAGCCTGAGTGCCCTTTTTGCTCTGCTCCTGAAGCTTTGTAAACAATCACTGAGGAATAAATGCTCAAATATTTTTAGCCCCTGAGGTGGATCTTTGCAATTTGCATCGAGTAATCCTTCCGTTTCCTGAATCTCCTGAGAGAGCTCTTCCGAGACAACTTGCCATGGCTCCATCTCGGACTCGACACTTGCTTCACCTGCATCGAGTCTAGACATGCTCTCCGCCTTACAAAGTTGGCTCTGAACTTTTTCGACATCTGCAAAAAGCTTTTGTCTCTTTTCAAACTGCGGTTTCAGCTGCTGCACCCTCTGAACCAATTTCAGCACAAGACGCCGGTGACAGGTTTGCAACTCACGTGCAAGAATGCCGAGAGCGGAAAATTCCCTGGGCGCCAGCTGGGGAGCGACAAGACGGGCTTCCTCCACCAACTTAATAACAACTGACTCTCTCTCTTTAGCAACATTGATCAGAGCCTGGCAGCTTTGGATCTGCAGCATCAGTTCACCTGGGAAAAGTGCTGCCTTCTCATCAAGCTGGAGCTCTAAGACTCTTTCCCATAAAATGGCCTCTTCGATCTTCTTGGCAATTTCGGGCCTGTGAGAATAGTTGCCTAACATCTGGACTTCCTCCTTCGGAGTCAGCTGCTCCAGTTCATCCACTTGGTTCTGCAAATCGTTGATTCGACTTTCTAGAGCTGTTTTCCCTGCATCACTCCAAATCCTTTTCATCTGCATTTCAATGCCTCTTCTCAATATAGAAATACTGTGTTTGAGCATTTGTAGTTCTGGGCCCATCAGTGCCAAGCACACAGAGTCTCCTCCATTGGGTGCATCCAAGCCTGTTCGCAATCGGTGCTGCACTTGCAGCTGATTTTGGAGGTCTTGAATTTTGTCTGTAAAGAGTTTGAATTCAGCAGCTTCTGCCGAAACCCAAAGCTGTTTCTTTTGAAGTGAGTCTTCCATTTGCTGCCACCATCTCTCTACTTGATCCACTTGGCTTTCTATTAATGCTTTGTCCATCTTGGTTAGATGTCTAGACAGACTTTCTTGTTCAGTTTTCAGTTTGTTCAGAAGGACTCTTTCATCTTCTATGGATGTCAAGCACTTCTTAATGTTCTCAAGGAGAACAGTATCCTCCATTGGTCCCCTTCTGATGGAACAGAAAGAATTAAAATGTATTTAATATACTTTTACTAGAGCTATTTTGACCAGTCTAACAAGAGGTTAGAAGCACTGCTTTTTAAACTGTGGGTCTCAACACCAAATGAGGTCCCCTTAGCTCAATGTTGGAGCCACAAAAAATTGGTAACAGTAAAGTTATTTATTTATTTAAAACATTTATATTCTGCCCTTCTTATCCCGAAGGGGACTAAGAGAGGAGCACAACATATATACGGCAAATATTCAATGCTGGGTCATAAAATAAAATATAAATATGCATAAAAACTAAAATCAATTATCTCCACTTTAAAATCAATTTTTTAAACCCATTTCAGATCAGCCAAGTTTTGTCATTGGTGTATAAAAACAACTCATGTACTCACATTTTTAGGTTTTCTTTTTCTGTTGAGAAACGTTTCATTGAAGCTTGGACAGCGGCAAAGCATTCTTGGTAGTTATTAACTAAATGCAGCTGTTCTTCCTTGGCCTTTTTAACAGCCATTAAGTCCTGCAGCAGTTTATCCCACTTGGAAGAAGCCACATGTTGTGGATCCAACTTGCTGCTTCCTCCAGCTTTCGCGTGCTCTCCTTGTAACAGTGACAAAGCTTCAGATTTCTGTTTTTCCAGATGAGCACACAACGACTGCAACAGAAATCCAAACAGAGAAGTTTAAAAATAAATTAAATGTAGGGAAAAAATTCCTCTGAGAAGTAAGAAAATTAATTTCTTTTGGATCAGAAGACAGAGAATAATTTTTCAGTGGCAAAAAGTTCACCCTTCTGGGCCTGCAGTAGAGTCTTGTGGCTGAAATCACTACCTAAAAACTGTATCTCCTCTAACAATCTTTCCTAGGCTTTCAGATCTTTCATGGAAGGCACTTTCTTGACCATACCACCATGATAGATGTATGTTTGGAAAGGACACAGAAGAAGGCCTTCTTGATGGCTACTCCAAGACTCTGAAATCTCCTCCTAAAGGAAACTATGTTGGCTGCCTCTGAAGCCAACAAAGCTGAAAATCTGCCCAAACAAAAAGCAGAAATAAAGCTTTTTGTTTGAGCTAATCTTCAGCTATACCAGTGGTTCTCAACCTGTGGGTCCCCAGGTGTTTTGGTCTTCAACTCCCAGAAATCCCAGCCAGTTTACCAGCTGTTAGGATTTCTGGAAGGCCAAAACATCGGGGGACCCAAAGGTTGAGAACCACTGAGCTATACCGTTAAGGCCTTCATACACTTTTCTTAGTGGTACAGACAACTAGGATTTCACATTGCATGAGACCACAGCTAAATCAGAAATAATTGATAAATTGTCACTTCCATACCTCAATTTCTTTGAGATGATCATTCACCAACACAATATCTAGCTCTGCAGTCCGGAGCTTCATTTCATTGACCTTTCGTTCCATCTCAGCATATTCCGCAAGGATTTTGTCTTCAGGCAGAAGGTTCTTCTGGGGAACTATCTCTACTCCTGAGACCTAGAGACAAAAAAGGGCTGTCTGAATAAATGTACTACTTTAATTTGTATTATTCCAGCCTGAAGAACATCTTCTTATTTCTCTGGGGTTGAACTAGAAATTAATCTAACAAAACCAAAGAGCATCTCTGATTGAAAATAAAGCAAGATAAAAGATTACTTCATTCGAAACCATGCCTTCTAATTTTAGGTGCTTTGTGTTGGCTGCAGTGGTAAGATGGTGGCTTCCATATTAGTGTGATAGTTAATTTATTCTAGGTTTTAGTCTGAACTCTTTTAAAGTTCAGCCTAAAACCCCAAAGTGAATCACCACCCACATGTTAAAAGGGACAGCAACCAGTACTGGCCTATATTTTCAGTAGTCTAGAAAATCTGCTTTCTTAAAATAATAGAATCATATCCTGAACATGCCCACTTTACCCAGCTACTGGTTACAATGTTGACTGAGGTTTTAAAGATGTTTTTATTGTTTTAATTTTTTTTGTCATGTCAGGAGTGACTTGAGAAACTGCAAGTCGCTTCTGGTGTGAGAGAATTGGCCGTCAGCAAGGACGTTCCCCAGGGGATATCTGGATTATTTGATGTTTTTATCATCCTTGTGGGAGGTTTCTCTCATGTCCCCATATGAGGAGCTGGAGCTGATAGAGGGAGCTCATCCGCCTTTCCCCGGATTCGAACCTGCGACCTGTCGGTCTTCTGTTCTGCCAGCACAGGTGTTTAACCCAATGCGCCACCAGTACTTTACAGTTACATGTTATATGTTTTAAGTATGTTACTCTGTAACTCTTGTTTATGCTGGGCTTGGTCCCCATGTAAGTTTTCCCAAGTCCCTTCAGGTAGATGGTGGTGGGATATGACAATAACGTTATAAAGTCTGGAAACGTAATTCTTGCAAGAATGGGAAGCATAATGTATTGAAACTACTTGCTGCCTTCACATTCATCCCTAACACTTAGAAACTGGGTAGAAAAAGAGCGAGGCAAATTAAGTTATGGTAAATGGCTAAACTGGATGACAAACTGCTAATGGCACTTAACAATGTGCTCCCATGAAGCTGCGTAACAACAGAGATTATTACAGCGCTCTATGAGAATTGCCTAATGGACAAGAGAGTGGGGCTAGCCCCCCTTATTTGCCCATTCATTACTGGCAATGTGATGGGAGGCATTTCCAAATTGCCATGCATTGCTTGCAATTTCTTTTAATAGCCAAGTCAAGTTTGTGGAGACGATTGTCATCAGCCGCCGTTCGTCCTGATCTCTGCAACCCCTGTCCACTTTGGATGGTTGAATCTGGGAAATTGTAGGCATCTATCCAGCTGTCTTTTAGCTCCTGATAAATGGATGAATGTGGTGAGGTAAAAGGGAAGAAGAGGGACAGAGAATGAGGACGCCAAAAAGAAGAAAAAAAGCTCTATGACCTTTGCAGGGTAATTTCTGAAATGCCAATTGCTTTCTTAATGGAAAGAACTCACATGGTAAAAGAATAGAATAAAAGGAGCAACAAAGGTCAGAGAAAACCAAATGTATACAGCAGAATCTCCCCATTAATGTAAGGAGGGAAGGTGTTGCTTAGCGCTATCTTAAAGTCTGTAAATCTGAAAGTTCTCTTTTTGTGTTGCTGTAATCCTATCATTCCTCTGTTAAGGTGCATAGGATTTTTATCTGGAGCAGTGGTTCCCAGCCTTTCTTTGAATAGAGACCACTCTCCAAGATTAGTACCAAAAGGGTTACAAATCAGTTTTGGTCAACTTTAGAGTTGGTTTGGTTATTTGGGGTACTAATTCAGAAAATTGCATTGGATAGACCATACCAGCTCTAGTTTCTGATACAGAAGATATGCCATCCAGTAGTCACCCTCTGCTCACCCAAAGAAAACCATATTTAATAAGCTTCGGCTATGTGAGAGGGTCTTATGAGACCAGTCGCTCTCATTGCAACAGTGTAGTAACAGTGAGGTTGCGGACCATAATTTAGTTCTTGTGGACCACTGGTGGTCCACGGACTACAGGTTGGGAATCACTAATCTAGAAACTCTGGCAGCTAGAGGAAGGCATTCTACAAAAGAGTATTGATACTGGTAGGGCTGTTCTCGGTCCTGCCTTCTTCGCAGGCAAGACTGGTGGGGACGAGAGACAGGGCCTTCTCAGTGGTGGCCCCTCCACTGTGGAACTCCCTCCCCAGTGATATTAGATCAGCCCCCTCCCTACTGGCCTTCGGAAAGAGAGTGAAAACTTCCTTGTCTTCCAAAACTTTCAGAATTTTATTAGATCTGTTTCACAATTTGGCATATTGTTATTATCAGAATTTGTTAACTTATTTTGAATAGCATTGTAAATATATATATTTTTGGCTGAAAAGCTTGTTTTACAATCATATCATTCTGGCTTGATATCTATATTATGCTTTCCTTCCCCATTTTTTTCAGAAGGCACATTATTGGTAGGGTTATTTTGAACGGCTTTATTTTGTGACATGTCACGTAGATCAGAGGTACTATATAAATGATGATGATGAGGATAACGATGATGAAAAAGAAGGGAGAGGACGTGGTAGCTAAAACAGGAAAAAGGAAGCTCTTGTGCAATGTTTGCTATCTTAAACAACACTTACTGATATTCTTCCTCGGACTTCCATTGCATTGTTCTCTTCAGCATCAAAGAAAAGTTCATCCATTGTCTCTTGAGTTTGTTCATCATCAGAAAAACGGTTATTTTGTTTGACGGCATCGTTCGCAACATTCCCAGCCTCTTCTTCTATATACCCAACTTTAATTTTAAGATGCTTGTTGTATATACTGTGTGGTGCATCCATCTCATCCTTAATACACATCTCCTCTTTGAGGACTTCAACTGCAGCTATAATCCCCTGAAGTGTGTCTTCAATCTGACAAAGAGTATCTTGCGGTATCTTAAGTGAAGAAGATAAAAATAAAAGAATTACAAGGTGTTTGAACCCACCAAAACTCCAGTGTTGACTTCTGTACTGAGCCATGATTTCAGATTTCAGCTACTGCAAAGATAACCACCTGAAGCCTAACCCTGCCAAGACACAAGTGTGTGCTTTCCACCTACACAACCATGAAGTCAATAGGAAACTGAAAGTTACCTGGGAAGGTCAAGAACTTGGACATTGTTCCCATCCTAAATATCTTGCTGTCACCTTAGATCAAACACTAACATTTGGGAAACACTGTATGAACACCAAACACAAAGTAGTTGCACGCAATAACATCCTGCAGAAACTTACTGGCAGCACATGGGGTGCAGACCCAAAATTAATAAAAACATCAGCTCTGGTCTTGTCTTACTCAATTGCTGAGTATGCCTGCTCTGCCCTTTTTGCCACATGCACCGGGATTGTGGCGCAGCTGGCTGAGTGTCAGCTGCATTAAGATCACTCTGACCAAAAGGTCATGAGTTCGAAGCCAGCCCAAGTCAGAGTGGGTTTCCAACCAATTGTGTGCAGCCTGTTGTCGACCTTTGCAACCCAAAAGACAGTTGCATCTGTCAAGTAGGAAAATTAGGTACCACCTTAAAGTGTGGGGAGGCTAAATTAACTGATTTATGAGGCCATAAAGAAAGAGGCCAGCAAAGCATTCCAGTGGGGAAGCATATGTTTGCCATATATGTGTACACTGTAATCCACCCTGAGACCCCTGTGGGGTGAGAAGAGCGGAATATAAAAGCTGTAAATAAATAATAAATAAAGTCTGCCCATGCGAAGCAGGGGAACATAGCACTGAATGAAACTGAGTGAAAGTATCATTTAAAATTACACTGAGCTCTCCACATTTGTTGGGATTTGAGATGCAAAAGTACAACTCCATAGTCAGCTGTTGCTAGAACAGTCCTGGGCAAACTTTGGCCCTCCGAGTGTTTTGGATTTCAACTCCCAGAATGTAGCGCCCAAACACCAATTAGGGAACATGAAAGGCACTGCAGACTACTTCAACCAGAGAATTCAGCCATAGCAGAACACCTGATGAACCAACTTGGACACAGCATATTATTTGAGAACACAGAAATGCTGGACCACTCTCACAACCACCATGTCAGACTACACAGAGACGCCATTGAAATCCACAAGCATGTGGACAATTTCAACAGACAGGAGGAAACCATGAAAATGAACAAAATCTGGCTACCAGTATTAAAAAACTCAAAAATTACAACAACAAAACAACAGAGAGGAAACAAACAAGGACATCTAATCACCTCTCAACAAAACATTGCCCCAGGCACTGCCAGGCCATCAAATGCCAATCAAGGTAGTCAGTTGAAACATTCACACCTAGCTCCTTTGTCCCACCCTGGTCATTCCACAGATACATAAACCCTTTTTCCTAGTTCCAACAGACCTCACTACCTCTGAGGATGCTTGCCATAGATGCAAGCGAAACAGCAGGAGATAATGCCTCTAGAACATGGCCATATAGCCGAAAAAACCTACAACAACCCTATGCTATTTATGCAGGCCAAAATCCCATTGGTTTACTTGTGAGTCTAGAGATTCTGTGAATAACCAAATCTGCAAATGTCAAATCCACAAATATAAAGAGATAATTTTACTGCAGTAACACAATCTACAAAGTGGTGATGTTGTTGAAGCTTAGAAGGAAATTTGAATAGCCTCTGAGCGATGGCAAACCACTCCTGAGCAAACCTTTTCAAGAAAGCCTTGTGGTAAAGTCACCATAGGTTTCTGGTGACATGAAGACACACAATAATGACCTTACTTAAAAAGGATATCAGATTGTAAAATCATTATTCAAAAATAGAAAGGCCTCCAGACCTGCTTTGGCTCTTCATCATTGGGATCCCAGAGCTCATTCAGAGTAGCTCTCAGGTGGGTCATCAGCTCTTTGCAACGCTGGTATTCTTCCACATGTCCTTCTAAGAGTATTTCTGTACTCTGAAATTCAAGAAGTTACGCAGTTACTACACTTTAACACAACAAGCAAAACACACCCAATGCTGTTAACAATTACATGTATTTTCCTCAGAAGCTTAAACACATGGCTTTTTCCATACAGTTTGTTACAAAGAGGGAGGAATAACAGCTCACTACACTCTTGTATAGCTGTCCCCTTGTGTACAGAACTGTGGTAGGTAAGGGTTCCTCTGATTCATGCGGCCTTTTCACACATTTTTATTGCTATGGTTCCATTCTAGGGATGTTTCAGTTTGAGAAGAGACTATTTGAAATTCTCAGCTAGAGAGCTTTAGTACCTTCCCAAACTAAATCCCAAGGATATCACTGGATGTAGCAATGGCAGTCAAAGTGGAATAATAGTACTGTAATTGTAAAATATGAGACTCCCCTGGTCCCTATCTTGAAGTTATTCAACATACAGAGCACTGTATTTTGGGGGGGGGGGGGCGGCGGGGGGAGCATATGCAGTAACTGACCTACAATGCAAACATGTAACTAGAAGTCTGAAATGGAGTGATCAAAAGATAGATGTATCCCTTGATTCATTTTTATAGAAACATAAGAACAGGACCAACCCAGGAATCATCTATTCAAAACCCTTTTCTATGCTGAAACACACAGCTAAAGCATAATTAAGAGGTGGCCATCTAACCTTTGCTTAAAAACCTCCAAAAACGAGATAAAATATTTTCCTCCAAAAAAAGAAAAACATTTTGGAAGGAATCACAGCTCCCATGGTGTCCCTCCAAGGCAGTCAGAGGCCAGTTAATGTTGTGTCAGCCTGTGATTGTGTCTGATGTTCATGCTGATGCTCATGATGGGAATGTTCCTGACATTCTCAAACTGTGGCCCTCCAGCTGTTTTGGCCTCCAACTCCCAGAAACCCATGCCAGCTTGTTCACTGGCCCAGAATTCTGGGAGTTGGAGGCCCAAACAGCTGGAGGGCTGCAGTTTGAGGATGCCTGGGATAGGGGATGAGGGGTTGCTTAGGTCTGAGTTAAGATTGTTGCGCTGAATCAATTTGCTGCACAGTAGCAATGTCCAACATGACCAAAACCCAATGCCAAAGACACTGACCAGTCAGAAAGAATAAAACAGTAGAACTTTACTCTTGGTTGCAGAGTTGAAAATAAAACAGCTTGGCACACTTACATTGTCTCTGTAAGTAATATAGAACAAATTTTCTGTGTTATAAATTATAGAGCATAACAAAAGTACATAGTTACTTCACCATTGCATAAGCTTCTTGCATCTGCTCTCCAGCAAGTCAAACAGCCAACTGCTAACCATTTGCAAAAGCCTCAAAACTGTTACATTCAAGAGGCGTGGCCCAGCCTTGCTCAGCTGAGCTAGTTTTTTCAGATGCAGTTAATCATCAACACTTTGCAAGGATTTTCTGCAAGGCTTTCTTTAACACACACACTGGACTTATAACAATATACTGTAATAAAGATCAGAAGAGAGGCCCAAACTGTTTCAGAAATATTCACAAGGCCACATTCCTGACAGAGGCCTCTCAACGCTTTTCTCAGAGCAACTGTCTGAAAATGCTGCTGAGATTGATTTTCCAGGTGCAGGAGTTAATGAGGGAGAGAATAGTGATCAGTCTGGCTACAAAAGAGAGATAACAAATTGTTATCTGGTGGGAAGGTCAAGAAAAATACCTTCCTTTCAGTTTTGGAATCTGGAAAAAGTTTATAATGTTTAATGGGAGACAGTTGCCTCAGTCGAGCCAACATTGTTATTTTATCACAGTCCTGCTTTCAAGTGCTCTGAGTTTCATGCACCAAGTTTTTGCCAAGTACAAGTGTTGCCTATGGGATTGTCCTGCTGTCTTGTTTCATCGTTTCAAGTGCCTTTCTTCATGGATTTCTATGTATTAATGGATCTTGTTTCCCTTTGAAGCTTATGGTCTATCTTGGATTTTGGACTTTTACTATTTTGCTATTCTTTATTGCTTTGCCTACATATATTCTACAATGAACTGCTTGCTGATTTTACCTAGCTGGTGTGGTGTTTAAGATCAGAGGTGTTCCTGCTCTGGTGCACAACAGTTAGTCCAAAAAAGGAATGTTTCCAAACTCTGGAATAAATCGATCTTGTCTTTTGTACTCAACGAAGAAGCATCTTGCATGTGTTCAAACAATCAAACAACAACCTTATGGAGTTTCTGTTTTAAAATAAAAACGTTCAGCATGTGGATGTGATACTGACCTGTAACCGGTTCACAAGACTTCCATGGAGTTGTTGCAAGGCCATCAATGATTCCTCTGAGAATGAATCACCAGTGAAAACCCCGAAGGAACTGTGCTGCCTTGCTAGTTCGTTTAAGAGTAAGGTTAAATCTTCAGCTTCCTCTTGAAGGGCTGAATAGTTGGATAACTGACTTTGCATCTCCTCAGAGTCAAGATACAGATCAAGACTTATTTCTTGATTTTGTGTCTCAGAATCGCATGGCACGGCTCCTGCATCCTCTTTTTTCCTCCTTTGTTGCTTCCTCTGATGCTGGAGTTGTTCTTGGTGCCTAAGGAAAAAAATTGGGGGGGGGGGGGTCAATGATGAGTCAACAGTTCCATAAAAAAGATAATCTGTTAACAATAATGATTAATAAACCTATCAGGAGACTCCAAAAAAGGGCCTTGGCAGGGCATGATAGTTCAATGTATTGCCGAAGGCGAAACGTCAGGAGAAAATGCCTCTAAAACATGGCCATATAGCCCGAAAAAACCCACAAGAACCTCATGATAGTTCATTTTATTAAGGTACATGGCTAAATTCCTGTGGGATCACCACTGTACATGTGTTAAGAGAAAAAGACTCACTCTGCTTAATTACAATCCACAGACTGAGTAATTAGAATAATTAAGGTCAACAAGTTTTTGGGTCATTCCTGAAGGGGTAAAACTGGAGAGTGTTTGTTGTATGACTTAGGGTTTACTGTATGTTTGCTCCTGAGCTTACTTGGCGTAAGCTCCTAGCTTGCAGCCTGCTGGATGCTGGCAATTTTTTCTTCTGTGCTCATCTCCATGAAGATTGGGAGAAGACATATTTTCTGATGGAAAGCATTGCATGAATTAAATGCAATGACCATCCATGATTTTGATACTACAGAGGAACCATGACTGTACTATTACTACTAAGTTTGTGTTGAACTAACTGTTTTTTCATGAACTCTACTGCACAGGAGTAAAGTTTAAGTTTTGTATTTTTTTTCTACTTGTGTTGCTCAGTTTTGAATATACAAAGGACTAATCTTCTTGGTGGTCTGCACGCATCGTCAAATCGTAACACATTTTATAACAATTTTTGCTGGATACCCCCCTCCCCCTCCCATATAATAAACAATGGATGTTTCAAAGGTGACACGAGTGGGGTGGATAACAGGAAAACAGGGGGAAATGGTTTAACTCTTTCAATCCCCTTCCTCCCGTAAAATGGACTATCCTGCACTCTCTACCGGGACGGTTGTGGCAGAGAGGTCAGACCAAGCGTGATCCCTGGGGAAGGCAATGGCAAACCACTCCAGTATCCTTGCCAAGAAAACTAAATGGATCAGTACAACCAGAGATATGTCGGTATGCCATTGGAAGATGGGACTCCCAGGTCGGAAGATGGCCAAAATGCTACTGGGGAGGAGCAGAGGATAAGTTCAGCTAGCCCCAGATGTGATGACGCAGCTAGCTCAAAGCCGAAAGGAAGGCTAGCGGCCGACGGTACTGGAGGTGAACGACGAATCCGATGCTCTAAAGATCAACACACCATAGGAACCTGGAATGTAAGATCTATGAGCCAGGGCAAATTGGATGTTGTTATTGGTGAGATGTCAAGACTAAAGATAGACATTCTGGGGGTCAGCGAACTGAAATGGACTGGAATGGGCCACTTCACATCAGATGACCACCAGATCTACTACTGCGGACAAGAGGAACATCGAAGAAATGGAGTAGCCTTCATAATTAATAAGAAATTCGCTAAAGCGGTTCTTGGATACAACCCAAAAAATGACAGAATGATCTCAATTCGAGTGCAAGGAAAGCCTTTCAACATTACAGTGATCCAAATATATGCCCCAACCACAGCTGCTGAAGAAGCAGAAGTAGATCAGTTCTATGAGGATCTGCAGGAACTACTGGATAACACACCAAAAAGAGACATTATTTTCATTACAGGAGACTGGAATGCCAAGGTGGGAAGTCAAATGACAACTGGGATCACAGGCAAGCATGGTCTGGGAGAACAAAATGAAGCGGGACGCAGGCTGATAGAATTTTGCCAGGAAAACTCGCTGTGTATAACGAATACTCTCTTCCAACAACCTAAAAGACGTCTTTACACATGGACCTCTCCAGACGGTCAACACCGAAATCAGATTGACTACATCCTTTGCAGCCAAAGGTGGCGGACATCCATCCAGTCGGTGAAAACAAGACCTGGGGCTGACTGTAGCTCAGATCACGAACTTCTTATTGCCCAATTTAGAATAAAACTAAAGAGATCAGGGAAAATACACAGACCAGTTAGATATGATCTCACTAACATTCCTAGCGAATATACAGTGGAAGTGAAGAACAGATTTGAAGGACTAGATTTAGTAAACAGAGTCCCAGAAGAACTATGGACAGAAGTCCGAGACATTGTTCAGGAGGCAGCAACAAAGTACGTCCCAAAGAAAAAGAAAACCAAGAAGGCAAAATGGTTGTCTGCTGAGACACTGGAAGTAGCCCAAGAAAGGAGGAAAGCAAAAGGAAACAGGGATAAGGGGAGATATGCCCAGTTAAATGCGCAATTCCAGAGGTTAGCCAGAAGAGATAAGGAACTATTTTTAAATAAGCAATGCATGGAAGTGGAAGAAGACAACAGAATAGGAAGGACAAGAGACCTCTTCCAGAAAATTAGAAACATTGGAGGTAAATTTCAGGCAAAAATTGGCATGATAAGAAACAAAGATGGCAGGGACCTAACAGAAGCTGAAGAGATCAAGAGAAGGTGGCGAGACTATACAGAAGATCTGTATAGGAAGGATAATAATATTGAGGATAGTTTTGACGGTGTGGTGAATGAATTAGAACCAGACATCCTGAGGAGTGAGGTTGAATGGGCCTTAAGAAGCATTGCTAACAACAAGGCAGCAGGAGATGACGGGATCCCAGCTGAACTGTTTAAAATCTTAAAAGATGATGCTGTCAAGGTGATGCATGCCATTTGCCAGCAAATATGGAAAACACAAGAATGGCCATCAGACTGGAAAAAATCAACTTATATCCCCATACCAAAAAAGGGAAATGCAAAAGACTGCTCAAACTTCCGTACAGTGGCCCTTATTTCTCATGCCAGTAAGGTAATGCTCAAGATCCTGCAAGGAAGACTCCAGCAATACATGGAGCGAGAGTTGCCAGATGTTCAAGCTGGGTTTAGAAAAGGTAGAGGAACGAGAGACCAAATTGCCAATATCCGCTGGATAATGGAGAAAAGCAGGGAGTTTCAGAAAAACATCTACTTCTGCTTCCTTGACTATTCTAAAGCCTTTGACTGTGTGGATCATAATAAATTGTGGCAAGTTCTTGGTGGGATGGGCATCCCAAGCCACCTTGTCTCTCTCCTGAGGAATCTGTACAAGGACCAAGTAGCAACAGTAAGAACTGACCACGGAACAACAGACTGGTTCAAGATTGGGAAAGGCGTACGGCAAGGCTGCATCCTCTCACCCAACCTTTTTAACTTGTATGCAGAACACATCATGCGATGTGCGGGGCTTGATGAATGCAAAGCTGGGGTGAAAATTGCTGGAAGAAACATTAACAACCTCAGATATGCAGATGACACCACTCTGATGGCCGAAAGCGAGGAGGAGCTGAGGAGCCTTCTAATCAAGGTGAAAGAAGAAAGCGCAAAAGCTGGGTTGCAGCTAAACGTCAAAAAACCAAGATTATGGCAACAAGAATGATTGACAACTGGAAAATAGAGGGAGAAACCATGGAGGCCGTGACAGACTTTGTATTTCTAGGTGCAAAGATTACTGCAGATGCAGACTGTGGCCAGGAAATCAGAAGACGCTTACTTCTTGGGAGGAGAGCAATGTCCAGTCTCGATAAAATAGTAAAGAGTAGAGACATCAGACTGGCAACAAAGATCCGCCTAGTCAAAGCCATGGTATTCCCTGTAGTCACCTACGGATGTGAGAGCTGGACCTTAGGGAAGGCTGAGCGAAGGAAGATCGATGCTTTTGAGCTGTGGTGTTGGAGGAAAGTTCTGAGAGTGCCTTGGACTGCGAGAAGATCCAACCAGTCCATCCTCCAGGAAATAAAGCCCGACTGCTCACTGGAGGGAAAGATACTAGAGACAAAGTTGAAGTACTTTGGCCACATCATGAGGAGACAGGAAAGCCTAGAGAAGACAATTATGCTGGGGAAAGTGGAAGGCAAAAGGAAGAGGGGCCGACCAAGGGCAAGATGGATGGATGGCATCCTTGAAGTGACTGGACTGACCTTGAAGGAGCTGGGGGTGGTGACGGCCGACAGGGAGCTCTGGCGTGGGCTGGTCCATGAGGTCACGAAGAGTCGGAGACGACTGAACGAATGAACAACAAGCACTCTCTACCTCCCCCTTGTGGCCTCCAGTCGATAAATGCAAACTATCATGATGGATGAAAACTAAAAAGGCAATGAAATCAAAACAGGAGCAGTAGGCATGCCACTGGGGAAAGTGGAAGGTAAAAGGAAGAGGGGCCAACCAAGGGCAAGATGGATGGATGGCATCCTTGAAGTGACTGGACTGACCTTGAAGGAGCTGGGGGTGGTGATGGCCGACAGGGAGCTCTGGCGTGGGCTGGTCCATGAGGTCACGAAGAGTCAGAGACGACTGAACGAATGAACAACAAAGGCATGCCACATCCATTTATGCAAAACCCAAATGTATACAACAGCCTTCCACATGCATTAGTCTCAGCATACTCAGACAACCATGCTGTTCTATCCAAGGTTAACTGAGGATTACTAATACAGAACTTGGAAAATGTCACTTTCTAGAATCTAGATCATAACTCCTGAATCTTCGATAGCTTCAGTGTGTGTGTGTGTGTGTGTGTGTGTGTGTGTATGCATATATGTATATATGTGTATATGTGTGTGTGCTGATAGAAGTTACACTTAAGAAATGTACATATTCCACCTTAGAAACACATTCAACTTAAGAGCAAACCTAAAGAACCTATCTTGTTTGTAACTTGGGGATCTCCTGTATTTAGAATTCTTGGCCCAAAAGTTTGGATATCTCACCAAACTATGTATCACAAGATTTCTCAGAATGCAATCACAATCGTCAAAGAGGAATCATATTGCTTTTTCTCTTCTTGTGGAGAAAAAAAAAGTTGGGGTAAAAATAAACATCATCATCATCTCTTTCTTCCTCTCCACCTCCCCTTCGTTCTTCCAAATACTACCCTGGAGAAGCTCATAGAACTTAAGGCAAGCCTGGAGCTAGGAGAAATGGCCTTGTATAATCTACATTACCCACCTCAGACATTCAGTAGCCAGACGGATGGTGCTCTCCCACTGATTTTGAACATCAGAAAGCATTTGCTGGATGGCTTCATTTTTGTTGCCACTAGCACTCTTGACATTTTCTCCCAGAGCTGCAACATTTTCTAGTTTGGCGTTGCCTTCCTCTTTCAGCAAAACAATTTCCTGCAATTATAAGAAAAGCAGCATGAGAGTAATTAATTTCATTCAACAATCCTGATCTACCACAAAATTGAAAAAACAAGGAAGATAACATGATATATGAGCTGGCAAGAGGAACTATTATTCAGCTTCTAGCTAATGTTGGATGGCATGACCACAGCTTAGACATGTAAACTGATTATTACCAAATATAGTAGGAAACAAGTCATAAAATGGCAGAAGAAAAGAAAATTGTGGTCTGTTTTCTCTTGGGCAGATTGATTCAACTATGGCCATGAGTTTTCAGTATATGAGCAGCTAATGATCAGATCTCTTCGATGTCTGCCATTCAAAGGCTCCCCTCCTAGGAATGGAACAATGGACGACGAACCTGGACTACGCTTGGATGATGAGAAGATTGGGTACGGTTGTTTTTTGTAATAATTGTGCATTGTAATTGCTTATTGGTAATTTATGGATAATGTGTTAAGTCAATTGTTATATGTTGTATGGAACCACTGCTGTTTCTACTGTTTTTACTGTTTGTGAATCGCCGTGAGTCGCCTTCGGGCTTGAGATACAGCGGTATATAAGCAAAGTAAATAAAATAAATAAATAAGTCAAAGTTGATTTGGCAGAAAATGGCACAAAGCCAATGCCAGGAAGAAAAATATCATGAGTGCAATAGTGATGAAGGAGGCATACCTGCAGCCAGTAAATTTGTCTACTTTCCCGCACCATCTGTGCAACCCTGGAAAAACTATAATTGCTTGCATAGCACATCACAGAATTTCTGCATCATAACATTAGTTCAAAATAAGAAATCCAATTCAGGTTCAACTGGGAGAAATTTGTCACAAGGCTAAAATCTTCCGTGGGGAAATGATAATCTTTTCCAATGTAGTCAAAGATTTCAACAGAAAGGAGGAAACAATGAAAATCAACAAAATCTGGCTACCAGTATTTGAAAAAATTAGGACAGTAAATAAAGAACAACACTCTGAAAACAGGGGAACTCCAGACATGAAACAATCAGGGCCAGATAACATCTCTCAACAAAGGATTCCACCAGGCAGGAATCAGCCAGGCCTTGAAGGTGCAAGGCTTTGCAATGCTAAGGTGATTAACTGCAACATTCACACTTGCCTCCAACAGACAAGAGTTGTCGAAGGCTTTCACGACCGGAATCACTGGGTTGTTGTAGGTTTGTTCAGGCTATATGGCCATGCTCGAGGAGGGAATGCCTCTAGAACATGGCCATATAGCCCGAAAAAACCTACAACAACCCAGACAAGAGTTCTTTCTCCCACCCTGGACTTTCTACAAATATATAAACCTTCTTTGTTTAGTTTTGACAGACCTCACAACCTCTAAGGATGCCTACCATAGATGTGGGCAAAACATCAGGAGAGAATGCTTCTGGAACATGGCCTTACAGCCCAGAAAACTCACAGCAACCCAGTGATTCTGGTCACAAAAGCCTTCAACAGCACATAGTCAAAGATGTCTTGTACATTGTACATTGAAGTACCTTTATTTGGCGTAGCTTTTCTTCCAGAGGTGTCTTGGAGTCTTCAGAGCTCAGCGTGAGGACCAACTCATTCACCTTTTGCACCCAGGAGAATACGTTTTGGGCAAGGTCTTCAAAATTCTTCCCTTCTGCTGAAAGTACCTTGGAAACTGCAAGGTTTTTACGTATATGGCCAAGCAACATCTTGTACTTGCTGACAAGCTGAGCAGATTCTAGCACCACTTCATCGCAGGTGAATCCAGAGCTCCTCAAAGAATTGATCAGCCAAGCAAGAAAATCAAATGACTCTCTGAA
Source organism: Anolis sagrei (assembly GCF_037176765.1). Classification (NCBI taxonomy): domain Eukaryota; kingdom Metazoa; phylum Chordata; class Lepidosauria; order Squamata; family Anolidae; genus Anolis; species Anolis sagrei. The sequence goes on from NC_090021.1 coordinate 330,718,677, forward strand.
GAGTAATAATGAAAAGAAGAACAGATAGACACATATTATTTTTTTTCTCTTTAGCTATAATATTGCTTATTAGTAAGGCTCATTTTTCCAAGTTATTATAATACTCTTTAAAACATTGAAGTCACAAAAATGAAGTTTCTGGAGTATAACAATTCTTTTCGAAGTTAAGTACTGTACAATTCAACTTTCAAACTAGGAACAGGAAAAAATCATTTTTTTGTTACATAGTGTAATAGAAAAGCCCTAAAAGTAGACAGAAGTTTGATGTGCAAAACCATAGAAAACAAGTGTATATTTCATTCGAACTAGCACCAAAGTGTAGTACAAAGGATAAGGAAAGTGGCTTCAACTTTGGTAAGTTACCTCTTTTTCAGTAGTGTTTGATAAAAGTGTTCAAATTCCTGCTTCTCCAGTTGACTCTCTTGCAATTCCTGGAGATGCAGCCATTCTGTCAGGCTACTGCAGTCATCTTCAAGCCTTCAGAAGCAAAGTTCAGAAATCAATACAGTCGTTAAGTAAGGTTTAATGATACAGCTGTAAACTCACTGGACAGCAGTCCAAAGCTCATAAAAGATATTGAACCCAACCTAATAAACCTTTCGGTTTTGAATCATGACAAAAGAATGCATGTGTGAGATTACTGTCTCCAAGACAACTTCTTTTGCTGACTTTCTCTTGGAAGCTACATCTGAAAGTCCACAAAAAGGTCTCCCCTTCTCAGAGCTGTCAGTCCAGCCTCATGTTGTTTATGTATAAATGAGGCCTATGTTTATGGCACATATCACCATAAAATTGACTCCAGCTCCTCATGCGGGGACATGAGAGAAGCCTCCCACAAGGATGATAAAAACATCAAATCATCTGGGCATCCCCTGGGCAACGTCCTTGCAGACAGCCAATTCTCTCACACCAGTAGCGACTTGCAGTTTCTCAAGTCGCTCCTGACATGACCAAAAAACCCCCATAAAATATATACCATAAAATACATACATTAAAACACACCAACACAACATACACACATTAAAATATACATAGTGGAAGGATCATAACGCAATACAAATACATATATTAAAATACAAATAGAATGTATATTTTCAAATTCTCAGTTTAAAACTGACTGGGTAGGCCTGCCAGAACATGGCACCAAACAAAATACTTAGTGCCTAAGGCAAAGGAAACAGTGGCACACCTTCTTACATTCCATACAGAGAAGCTGATTAAACAACTAACTTAACCTTAGTTCAAAATTGGTACTGCTGGAAGCAGAAACATTGAGGATAGATCTCCAAGAGGATGGATTAGTTGAGCTTAAGATCAGCTAGGAACTGTTGCTGTGGTTATCACCTCACTCAGTCAAATGGTACGGCCAACCCTGTTGTGAACCTTATTGTGCTTTAAACATCAAACTAAGACTATCTGCTTCATACTAAATTGTTGTTTTCTTTTATTCAAGTAAAATTTGACATTACAGGTTGAGTATCCTTTATATCAGTGGTTCTCATCCTGGGGTCCCCAGATGTTTTTGGCCTACAACTCCCAGAAATCCCAGCCAGTTTATCAGCTATTAAGATTTCTGGGAGTTGTAGGCCAAAAACATCTGGGGACTCCAGGTTGAGAACCACTGCTTTATATGAAATGCTTGGGATCAGAAGAATTTCTATTTTTACCCAGATTTGGAATATATATTTACATAATTTATGTTCTGCCCTTCTCAACTCAAAAGGGACTCAGTGTGGATCACAGAACACATAAATGGCAAACATTCAATGCCGTTAAAAAGACAGAACAGAGAACACAAACACACACACACACACACACATATAGGCATTTTCCCAACTTTGGCATCCTGGAGGATGTGCTGGATTCAGGGCCACAGGTAGGTGCTGTCGCTTCATCCTCTATGTCAGTGGTTCTCAACCTGGGGTCCCCAGATGATTTTGGGCCTTCAACTCCCAGAAATCCTAACAGCTGGTACACTGGCTGGGATTTCTGGGAACTGTAGGCCAAAAACATCTGGGGACTCCAGGTTGAGAACCACTGCTCTATGTTGAAGAGTCCTTGATCACAGACGTCCTCCTTCCTTCGATCACCAGCATTTTCTGGTATTTCCTTTTTATGGTGTCATAAAATACCTCCCTGCTCAAGCGGTACCTAATTCATCTACTCTCAGACATTTTCGAACTGCTTAGGTGGACAGTTAGCTGGGCTGAAAGTCAGGAGCTCACCCCGAGCTGGGATTTGAACTGTCAACCTTTTGATTGGTAAGATTTATTGCAGCTGGTAATTAACCAGCTGTACTAAAGCCTGGCCCAGTATTTGTAAATACTGACATACTGAGTTTTCCAGGAGATGAAATCCAAATCTAAACATGAAATTCATGTACGTTTCACATTACACTTTACACATGTGGCCTGAAGGTAATTTCATGCAACATTTTAACAAATCTTATGCATTAACCACTTTTTGGTACACTGAATCATCAGAAAGCAAAGGTACCACTATCTCAGCCATCCACGGGGACAACTTTGGATTTTAGAGCTTTTCTGATTTCAGAATTCTGCACTGCTGAAGTCTTTTGTCATAGACCCACATTCGATTATAGATACGGTGCAGCAGCAATCACAGAATCACAAAGTTGCTCAACCTTGAAATAGTCAAGAAGTGTGATTTTGTGTTTCAATGTAAGTGGATCTTAAAAAACTGTATTGCCCCATGCATTTGAGTTTCCTACCTAGCAAACTGCTGTAAAGAGATGCTGAGCTCCTCTTCTTGTGCCTGACATCTGGAAGTGACTTTCTGCAATGCCACGTCTTTGTCCCTCACCCAACTACTAAGCTGGCGGACAGTTGCTTTGGGCAAATAGTGCTTCACTTGGCTCAAGAGAGTTTTCACCTCCTGGATATCCCTGTCTTTCCCTTCAGAAGCGAGGAAGCTCTGGAACAAATAAGAATCACAAACATTATCTATTTATTTATTGTGTCAGAAGAAAGTTGGGGGTATAGTTAAAATGCATTTAAAGCACACACCGTTTTTAAAAATATTGTCAAAGGCTTTCATGGCCGGAATGACTGGGTTGTTCTAAGTTTTTTGTGCTGTATGGCCATGTTCTAGAAGCATTCTCTCCTGACAAACCTCACAACCTCTGAGGATGCCTGTCATAGATGCTGTTGGAGCTCTGCCTGTGATTGTGTTTCAGGATCAGGATGCTTTGGATGTGGGGATGATGGTGTGCTCCCTGAATTGCTACCAAAGAGTTCCCACGATTTGGAGCTTGAAAACAGCTCGGTGTCAGGTGCAAAAATTAATGAGCAAATAGATAGATGGGAGATTAGTCAAAATAGAAAAGCCAAACAGTGGCTTCGGTGTTTTGCCAGGCTCCGAGAGAAAAAGATAAGAGATTTCAAACTAAAGCGAAACCAATTTCTGAATGCTTGGAACATAGCTCATGAGGAGATAAAAGTCCCAAGTATTGGATATGTAGTCAGATGAAGCATCATTTGGAATCAAGTCAAGATCTCATCCTTGTTTCATGGAAGCCTAGCTTGGAAGATTCATGTTTAAGTGCCTTTTGTTTCACAGTTTTGATTTTTGGATTCTATGATTCTGTATTTACGCTTTCATGGTTTTGTTTTCATTGACTTTTCTGGACTATTTTCCCTGGACTACTTTGTTCCTGCTTATCTTTTTCCATAATTGGATTTACCTATTTCTTTAAAGTGCTTTTTACTTTACTGCTTTTTAATTCTCTTCAATAAAAGGATTGTTTTTCCTACTCAACGGTATGGTGTTTAAAGTCAGAGGGCTTTTCTTGTTCTGGAGTGCAACATATGCAGGTGAAACATCAGGAGAGAATGCTTCTAGAACATGGCCATACAGCCCGAAAAACCTACAACAACACAAAGTTGAAAAAAACTTGGCATTGTGCTAAACGTCCTTTGACCAGAAGCTGACCACTTGGAGTCCCTCTGGTGTCACTGTGAGATGCCTGGAGCCACCAACCTCCAGCGATAGAACTAAAATCTAAATCAATGAGACTAATTATTCTTGTAATGATTGATGATAGATTAAAAGTAAAGCATGTTTTAACTTTAATCCAGCAAGAAAGAAGCACCATGTTCAGTTTTTGGGATACTGACACAGAGGTCCTTGCATCAAGTAAAATCCTTACCCTCAGTTGTTGAATTTTCTCTTCAAGCATCTCCTTTGTTTCTGAGGTTTCAAAACACTCCTCTAGAGACAGCTGGGTGCTGCTGAACCACTCATCAAAATTCTTACATTGATCTGCAGAAAAATACATTTTTGAATATGATTTGGGACATAATGGGATGATAAAGGGAGAGGGAAAAGACACCACAAGTAGTTGTCCGAATGCTCACACACTGAATCACAAAATCATAGATTAGGAAGGATTTTCCGTGGATATGGAGAGCCAATTGTATACTTACAGTTCAAGAGAGTAGTAAAGTGATCCTGAAAGATTTGCTTCTTTGAATTAAATAAGTCAGTGACACTTTTAAGTTGCTCCTGTAATTCAGTCACTTCAGGGTTCAAATAACCCGGCCCTTTCTGAAGTGACTCCACGTGGTGTTTCTGTTGTAGTATCTTATGATGTAGATCCTTAAGAAAGAAAAAAGACAAGTTGAGAGAAAGCTCATGTAAAGACTTTTGAAGTATCTGGTAAATCTCAAACCAGTAATATTTGTAATAAGAAGCTTTGATCCACAACATTTTCTGCATGGGTTTCTTGGGGGTGCTTTGAATGCGATTCCTGCTTCTTAACAGGGGTTGGACTCGATGGCCCACAAGGTCTCTTTCCAACTCAACGATTCTATGAATCTATTATTTATGTCACCTATTGATTTATGGAGATTTTGTGAATTTATAGAATCATAGAATCATAGAGTTGGAAGAGAACCTTGTGGGCTATTCAGTCCAACCCCCTGCCAAGAAGCACCGCCAACAGATGGCCATCCAGCCTCTGTTTAAAAGCCTCCAAAGAAGAAGCCTCCACCACACTCCGGGGCAGAGAGAGAGCTTCACTGCTGAACAGCTCCCTCATAGGAAGTTGTTCCTAATGTTCAGGTGGAATCTCCTTTCATGTAGTTTGAAGCCATTGTTCTGCATCCTAATCTCCAGGGCAGCAGAAAACAAGCCTGCTCCCTCCTCCCCATGACTTCTCCTCACATATTTATCCATGGTCCTCATCGTGTCTCCTCTCAGCCTTCTCTTGTGAAAGCTAAATATGCCCAGCTCTTTAAGCCACTCCTCATAGGGCTAGTTCTCCAGACCCTTGATCATTTTAGTTGCCCTCCTCTGGACACATTCCAGCTTAGAGTCAACATCTCCCTTCAATTGCAATGCCCAGAATTTGACACAGCGTGATTCCTGGTGTGGTCTGACCAAAGCAGAATAGAGATATAGCATGACTTACCTGGACCTAGACACTGTACTCCTATTTATGCAGGCCAAAATCCCATTGGCTTTTTTGCCTCCACATGAGATTGTTGGCTCATGTTTAATTATATAGGACTTTCTTAGATAAGGAATACAAATGGCTTTTAGAGGACGTGATACAAACAGCTTTTAAACCATATTTTTCTTAGAGAAGGAATATAAATGGCTTGCAGATGAGGGTGCTCTTCAAGAGAAAAATCTGGATAGAATACAGGCTGGTGAAGAAGTCTCCCTTTTAATGTCTTGATGATAAGCACACCCTTTTTGTGAGTAAAGAGTGGCTGAAATGTAGCTGAAATTATCCAGATCATATTTTAAGACTGGTTTCAGCTCCCTAATTAAAAGTGAATCTTATTGAACAAAACGAGAACAAGCCACAAGAGTAAAGGCAAAGATCCACCCAGAGGAAAAGTGGGTGGCTCAAGGGAACCACTTAACACATTGCGAAGCTGATGAAAAACCACAACCTATAAACTATCAACAGACCCACGAAGATAATCCAACAAATGCTACGTTCAGCAAAGAGGGGTCCTCTCACCTCTGCAGGAGTCTACTGTACACCATGCGGCTGTGGACATGGACAAGTCTACATAGGAATCACCAAACCAGGCAAGTAGCCGGGGGGGGGGGGGGGCTTGGGGGCTTCAGCCCCCCCCCCCCTCCCCGAAATCCTCATAGTGGTTCGCGAAAAGGCCTTACTGGTGCATTATTTAGACTGTTATGTTTATTCATATCATGATCTGATCACCATACTCAATATATCCCATAAGCATGGGGGTATTGGGGTAATGATACAAAAGGTTTGCTAGGGTAGACCCTCTTTCACTCAGACTGCCCCCCCCCCCGAAACAAACTCAGCCCCCCCCACCCCCACCCGGAATCGAAATCCTGGCTACGGGCCTGCACCAAACGCATTGCCCAAACACAAATCAAGGAACATGAAAGGCACTGCAGACTATTTCAGCCAGAGAAGTAAGTCAGCCATAGCAGAGCACTTGATGAACCAACCTGGACACAGCATATTATTTGAGAACACAGAAATGCTGGACCGCTCTAACAACTACCATGTCAGACTACGCAGAGAAGCCATTGAAATATACAGGCTGTGGACAATTTCAACAGAAAGGAGGAAACCATGAAAATTAACAAAATCTGGCTACTAGTATTTTTTTTTTTAAAAAACCCTCTAAAATCAGGACAGTAAATAAAGAACAACAAAAAACACGGGAATTCCAGACAAGAAAAAATCTGGGGCAGCTAACACCTCCCAACAAAGGATTCCCTCGGGCAGCAATCAGCCAGTCTTTGAAGCTGCAAGGCTTTGCAATGCTAATCAAAGTGATTAATTGCAACATTCACACTTGCCTCAAACAGACAAAGGGCCTTTCTCTCACCCTGGACATTATTCCACAGATACATAAAGCACTGGGATTGTGGTGCAGCTGGCTGAGTGTCAGCTGCATTAAGATCACTCTGACCAAAAGGTCATGAGTTCGAAGCCAGCCCAGGTTGGAGTGGGTTTCCAACCAATTGTGTGTAGTCTGTTGTTGACCTTTGCAACCCGAAAGACAGTTGCGTCTGTCAAGTAGGAAAATAAGGTACCACCTTAAAGTGTGGGGAGGCTAAATTAACTGATTTATGAGGCCATAAAGAAGACTCCAGCAAAGCATTCCAACAGGGAAGCATGCGGGAATGCGGAAGTGCTTCATCAGCGTTGCAGATGGACGATTAAAGCGACAGGTTCCTTGGCAGCCAGAAAAAGTTAAATAGCCTCTGTGTATGTCTGTATATGTTTATATGTCAAAAATTGGCATTGAATGTTTGCCATATATGTGTACACTGTAATCTGCCCTGAGTCCCCTGCGGGGTGAGAAGGGCGGAGTATAAAAGCTGTAAATAAATAAATAAATAAATAAATCTCACTTGCCTAGTTTCCAACAGACCTCACAACCTCTTAAGATGCCTGTCATAGATGTGGGTGAAACATCAGGAGAGAATGCTTCTGGAACATGGCCATACAGCCTGGAAAACTCACAACAACCCAGTGATTCCGGCCATGAAAGCCTTTCTACAACACAAAGTGACTATACTGTCACTTACTGTAAACTGCTGTATGTATTGCTGCATTTTTTTTATTGAACTTCTACAGTTTTTAGGAATAGGGGGTGAAGAGGAGGAGGAAAAAGAAGAGAAGAAGAAGTAGCTGACAATTCTGCAATCCTCTATCCATACTTCCACTTCACAAGTGCAAGGAGCAATAAAAGTTTTTAGTTCCCTTTGTGGGCTTTGGAGGACTTCTAAACACATCGCTCACAATGGACCATCACAAAAAATATCCTTGGTATAAACTGAAGAAGTGAAATGAAGAGTTTGTGTGTGTATCTTTGGAGTACCTCCAATTTAGTAAAGATCTCCAGAGTGTCAGAAGGAGACAAAGCTTTCAGAAGCGATTCCGTCATTCCAATCTGTGTCTTGGCCAGGTCAAGGTCTCCTTTTAGCTCTGCTGTATTGCCATTGAGTTCAGCGGGTATTGACTTGCTTGGTAAGTGCTTTCTTATTCGTTCCATTTTGTTCAAAAGGGAGGATTTGATGACCTGGAAAATGGGAAACATAGAGGCAAGGTTAGAAGTTCTCCTGGCCTATTTTCCTACTGTATAACTTCACAAAAGCAAGTTGGAGAGAATGCTACTGCTATTCGTATTTATCTGCCTTCTCTTCAAAATGATGGTTTCCTTCTGTTTCTGAAAATCTTTTTCAGATATTATATAATTCTTTAAAAGGTGCAAAACCTAAGACTCCTTAAAGATGACCCCACTTGTTACAAACTATGTGGAGCTGCTGCTAAAAATGCCATCTTCTGTCTGCAGTTCTCCACTGATTTGCCGCAATATCTAGCAAAACTTGCTGTTGTGATAAAATGTTATTACAACATGAGTTTCTATGTACTTAAGAAGCATTTACTTTAAGAGCAGGGGAGGTGAGATGGCTCACAAATGTCCATGACTTCTTTCCAGTTGGGACCCCTTTTGGCCTGAGAAATTTTTATGTGACCCCAAGTATATAGATTTTATTTATTTATTGTGTATTGATGTTGTTTATTGTTAGAAATGGAATTGTGTAGTTTAACTGTTATGATATATTGATTACTGCTGTTTTTACTGTCTCTGTTGTTTGCTTTCTGGAAACCGCTGTGAGTCGCCCTTGGGCTTGAGATACAGCGGTATACAAGAATAGTAAATAATAATAAATAAATAATAAATTTATTTATTCAAAACACAAAGAAAGTTAAAAACTTGGCATTATATTAAATGCTCTTTGACCAGTAGCTGGCCACTTGGAGTGCCTCTGCTGTTGCTGTAAGAAGATCCTCCATCGTGCATGTGGCAGGGCTCAGGTTGCATTGTAGTAGGTGTGTGGTTTGCTTTTCTCCACATTCACATGTCATGGACTCTACATTGTAGCCCCATTTCTTAAGGTTGGCTCTGCATCTCGTGGTGCCAGAGTGCAGTCCGTTCAGCTCCTTCGAAGTTGCCCAGTCTTCTGTGTGCCCAGGAGGGAGTTTTTCATTCGGTGTCAGCCATGGATTGAGGTCCCACGTTTTAGCCTGCCACTTTTGGACTCTTGCTTGCTGAGGAGTTCCTGCAGGTATATCTATAGATCTTAGAAAGCTATTTCTTGATTTTAGGCACTGGCATGCTGGCTGATATCCAAACAGGGGATGGGCCGGCGAGGTCACTGACTTGGTTATTTCATTATTGGCTGTTACTCTCTGGCAGATGTCAGGTGGTGCATTACCGTCTAAACAGTATAATTTCTCCAGGGTGTAGACATCCTGTGATAATGTAGCATGTCTCATTAAGAGCCACATCCACTGTTTTAATGTGGTGAGATGAGTTCCACACTGGGCATGCATATTCAGCAGCAGAGTAGCAAAGTCCAAGGGCAGATGTCTTCACTGTGTCTGATTGTGATCCCCAGGTTGTGCCAATCAGCTTTGGTATGATATTATTCCTAGTACCCACATTTTGCTTGATAGTCAAGCAGTACTTTCTGTAAGTCAGAGCACTGTCCAGGGTAACTCCCAGGTAGTTGGATGTGCTGCAATGCTCCAGTGGGATTCCTCCCAGGTCATCCTCAGAGCTCGAGATGCTTGTCTATTCTTAAAGTGAAAATCACATGTCTTCATTTTAGATGGATTAGGAATCAACTTGTTTTCCCTGTAATAGGCAGTAAGAGCACCTAAAGCTTCAACCATTTCAAAGCTCCCTGCTTGGGCGGTGATGGCACGATCGTCGATATAGATGAAATTCTCTGTCTCTTCTGGCAATAGCTGATCATTTATGTAAATGATATAGATATATGAAATAGATATAAAAATCAGACATTTACTGGTAACATATCAGCATTTGCAAGACTTATAAACAGGCTGGTGGAGAAAGTTTGCATGATTTCCAGAGTCATG